>NW_005371734.1:851448-854619 GCF_000412655.1 Myotis brandtii
ATTTAGATTAGGTAGCAGTATGTTATGGTGGAAAGAATAAGACCCCTAAAGTAAGATTGTTTTTTTGACTCTATTACTTACTAGCTGGGTGACCTTGAGCAAGTTTCTTAATCTCTTCAAATTTATTTCTTTATATATAATGTGTGTGTGTGTGTGTGTGGGGAGGGAGAGAGAGAGAGAGAGAGAGAGAGAGAGAGAGAGAGAGAGAAAGAGAATGGAGAGGAGAGGAGAGGGGAGGGGAGAGAAAATTAGAGAAGAGAGAGGAACAGAGCTAGAAAATAAGAAGGAACTCTGGGAGCACATATGAGGGTCTCAGTGCATGAAAGTTCACAATGCCCTCACAAAGTAGGCACTCAAATATCTGTCCATTTAGTGAAAAGCCTACTTCTTCAGCTGCACCAGCTCCTGGAAATAAGTCTCCTTTGCTTTAGAAGTATCAGAATGTCCCAACGGCACATTATGCAAAAGAAAAACAGCACCACGCAGGCCCTGAAGTTGTGCCCTGGATTTGAAAATGGTTGGCCTAGTGTTCTTTGACTGTAGAAACAGAATCCTCTGAGTTCTCTCTAAGTGCTTTATCAGAATGCCTGTCTAGACAGTGCTGGATCCCTAGAGAAATAATGGAGGAAGAATTCAAGGGACCTGCACCCCCAAACTAGATTAAGTAATCCCTCTACGTGGTTCACAGCACACTGTACTTCCCGTTATCACACTGTATTGTAAGAGCCTGTTCACTTTCTGTCTTGCCAACCAGACTGTGAACTCCGCTACAATATAGCTGTTTTATTCCCCACTTTTTAACTCATAATAGAGGCTCAATATGTATTTTTTTCAATTAAAAAGAAAGCACACAAACCCAACAACTTCCTTAAAACATCTACCACTAAAATCAGCCTAGAGCCGTGGTCGGCAAACTGCGGCTCACTAGCCACATGCGGCTCTTTGGTCCCTTGAGCGTGGCTCTTACACAAAATACTGACTTCTGCGCATGGGCCACAAAGTTTCAATCGCACTGTGTGTGCGTGCTCGCACGTGGTATTTTGTGGAAGAGCCACACTCAAGGGACCAAAGAGCCGCATGTGGCTCGCGAGCCGCGGTTTGCCGACCACGGGCCTAGAGTATTCATATTTTCTACTCTCCCAGTCCCGAGATTGCTTTCTCCTCCCTCCTCCAGGCCCCTGACAGAGCAATCACTTCTCTAATTTCATCATTTAGGCCACTTAGATATCTGCTCAGAATGTTCCTCATCATGTTAATTCACTCAATAAACTGTGTTCAAAACTAGGATCTCATGTACTGGGCCCAATGGCGGGGCTACAGCAGTGAATGCTCCAGACGCCTCCTGGGGAGCTCACAGAATAAAGTGGGCTTGGATGGAGGCTCTGAGTTTCAGAGAGGCCACTAGCCAGGCGCCAAAATATTTCTAGATCCGTAACTACACCCTATCATCAACTTGACTCTAAAAATTACAATGTGGCTAGTACATGATGTTCACTCAATAAATATTTGTTGACTAAAGGAATGAACGGGATAGATAGGAGGGGAATTTCAGTGAGCTTTTATTGCTCTGGGCTGATATAGGAGATATGCAGCAAATTAAATCCTTTTTTTGAAGACTAGTGACCCTTTGCACTGATTCGTGCACATTGCAAGGAAATTAACTAGAAGGTGGCCGACGGGGTGAGCCAACCTCCCGCTGTCCCTCCCCAGCCAGCTGCACCTGGGGTGGCACCACGGCTCAAACGGCGTCTGTGGAGTGAGTGGAGTCCCCTCAGCAGGTGGGGTCCCGCAGCCTGGTGGAATCGTGTGGCCCCGTGAGGAAATGGGCTCCCTCCTCTCTGGTTCTGGGGTGTATTACCCCAGAACTGTTGCCAAGTCACCACAGCCCGGCAGCTCCCGCGTTGAGGGTCTGCCCCCTGGTGGACAGTGCATGTCATACCTACTGGCCGGTTAGACGGTCAGACAGTCTTTTAACCTTTTATATATATAGATAAAGCAAGTACGAAGATCTTTTATTTGGGTAGGTCTGGTTTTTGCCACCCACTAAGCTGTTCTGTTCACCTGAGAATTTACAAACATTTCATAAGTCCTCTGAGGAGCAGGTGATGCCACTGCAAAACATTTCCTGTCACCCACTATGGGAGGCAAGGCTGTCCCACAGCTAAGCATGTCCTGCTTGCCTTCAGAGTTCCCCCAGAGACTGCAGAATGCTGGTTAACCAACCTTCCTAAAGGCCAGGCACCATGACATTCTGCTTCCGGGTCCTCTTTGGCTCCAGCAAGGACCTGGCTGGGTTTCATTCTCTCCTTTACCAACAACCTCCAGTTATTTTGCTGTAGGCTCCTCTCCAGGGCTGGTTTGTGCCCTCGAGGGAATGGGTCTTGTCTCTCTAATGTCCCACAGTCCTTCCTGCCCACATGGTAGGTGCTTAATAAGCATGTTTTTAAAATCTGTCTTCAGTTGTAGCCCTGCCCAGAGAGCCATCATGTGGAGTGGAGCAGAGGGTCAGGACACAGCTCCCCACTATTCTAGAACCCTCCAGACAGCTTTCACTCATTCTTTCTTGCCTTCCATCTTCCGACAGTGCTTTCAAGGATGGGGAATGGGAGACAACCCTGGGAAAGGAAATCGCACAACACGGGTTGACTGCGGTCGGTTAGAGGCCAGGCTGCACCCTTCCTTTGGCTAAACATGCGTGCTTGGGGAGATGACGTCGGTCCCCATGGGAAGGCCTTTCTCCCGTCCTGTCCTCCAAAGCTTCTGGACGCATTGGGACCTCAAGCAGGGTGTTGAAAGGTCAACTTGTTTGGTACCAACTCTGACTCAAAAAGATGATTCTCCTGTGGGGAGCAGGAGAGGAGAGGAACGGGGGCAGTGAGATTTTCCAGCCGCTCCACCCAGAGGGTAATTAATCCAAAGGCAACGGGATGGGTGGAAGGCAAACATCTCCCATTCCACCCCCGCCCCCGCCCGGGGCTGCTGAGTCCCAAGCGCCCCTCTCAGTCCTCCGGTTGCGCTCACTCCCCTCACGCAGCAGAAACCCCGCCCGGGACCAGGAAAGGTCTTGAACTCTCCGGGGTCTGCACGCGCTGCGGGAGACCTGCGGCCCGCGCCCCCAGCGGAGCCCGCTCTCGGCCAATGGGAGCCCGAGGTCTGGGGATGAGGAGTGCA
>NW_005371734.1:854644-855179 GCF_000412655.1 Myotis brandtii
GATGAAGGCAGAGCTACATCTACAGCAGCTTCTCACCTTGGAATGCGAGGGCAGCTCCCGCATCTCCCGCACGCACGTCTCCAGCCGGGCGCGGGAGGAGAGCCTCCAGATCCTTCCTCCGCCTCCTCGCACTGCTCCCAGCGAGGGAGGGGAGGCCGCCGAGAGCCCCTCTCGCTTCTGGCCTTCGTTTTATGTTGTCTGCAAGGAGGAGGAGAGCGCCGGAGAACTTGGTGCTGGGGAGCTGACCTCTGGCCTGGCGGGCCTCGGGGCAGGGAGGGCCGAAGAGGAGTGGCTGGGGCTGCGGGAATCCATGCGGGGGCCATGGACCGAGCGGCGCTCCTGGGACTGTCCCGCCTGTGCGCGCTGTGGGCAGCCCTGCTCGCGCTGTTCCCCTGCGGGGCCCAAGGAAACTGGATGTGAGTATCGGGGCGCAGCGGGGACGCACGGGGTAGGTGGCACATGGGGTGCCCAGCCTCCGGGAACTTGCAGCCAAGGCGAGGGGAGTAGGGGCGGTGACCCTCGGGCGGGTGGCCTA
>NW_005371734.1:855285-894736 GCF_000412655.1 Myotis brandtii
TAAATGGGGGGTCGGGGGGGGGGGGAAACATCTGGGATTGGGGAGGAGAGCAGTGAGCGACGTGCATGGAGGGGGCGGCCGTTTCTTACAGGTGGTTGGGCATCGCCTCCTTCGGGGTCCCGGAGAAACTGGGCTGCGCCAACTTGCCGCTGAACAGCCGCCAGAAGGAGCTGTGCAAGAGGAAGCCCTACCTGCTGCCCAGCATCCGCGAGGGCGCGCGCCTGGGCGTCCAGGAGTGCCGCACCGGGACCCCCGGGGCTGGCGCGGGACAGGGGCGACCCCTCCTCCGATTCCTGTAAAGGAACATCGATGGTGCTTGTGTGGTCCCGACGCGCTCCCAATCCCCCCGAGAGGTCCTCTGGCGGACGGGGACCGGGAGCCAGCCCCCGGGCGCAGGTGCGGTCCTGGAGTGTGGGGGGCGGGGGCTCCCCAGGTCCAGAGCCAGAGTGCTTCCTCCTTCCCGCTGGGCCCGGCTGGAGTGGAGGGAAAACTCTGACACTGAACCCCGCCGACCCCTCGGACCCGTAGCGCCCCCCTACCTGGGGGACCAGCTGGAGAAACATGATGTCGGCGGCAGAGAATGCTGCGGCCGCGTCTGCTGGGCCTTGGACCAGCGGCCAATTGCCGCGTTTGCTGGCTCCTTGGAGCGCCGGGGAGACGGAATAATGGGGATTTTTAAAGGGATTGTCCTGGACGACCCAACGTGCACTAAACAGAGCGCGACCACTCCGCTCTTCCCTTCTCTCCCCTCCTCTGCGCTCACCCGGGGGCGGGAAACTGCGGTGAATAAAGTTCCACTCCCAGGTGCCTGGTGACTCGGTAAAGATAAAAAAACAAACAAACAGGGAATCGGGGTTGTTCCAGGAATATTAGCAGATGCAAGGAGTTTTAGGACCTGGGCGCTGAAAGATTCGTTGTTTTTCACATTTGTTTCCGTTCTCCCTGCACCTTTGACCCCTCCCCACCCGGTTCCTACACACGCAGCCGCCCCGGCGTGGCCTGGGCCCTGCTGCGTTTTGGCCCGCACGCCCTTCCGAAGGAGCCCCGACCCCCTGCGGGGGAAATAAAAAAAGGATGTGTTCTTCACAGTTGCTGAAATGCGGAGGCATCAGCTGTTGAAGAGGTTTATTGGACAACGGGCGCGAAATTGTTTCCACTCCAATCTAAACATCTCGAAAGGGAAAAAAAGTCGCCTGCGGAGTCTCTTAGTCCGTTTTATTGATGCTTTAATAGGCCTTTAACTTTCAAAGATGTTAGCCCAAACGCTATTGCTCGTGTACTAAATACATATTCAGTTATTTTCCGTAACAATTTTTTTTTTTTTTTGCTGGTGACATTTCAATGATCTTTCATTTTAATTATCTTTAAGCCTGTAAGAGGATTAGCTAGTACTATATAAAGTCTATAATGGTTTCATGTTAATATCAGGGTTGTTTTTAACGCTATTCTAAAGAAAGGAGAGTCTTTAATGTGAAACTAAACATGTATCATTTATCACCTAATTGCTTTGATCTTGGTTTAAGTTTAACTTGCTTTCTGATAGGTATTACTCAGGCGAACAAAACTGCACCAAATTTTTCAGCTTGTGTTTCGTGAGAACACATTTTAAATTTTAAAAGAAAGGTAATCTGGACTCTTTGGGGGCATCGTATACCATTTACCGGCATCCACGCAAAGGATTTTAAATTTGACCTGTATTTATTGGGCTTTGATTGTCTATTAGGCACTGAATTAGGTGCCGACATAAATTTTATATTTTAGGTCTTTTTATGTCTGAGAACAATGATAACCAATATCTGACGATCCCTCAAACGGGATATTAACCCAAAATTAATGTTGCTTTCTTAAAAGGCTACCACAATAGGAAATCATCCTTTCAAAATATGCACTCATTAAAGCATCCACTGGAAGCCTTTGAAAAATTGCTTCGCAGACAAGAGAATGAGTAGGAGGCTCTGTTATGAGCATAAACAGAGAGCGTATGCCTCTCTCATTTAGCAATTTACGTCTTATTCTAGGCACCAAGGAAACAGCGTTTATCTACGCGGTGATGGCTGCAGGCCTGGTGCACGCTGTGACCAGGTCATGCAGCGCAGGCAACATGACCGAGTGTTCCTGTGACACCACCTTGCAGAACGGCGGCTCAGCCAGCGAAGGCTGGCACTGGGGGGGCTGCTCGGATGACGTCCAGTACGGCATGTGGTTCAGCAGAAAGTTCCTGGACTTCCCCATCAGAAACACCACGGGCAGAGAAAGCAAAGTGCTGTTAGCAATGAACCTACATAACAATGAAGCTGGAAGGCAGGTATGTATTGGGAAATGGCATAAAATTCATTGCTTTTAGGTAAATAATACAGGGACGAACCGTACTTTCAGTCTAAGAAATCTATGTGTGTATATATGTATGTATATTATGTTTTGTTATGTACGTATGACTGTAAATTTATACATGTTTTTCTTTCATGAGCCTGTACTGACTGCATTGATGTAGTTTTAAGTTCTCCATCTAACGTGAGTTCAGTCTTGTTATAGAATGTATTTGTGATTGTATACTTCGTATACCTGAAATGCTGATTGTAAAATCGTAGAGGTACAAGTGCCTGTTGGGTTCTTTGGCTCCACCCCCTTAGCTGATTAGGGGTAGAGCCTGAGTAAGATCTACAGTATCCGCCTTTCTAATGGGACTGGATCAAATTTCCTCAATTGGACTTTTGATTATTTTTTTATATCTATTTTTAGTGAGCAATGGCTCCTAGACCTGTTGTCTGTTTTACCCTTACTTTCTCTAGCAAACATTCTTAAATACATTTGGAATGCACAATACTTAACAAATATGTTTTTTTAAAACAAAGTTTTTTAATGGAAATATTTATTTTATTTAAAGCTATGTAGATCCATTGGAATAAATTTGTAGCTTAATTTAACTTTTATATATTTACCGTAATAAATATTGACACAATAAAATTTGAGTTCAACACCATAGTTGAATTACTTGGCAATTCATCTGACTTTCCCAAAACAGCCAAAACGTTTTTTATGAATATATATTTTCTATCTTATAATAATCTTTTCAGGACAGGAGTATCAGCACACATCATATACTATTGTAAATACCCAGTAACCTATAAAAGTCCCAAAGTATCATTGCAATCTGCTACCTCTCCTGAAATAAATTAAAACAAGTTTCAATATTTCTCACGAATATTTAAAGTATATTTTGCATTTTTTTCACATTTTTGGAAAGTGAATAAATGGAACCCAATTAGAATAGTTGAGAGTTTCAGCCAGTTTTCTTTATTTAACCACTTTGGTTTAAAATACAAAAACAACCCAGCTGGTGTGGCTCAGTGGTTGAGTGTCGACCTATGAACCAGGAGGTCAGGATTCAATTCCAGGTCAGGGCACATGCCTGGGTTACGGGCTCAGTGTCCAGTGTGGGGCGTGCAGGAGGCAGCCAATCAATGACTCTCGCATCATTGATTTTTCTCTCTCTCTCCCTCTCCCTTCCTCTCTGAAATCAATGAAAATATATTTTAAAAATACAAAAACAGAAAGCTCAGTAAATATATCACCATAACACATCAAATTCAAAATTTCAATTCAACTTGAATGTTCAATTAAAAATTGCAAAGTAGGAAATTAGTAAATAGTTATGTAAACTTTTTATGTTTTTGTTTAAGAATTTAAAAAATTAATTTACCTCACTAAAGTCACTCTTCCTTAACACCATAGTTATGCATATGCATCTTTTCCTTAAAGTTTTATATTTTCAAAAATTAATTTATAGTTTTTGCTGCAATTTAAATATTATCCAATAAAGAAATTTTTAATTATTTCTAATATATTAATATAAAAGAGGTTAAATGTAGTTAACATATGTTCTTTAAAACTCAAGTTAAGCAAGAAAAAAGCATCAAGGTAAGTCAAATTAATATATTTAAAAATAAGAAAACAATTAAATAATGTTTATTATTAATTTAAACCTTAAATATTTGTTAAATAAATTGTTAGAGATTTTAATTTTTTTAACCAGGAAACAAAACTCAGAAACTCAAATTATGATCTCTTGAATGAAGTCCTCTCTGAACATATGAAATGTCTTTAAGTCTCTAAAATGTATTTTATTAATAATATTAGGCAACTATTGAGTTTTAATTAAATAATGTTTATTATTAATTTAAACCTTAAATATTTGTTAAATAAATTGTTAGAGATTTTAATTTTTTTAACCAGGAAACAAAACTCAGAAACTCAAATTATGATCTCTTGAATGAAGTCCTCTCTGAACATATGAAATGTCTTTAAGTCTCTAAAATGTATTTTATTAATAATATTAGGCAACTATTGAGTTTTATTCCATCTTGTGTGAATTTTTAAATTATGTAACAATATTTGCTTTTGTAACTATTAACTTGGGTCTTAAGCTAGTATTTATAATCTAATTTTATTAAACGTATACAACTATTCAGCACGAATATTAATTCTTTTTTGGAAAAAAAAATTTCCTCACATTCCCTAGGTTTTTACTATTACTTTAATTCTGCAGAAAATAATTGATTTTACATAATTATACACATTTTATATAAATTAAACTTCCTCTACTAAATTTTTTTCACGGTGTTCTAGATCAGCGATTTTCAACCTATGTGCCGCAAGAGTTTTTAAAACATTCAATACCTGACTATTTAGTCAGGGGCACTGACCTCTTTTCCCTTAGATTATCAATTTTAAAAAATGACAACAGCCAACACAATGGCTGTATGGTGTGAATGAATCAAAATTATACCTATTTTCTTGTCAGATGGGCTAGAAATATATATTTTTGGTGTACTGCAGAATTTTGGTAACTAGTGTATGTATGCCATGAAAAAGGTTGAAAATCGCTGAAATAAATAGAAACTTAAAATATTAAAAAACATTACCTGGATATTTTGAAGGTATTACACTGGTGTTTTTATTGGTCTTTTCTCATAAAGTATTACAATTGAAAGCATTTTTGTATTTTTCTTTCTTTTGGTGGCCAAAAGAATAAAAACCACCATCACCACCACCACAACAAACTAACCAGGTTTCCAGGTTATTATCTAACATGGAAGAATGATCAACTCCATTTTCAATACTGTCAAATAGGATTTTAAATTATAGGCACATCCTGAGTCAAGTTCAAGGTCTGCATTCAATTGAGTTGATTTCCCTCGTTTCAAAATCCCAAACTCCAAATGTCGAAAAGCGTTCAGAGAAATGTGGGTACTGGCGCTTAGTCGTGTTGTGAGCAGGATAGATGATTTTCTAACCGCTGACCTTAAATTCCCACTTGGTTTCTGACACCATTCCTAAAGTTATGACTCCAAGAATAATGTTGCCGGATGGCGATTGGCTAACAGAATGATGTGATGTCTTCCAGGGGCAGAACTTCTGGGAATAATGTGACTTGGAATATTTATGGGTATTGCTTTTGGTGTGCTTAAAATATTTCCATTCTTCCCATGTCCACCTCATAAACTTTTAAGTTTTCCTACCCCATAATTTGTTTTATGATGACTAACTCAAAAAAGTGGGAAGGGCCCAACCCCAAATTTTCATTGACCTGTTTCAAGAATATTTATAAGTACTTGAACAACACAAGTGTTTTGCTTTTCAGCAGATTCAAGTATATTTTTGGACTAAATAGCATGAAATGGGTGAGAGGAATAGATATTCTACCTTCACCCATCCAATCTTATGTCACAGTTTTCATAGAAACTTAAACAAATCATCTAATAGTTGACAAAATGAAATGCTCATCATGAAATGTTTCATAACAGTTTTTTGATCATTTCTGTGAAGTTTGTGTAGAGCAATATATTGGAAAAATCACAGCCTGCTGTGTTACCTGAGTCAAAATTGTGGGACCAATCACTCCTTAGACCAGTGATGGCGAACCTTTTGAACTCGGCGTGTCAGCATTTTGAAAAACCCTAACTTAACTCTGGTGCCGTGTCACATATAGAAATTTTTTAATATTTGCAACCATAGTAAAACAAAGACTTATATTTTTGATATTTATTTTATATATGTAAATGCCATTTAACAAAGAAAAATCAACCAGAAAAATGAGTTCGCGCGTCACCTCTGACACGCATGTCATAGGTTCGCCATCACTGCCTTAGACCCTTCTCAAACATTTTCTATTTTTACCTTTAAGCATTAACGATGCATTTTTCATATTTCACTCACTAGAAGTGTATCAAACCAAAACTTAACACAAAGGAGCCCAGTAGATTAAATGTTCCCTTCCTAATTGTCCTCCCATAGTTAAAAATATTCCACCAAAATGTGCACATCTGTTTGCAATAGTTAACAAAACATTCCTCTGTTAATATCGTTATAAACCTTAACTACTCAACTAGAGTAGAGAAAGGAATTTTCTCATAACCACACACAACTCATTTGGTTGCTACTCTCTTACTTTTCCTGTTCCCCCCAAAATGACTATGCTATCACTGGAGAATAGCTATTAACATAAATTAATACTCGCTGAAAATCTCCAAAATATATTTTTGAAGTTCATGCAATTTTATTCAATATAGTTGCATATTCCACGTACATTTTTCCCTCTTTTACTAAAATGATCCAGTTTCATATAAAGATTTTATATCATGTATCACCAAGCTTTCCTTATGAATGACAACTATCTTAGCCACAGTTTATTTTTCTGTAAAACAGGAATAATAAGTACATGCTCATAACTACCTACATTTCTTCCTATAAAACGAAATTAAGTAAAATCATCTATGAAAATGTGCTCTGAGAAGCACTAAGTTCTAGTGTGTGTGTGTGTGTGTGTGTGTGTGTGTGCCACTGAACTCTGCCTTTCGTCAAATTCTTGTAGTGGTGATTCTATTGCTTTATTTAATCCCTATTGTCCAAGTTTCTTCCTTAGAGTATTATGGGGATATAATCATTTACATTGCATGTCAAGTTATTGGGATTCTTCTCTTTGAAGTTTATTTGTCTTTCTCTTCTAAAATATACGTATGTAAGACAAAAACACTTTCTTTTTTTATACTTTTTGTTAGGGACAAAAAGGTAATAGAATTCAAAGGTAATCAAATACAAGTTCTTTAAAACGTCACTCCTAAAAAGTTATAGTTAACTCCAGATATTTAACAGGGCTAGTTTTCTATGGCAGAAAAATTCCACCCAAATTTTGACAGAGATTCAGCAGGTTATATCATTGAATTTAAAAGTCAGTCTCTTTATCCTTCAAACCCATAAAGTAGTGTGTCACTCTTACGGGCTACCACTGCTGTGAGCTGACAGTGGTATTGGATCAAGGTCTTCCAATACCATTCACCTCCCAGCAGTGACTCTTTTGTTTTAAAAAGGTGGTTTTTATTGCTACCTCCAATTCAGATTACCAATAGAGAATGAATTAAAACTGTTTAAGTGAGTTGGACTAGTTATTCATTAAATATTTGGAGAGCATCTACTCTGTCTGCTACGCTTTGCAAATTGGCAACGTCATACATGATATTTGAACTGGTTAATAAAAGAAAAAGTCAGCTTTTCAGTCATGATACCGAGCCAAGGGCAGCTGTAAATCACGAGGTGATGACTGTAAGGAACGCTGATCAGGTTTAAACACATAAATATAATCCTTGGACGTTTGGCTTTCTTAGGGCAATTTGTTTTGTTATTACCCAGTTTTGGTTGAGCCCTTTTATTTCTCATATCCTTAGGGCACTTAAAATCTGAACAGAAGTAGACAGATTGCATTAATTTCAACATTTTAAAGAATTGAAGGCTTTGTGAATATCAAATGCCATAAATTTGACCAAATGAGCCTGTGTGCCATACTTTTTGCCTTCATATCATTGAAAGATGCCATTTTGCCTGAATTAATAAGAAGTAGACATATCCATTAACTTCTCAGTTTTGTGAACTCAAAAAGAACATGTGCGCTGTAGTCTATAAAGAACGGGGTTTAAAATACTATTCTGTTTATTATTTTAAACACCAGTCAGAAGTATCAAATATTGCATAAATCAATGCCGTATGCTCTCATTCAAGTTGCAAATATTATAATTTGTTTGAAATATTCTGTCTCGTTAGATAGTTCAGAAACTTTGGTTAATTTGTTAGGAAATGTAACATCCCACAAACATATCAACGTCATGTTTGGTACAAAATAAATAGCAAAGTATAAAAGCCCTGTCATGTTACAGCTCGGATGAGATCTGTAAGTGGGATTTAAGCTGTGAGATTTTGCCTTTCTTGGGTGAGCGGACACACACAGTTTCCAGGTTACTGAGTGGATAGATCAGCTTTTCACTTCACCCAGCATGTTGACAGACGTCAGCTCTGCAGCTAGCCCTGACAATTTATTGATCTGCTCTGCCATCCTCTGGAGACTGAAGGAAGCTGTGCTGACTAGCCTGGTATGTAAGAGGTTTGGAACCCTAGCACTTTTTAAGTCTCTATATTGTTTTTGCACTGTCAGCCCCATTTGCAATTTATCTCCACTCTTACCGTACCTTCTTCAGAGACAGGGGGCATGCGTTTAGACCAGCGGTTCTCAACCTGTGGGTCGCGACCCCTTTGGCGGTCGAACGACCCTTTCACAGGGGGCGCCTAACACCACCCTGCATATCAGATATTTACATTACGATTCATAACAGTAGCAACATTACAGTTATGAAGTAGCAACGAAAATAATTTTAAGGTTGGGTCACAACATGAGGAACTATATTTAAAGGGCCAGGAGGTTGAGAACCACTGATTTAGACCTTAATGCAGCCGTGGGCAAACTACGGCCCCCGGGCCGGATCTGGCCCGTTGAAATGAATAAAACTAAAAAAAAAAAGACCGTACCCTTTTATGTAATGATGTTTACTTTGAATTTATATTAGTTCACACAAACACTCCATCCATGCTTTTGTTCCGGCCCTCCGGTCCAGTTTAAGAACCCATTGTGGCCCTCGAGTTAAAAAGTTTGCCCACCCCTGCCTTAATGTGTACCAGGTAGTGAGCTCTTACAGCTCTATGTAATCTCATTTAATTTCTCAGTCTGTATAAACGAAGCTTAACACATAGCATTAGGGAAAATCGTGTAGATACTACCTCCTTTCCACGTTAGGATGGTGCTACTAATCCATCAAGAATATGACATATGTTTTGAATTAATTTTCCAGAAGAGAGGAAGGATTTTCTGGAAAACCACATTCTTTGGCCCCTTCTTCTTTTGCCCAGGTTTACAGTGATCAGACCTAAGAACTCCCAATTCAGTCAGTAGTCTCATCCCTTGATGCCCGTTAGAATCACCTGAGCAGCTTTGTAGACATACCAACACCTGGATCCCACCTCAACCAATGAAATCTGAATGTCAGGGTTTGAGCATTGGTTATTTGCAAGGTTCCACAGATGTTTCCATGCACACTGTGAGTTGAAGGTGACTTCCCTATCAGGGCTTCTCAACTTTTAATGTGCCTATGGGTCACCTGAGGATCCAAATAAAATGCAGATTCTGATTCTGAGAATCTGCATTTCTTACAAGTGATACTGGCGCTGCTGATCCATGAACCACACTCTGAGTAGCAAGATGCTAAATGTATTAGGAACATGAAGACATGTGTGAACATCACTCCACACCCCAAATTAAACAAGATATTAGGAATAAAAGTAGTTTTCCTCTCATCTCTAATAACAATATTAGCCTCGCCCACTAGCTTAACTTTGACTTGGAAAGGTTTGCTAGGGTCCAGAGGAGGACAAAACACTTGAATGTTAAGCAGCCTGGAAGATCCTTTGTGTTCAAAACCATCAATTTTTTATACAGGCGGAAACAGACCCAGAGAGTGAAGTGATGAGGTGAATTTGCATCTATTATTGAGTAAAACGCGCTTTATGAGTGATATTTAACACGGTTCCTGTTGATTGCAGGCTGTGGCCAAGCTGATGTCCGTAGACTGCCGTTGTCACGGAGTGTCCGGCTCCTGTGCGGTGAAAACATGCTGGAAAACCATGTCTTCTTTTGAGAAGATTGGCCATTTCCTGAAGGATAAATATGAGCACAGTGTTCAAGTCTCAGACAAAATAAAAAGGAAAATGCGCAGGAGAGAAAAGGACCAGAGGAAAGTACCGATCCGCAAGGAGGATCTGCTCTACATCCATAAGTCTCCCAACTACTGTGTAGAGGATAAGAAAATTGGGATCCCGGGGACACAGGGCAGAGAATGCAACCGCACGTCGGAGGGCACGGGTGGCTGCAACCTCCTCTGCTGTGGCCGAGGCTACAACACCCACGTGGTCAGACATGTGGAGAGGTGCGAGTGCAAGTTCATCTGGTGCTGCTACGTTCGCTGCAGGAGGTGTGAAAGCATGACGGACGTCCACACCTGCAAGTAACCACTCCGTCCAGCCGTGGGCACCACGCCTCACTGACCACAGTGGAGTGCCACTTTGCAGGGCTAGTGAAGTCCACTCTGGCCTCGAAACCCAAGATCCTTGGACCCGCCCAGAGTTCCCTTTACCTGGTTGACGTCCAGTCACACACTGAGCATGTGGATTTGGGGGAATTCTACAAGTTTTGGGTTCCTAATTTGGTGATTTGGGGAAAAAAAATTATATATATAATCATCTGTCTCCTAAGCAAGAAAGAGCAGGAAAGAACCTTCCTGTAGAAAATCTGGTCATCTTCAGGATAAGATCCTTGACTATGGAACTCAGTTATGGAACTCAGTAGGGGTGGGTGACTGTTAGTCATTTTTAAAAGACACCTCTTATCGCAGCCAGGAGCGTACAGGTGAATCTCATTTATTCTCTCAGCGTCTTATTTTTTTCTTAATATATTTTATTGATTTCAGAGAGGAAGGGAGAAGGAGAGATAGAAACATCAATGATGAGAGAATCATTGATTGGCTGCCTCCTGCACGCCCCCAATTGGGGATTGAGCCTGCAACCCGTGCATGTGCCCTGACCAGAATCGAACCTGGGACCCTTCAGTCTGCAGGCTGATGCTCTATCCACTGAGCCAAACCAGCTAGGGCTCTCTCGGCGTTTTAGATGAAGAAATCATGTTACATGTCTGTGCATAGAAACGGATGTTGAAAAGGTAACAGAAGTGGTGGGTGCTTTCTTTCATTTCAAAAGAAAGGCAATGAAAAAGAATTTTCGTAAGTGATACAATATTCCTAAAAAGTGTTTGGTAGGTTTGGTGACAAAAGGGAAGAATCAAAATTTAACAAAGTGAATTTTGTATAATTTGGATTTTAAATGGGTTTTAATCAGGAGAATTTCTCGGTAAATCTCAGTAAGGTATGGAGTAAACTTTGATCTTCAGCTTCAGACTTTAATCGTAGACCAGTCGCTATTATTAAGAACCCAGCTCTGAATTACTGTCTGAGGAAGGGATCCTGAAAGCATGTGGGAAATTAGGGGTAAAGCACCCTTGAAACGTATAAAAACAGTATTTTGTATAGTATTTTGCTTTAAAAAGTTTTATATTTTGTAAATACAGTTTTTAAATTATATGATATATATTAAAACTTAAGACATTTATTGCCAAAGCCCAAGAGCTAAGGCGATAAAATTATCTCAGAAATAATATTAGCTTCTGTTTTTCTTCATACTATCAATTCTGCCTTTTTTATATATATTGAAAAAGAAGCTAATTGAGCAGTTAGTTATATGGATGTGTATTTCTTGCCAAAATATCAGTTTTATAAGTGTTAGAGTTTAAAATATGCTGCAAAACATTGAGGATTGTGTTATTTCAGCAGTCAGATTAGTTGAATTCTGTTTTTAATTAATGTTTAACTTGTAAAGTTATTATAGTAAATTATACAAAAAGTGTAGAAAGTCTTCACTGAAAAAAAAGAATCTAAATCAGAATAATGATCAACTTGTGGATTTGATTTCCTGGGTATTTATTATATTGTATGTAATGCTGCTTTTCCATGTGAATGTTGAATGGTCTTTCTTGTTTTAGTATTCATGCATGTATATTCACCATATTTTGCAGGGCTGTATTTAAAGTTATATTTTAATGTAACTGCTTAGGTTTTTTATGAATTGTTAAATATTTCAGTATTATATAGAAAAAATAGATTTCTAAGTTCAGAATGGACAAAGAAAGAATATTCTTTTTTTTCATAACAAGCTAGAAAAATGTTTCTCTTTCCCCCAGGTCTCATTCTGTTTCCTTTCCATTTTATTACCAAGGCAGAACAATAATTTGTGGATAAGAGCAAGCACCTGGAAACATCTCAGGTCTAATATTAAAATCAAGGCTAAACATTTGAATGTGACCCTAAGAGTTTAACGAAATTGTTATTCATTGAATGTGATTCTCAGAAATGACAAGTGAACAAATATAGTGCTTATTTTAAAAACTGGTTTAGCATCCACTGATTAGACTAACCTGAAAAATAGACACTCTCATGCCCCCCCCCTTTTTTTTACAAAGTAAATCAATTTTATCAACATTAAAAAATAAGCAATCTTTTTTAAAAGATGGAGACTGTAGTTTTCATTGAGGACCAATTTTTTTCTATTAACTAGAAAACTTTTTATAATTACCTTACCAACCAGTTGTGAGAATCAGGCAGCCTCTAATTCACAAAAACCTGGTTGCTATTTAGTCATTGTTTAAAAACAGTAATGCCCACTTGGGCTTCTCCTCTCTGGCATGCCTGAGCAGGAACACCTAACTCGCAAGCTATGTCTTTTGGGATCTTCTTTTCCTTTTCCTCCTTGGCATCTCCACGGAAGGACCCTTGAACTTCTCACCTGTCTGTTTCACTCGCTGACAATCTTCCTGTGGCTCACTTCCTTCCCATTCCCCATCATGGTGGAGGTAGCACCATGGGGCTCCTGAGAACTGGTTCTGGGGCCCAAACATTCTTAACCAGGCCAGGCTATTTTGCCTGCATTGTTTAGGGCTCTTTATGTTGCAAGGAACAGAAAACCCATGACAAACATTAAAGGAAATGTATTGACTTAGTAGCTGAAAAGGCCAGGGTTCTGACCAGTTTAAGTGAAGCTTGATCCAAAAGTTCCCAGTATGTTCCCAGGGCTCAGGTCTCTCCACCTCCAGCCTAGAGAGGCTGGCTTCTCTGGGGTTGTCTTCTAAGTCAGGCTCCACAGGGTTCTGGTTACCCCCCTACCACCATCACCAGTACCACCATCACCAGCATCTCCAGCATTTCTTTTCTTCTTATCAACATGATACCACACTTCCAGACCTCCTATCCTCCTATCACTCATTCAGCGGCAAGAGAGATTCCATTCTAAGGAGAGAAAATTGTGTGTGTGTGTGTGTGTGTGTGTGTGTGCGCGCGCGCACACGTGGTTTCCTTTTTTTTTTCCTTTTTGGTTGCTCACACATAGAAGAGGCGTGGTTTCCTTTTTTTTTTTCCTTTTTGGTTGCTCACACATAGAAGAGGGAAAAATTATTCCTCAGAATGCCTAGCAAAGGTTATCACTGGCCCTGATTGGTTAGTGTGCCCATCCCTGAGCCAATCACAGAGGCCACTGGTGAAGTTGGGTGATATACATTGATCTTAAGGCGATCAAGCCACATGCAGGGGACTGGTAATGGGGTTCATTCCAACTAAACCTGCATCGCTTGAGAATTGGGGAAGCAGTGAGTCCACAGAGAAAATCTGAAGTGTTATTTACCTGGAAGGGTACCTAACTGCCCAGCAGCACAGTTATTAGATGTCCTCAGTTCTACTGATTTGTTTAGAAAACAGCTTTCTATGGTATCACATGGGTCAGGCTCACAGCCAGACAAAGCACTATGGGTACAAAGTGCCTTGATTTGTTTAAATGTCCTTTATGGTGTTAAAGTTAGCCTAGTGTAATAATTTTCAACTTAAGAGTTCAACTTTTTTTGTAAATTTGGAACTGCCTAAGAGGCAATGGTTAGAGTCAATGATGATTCTTGAAATGAAATCAAGACAAACACATCAAACAGTGTTATCTGTAATCTCTGGGAAAGGAGTTGGCTAATTAAAGAATTTTCCTCATAATAGTAATTCCTATAACATTAAAAACACTTTAATTTATTTGAATATAAACTATTTCCTTACCCACCATCTGGATTGATAGCTGTTTTGTTTTTGCTTTAAAAAAAATGATAATAGTATACTAAGAATAACAATGGATTTTTATTACATAAATTAGATGCCATGACCCTATTGTGAAGCTTTTATATCCATGTGATAGTCACAGTAAATATTTTAGAACACACTTTAATTTTCTGAAGAACTGTCAGTACTCATATGTTTGGTTTTACTTAGTTTAAAATGTGGACCAGAAAAGCTTGCCATCAAAATATTTATTTGTGCAGTTTGGTGAGATGTTGGTACTTTTGCATCATCTCCCAAAGGCCGTCATAGAGGGAGGAATGAAACCAACCATTTGGAGGCAGTTAGTTAGTTATTTATCCGGAACATTATAATCCACTTAGCTGACTTGAGAGGGAAAAAATTCAAATTCTATCCCCAGGAACCATGAATACTCCTCAAGACAAGCCTTCCCTGAGGAGAGTTGGCTAAGATGCTGTGATTTTTTAAAAAAATTTCAGTTTCACTATAGACCAGATGTGATAAATCATTGCGTTTCTTGAAGTGGGATGACGAGGTCCGCTGAGAAGGACAAATGCATGTGGCACAGCGTGAAAGGGACACAGGCACACCAAGGACTCACTTCCTTTTAAAAATAAAACATTAGTGAACACTCAGGTAGTACTCACTATGTCCCAGGGATTGTTCTAAATAGAGCATAGATGCCTAAAGACATTGAATCTTCACAGTAGCCTCTCAAAGTCGGTACCATGATTGTGGTCCTCATTCCCCATCTGAGGAAACAGACACAGTAATAGTGATTGAATAACTAGCCCAACATCGCAAAGAACGGACTGGCTTCGAAGTCTGTGCCCTTGACTAGCATATCATTCTTGCATCTCACAGCATAGGATGGTCAGTACACTGAGTTTACAGTGCATCATTTGAAGAGTTTGGGGGGGATTTGTACATGTAATGAAAATTACAGGATGTTCATGACTTCATGGTTTGGTTACATAATTTGGTTGAGGAGCAGGAGTAAAGTGATGGGAGAACGGAGATCTTCGAATTCTCCATGAAATATAATGGAAGTACATCGTCTCTTGATTTCTAAGTGATTTCAACTGCCTGCTATTTGAGATCCCAGGGCGGCTCGCAGTTGGATTCTGCAAGAGCCTAACAACCATTCCAAAAGGAAATAAGTAGGGGTATAGATCAAGCTAATTTAGTGTGACATTAAATAAATACTTACATCCTTTCTATTGTAGTGCTTACAGCCAATTGTTACATAAGGTGTTATTTTTAATAGACGGGTGAAATTCACCATTGGTAACGGTTTACATTCACATCCAAAAAGAAACCACTAGAGATGGTTTGCACGATTAAAAACTCCTGAAACGAAGTCATGCTGAGGAAAAGCAGCCTCCCCCACTGGCTGTAAAGAGAGAGCGATAATGAATGTGGACCAGATCAGCGCAAGCTGAAGTCTCATGTGTGACTTTTTAATTGGCAGAATAAGTGAAAGCATCTGAGTCGTGTGAGAACTGGAAAAGCAGAAAGAGGGGTGGATCCAGGGCTGCCTGTTTTCCTCGGTCACACTGCCAATCTGAACCCTCGGGGTGACTCACCTCCATGGAAGCCAACAGCCTTTCCTTATGCGGATTAGTAACAACCAAGCACCCGGGACCATGGCCCACATCTACCCGGCCATGTTCACCCAAGAAAAAGGAAGGGTGACCCCTTGTAGCCCCTAAGTATTCTTTGATTAAAAAGAGAGGAAGGTCACCAAATTTAACTCTGAGCATTTAAACATACCTTGGACTCTTCCTAACCAAGGAAAGGTGTACATATACAAATGTAAGTCAGTGATTGCCTATATATTTCTAGTATATAATCCCTACGTTTCTTTAAATTGTTTAAATATTTATTGTTGAGAGTATTACAGATGTCCCCCGTTGACCCCCTCCATCCGGTTCTCGCCCCCCACCCCAGGCCTCCACTACACTATTGTCTGTGTTCATGGGTTATGCACATATGCATAGAAATTCTTTGGTTAATCTCTTCTCACCCCACCTCCCCTCTTCCCTCTGAGATACGTCAGTCTGTTCCACATCTCTGGATCTGTTTTGTCAGTTTATTTTGTTTAGTAGATTCCACATATGAGTGAGATCATGTGATACTAGTCTTTCTCTGATTGGCTTATTTCACTTAACATAATACTCTCCAGGTCCCTCCATGCTATCTCAAAGGGTAAGAGATACTTCTTTTTTTACAGCTGCATAGTATTCCATTGTGTAAAGGTGCCACAGCTTTTTTATCCACTCATCTACCGATGGGCACTTGGGCTGTTTCCATATCTTAGCTCTTGTGAATAGTGCTGCTATGAACATAGGGGTGCATATATTCTTTCTGATTGGTGTTTTGGGATTCTTAGGATATATTCCTCGAAGTGGGATCTCTGGGTCAAATGACAGTTCCATTTTTAATTTTTTGAGGAAACTCTATACTGTTTTCCATAGTGGTTGTACACCAGTCTGCTTTTCCAGTAGCAGTGTACTAGGGTTCCCTTTTCTCCGCTTCCTCGCCAGCCTTTATTTGTTGATTTGTTGATGGTAGCGATTCTGACAGGCATGAGGTGATACCTCATTGTCATTTTAATTTGCATCTCTCTGATAATGACTTTGAGCATCTTTTCGTATGTCTCTTGGCTTTCTGTATGTCCAATTTGAAGAAGTGTCTATTTAGGTGCTTTGCCCATGTTTTTTTAAATTGGACTGTCTTCCTTTTGTTAAGTTTTGAGTTCTTGTATGTCTCTTGGCCTTCTGTATGTCCAATTTGAAGAAGTGTCTATTTAGGTCCTTTGCCCATGTTTTTTTTTTTTAATTGGACTGTCTTCCTTTTGTTAAGTTTTGAGTTCTTTATATATTTTGGAAGTTAATCCCTTATCAGATGTGTCATTGCCAAATATGTCCTCCCATACAATGGGGTCACTTCTCATTTGCTTTTAAATCTCCCCTCTGCTCAGGGATTTCTGTTCTTGTCAAATAAAGCAAACAGTACTTCTCTCATCATACTCCCAAACCACAGGGGCATGCAGAAGTCAGTTTCCAAATTGACCCTTTTATTCCACTGGTGACACAGAAGGCTCAGACTTGGCAGTCCTGAGCTCGCTCACCTGATCATGTCACATCCAAGCAGGAGTAGCAGCACGTGGACGAGCAGGACTGCATTTGAATGCATGATGCGTTGCTGAAAATGTATTTGAAAGTCAAATGTATGAATTTCAAGTAACAGACTGACCGTTATGTGTTGATCCCCCAAAGCAAAAGAAGTTTCAAAATTCCAATTCAAGATTCCTCTCTTGCCCAGGCAACCTTGCTCATAGTAAGAACCTTCACAGGCCCTCCGAGCAAGAAGCAGATGCTGGTGTGCAAGGGGGTGCCGGCCGAGTCCCAGCACCTCCTTTGACCTGATGGCTGTCCCACCCGCCCCTGGGCAGGAGTTGGCTGGACAGGGAGATGACTAAGTACAGGAATGAATGTATATTGTCTGTCCTGTGCCTCCCAGACTGAGGTTGCAGCAGAGTGAGCGCTCCATTATGAGGCTCCCCAACTGGCTGCGGCCACAGGAAGTAATCAGAAAACGCTCCTGCCCCTGGCTGAAGCCGCTTTCACCTGCAGGTGGGCCGGCAAGTAGAACCATATGACCATGTCAGCTGCCTGGAGATACACAAAAGCCGTGAATTCTGCATCTGAAAGGCAGTTTGTTGTCAGCGTGGATTGAGTGAAAGGGAAGGTGGTATATACTCTGAGGTGTGGAGGTCAAGGGTAACCTCAGGTGAGTATAGCTGCATCCTCTCCTAGAACCTTAGTGCCCTGGTCATTGAATGGTTCCATCATTCAGGCTTGGTATTTAGTCCCTTTGGGCTGCTATAACAAAACACCGTAGACTGGGTGGCTTAGAAACAACAGAAATTTATTCTTCTCAGTTCTGGAGACAGGAACGTCCAAGGTCAAAGTGTCCGCAGATTCTGTGTCTGGCAAGGGCCTGCCTCCTTGTTCACAGATGGCCAGCTTCTCCCTCTGCCCTCACATGGCAGAAGGGGCCAGGGAGCTCTCTATGGTTGAGTTTATAAGGACACTAAACCCATTCATGAGGGCTCTGCCCTCATGACCTAATCGCCTCTCAAAGGCCCCACCGCCTAATACCATCACATTGAGGGTTAGGTTTCAACATACAAATTTTGGGGGAACACATTCTGACCACAGCACTTGGTCTGATGGGATTGCAAAGTTAGAGGCTGACAGCTTTTCTCTTGGGCTAAAACATCACTAGTTCGCGAGAGGCACAGTCAACAATAACACTAATGAGTGCCAGGCACTTGGGTCACCACAAACAGTATTATCCCTACTTCACAGGTGAGGACGTTGACTTTCTCAAGGTCCTCATGTAGCGGACAGTGGAACGGAGAGACACTCAGACAGGTCTGCACGCCTAACCAGTATCCTACACTGTCTCACTGCACAATTCTCTCTTCTTTAAGATCTTAGGCCCCTTTTCTATCAAGGGAAACAAATATGGACTGATGACATGCAACATTAGGAGCTTGCCGGTTCATTTCATAAATCAGTTTTCCCTAACAAAGGGGATCATCTTTCAGCAATTGAGCCTCAACTTGTTGAGTCACTGCACCCCAGCACTAGGCATAATTTATGCAGAGCTGAACAGTGAGCTCAGAATCATCTTTCAGCAATAGAGCCTCAACTTGAGTCACTGCGCCCCAGTGCTAGGCATAATTTATGCAGAGCTGAACAGTGAGCTCAGTCATGGCAGCAAGTTGTACCCCAGAACTATCTGTGCTTGTGGGGAGGGGGTGTCTTCCCTGGGTTAAGTTTGCTTAAAAACAGCCCATGGAACCAACCCAAGAGAAACCTCTTCTGTCTCTAACAGAAAGGCTGGCCAATCCCTTTTGCTTTCTGAGCGCTCCTAGAAGAGACATCCTAGTGTTGAAAGTGTGCCCTCCAGGAGTCTGGCCCTCGCTGGCCTGGAGGAAGGCTCTGATGGAGAAGTCTCTGAGATCGCTGGGCAGGCTTTCCTCATGCTGCCCACTCTCTCCTTCAAGCTGCCCAGCAACCAATGGACATTCCCAAGCCACCAGGCCTATCTGCTTTTCACTCTAACCCTTGATTTGACTGGAACCTCAAAACAGGATGGGGGAAGGGGTGACAAGCAGTAAGAGAGGACAAGGCCTACTTAAACTGAGGGAGCTTTGAGGGGAATGGAGATTAAATAGCCATTGGATTTCACGAAAACCCAAGTCGATGACAGAAAAGTCATCCTGGGAACAGACAGCAAAATAATTCTTCTAAAGAATGTTTAGAAAAAAAAAAGAAGAATGTTTAGAAAAGGCAAAATCTGGTAGTTTATTCTACAACTCTCAGTTTACCTGTACTTATTGCTGCCCAAGGCCTAATTGAGAAGTTACGTGGCGAATCTTTCCCCTGATCAACACAAGCCATTTTTCCTTTTCATATTTTTAAGTGTTTTAAATACATTCTACTTTTAACTGCTATGCTAATTAAACACAGCAATTCCTAATTCTTCCATTTAAAAATGGAGAATGTTAACCAAACTGAAGGAAACTATCATTTTTTTGTAGGGGGAGGTCAAATTATTTACAATTTGTATAAATTGTTAGAGTATAAAGTGCAATACAGGCTAGATGCATTGAGCTCCATCTGACATAAAATTATAAAATATTAGCTGATTCATTTCAAAACAAAACAATAAAATATAGGAAGAACAATGATGAATTTTACTTTAATAAAATTAAAGTCAGGGATATAAAGACTGGATCAATTTTTCTTTAATTTTTCAAATATCTTATTATTTTCCTACTGTCTTTGTTTAGTTTTAACAGGCATATTATAAAATACTTGCTCTGGGAAATCATCTATGATTATAAATAAAAAGTATGCGTCCATAAGTCCTTAAGCACAATTTCAAATACCAAAGTGTCAATGCCAAATTTCTGATTTTAATGAAGAAAATTCTTAACATTAAATAAACATGATTTCATTTACAATGCTGATTTTCAAAAGCCATCTGAAAATGAAATGTGGCAAAATTATTGCTTCCAAAGTTAAGCTGGCACAATCTATACAAGAAAGAATTAAAACAAAAGCAAACTGTATCAAAGGAATTACATAATCAACTTTTATCCCTTTTTTTCGACATTTTATACACATTTACAAAGCTATGTATCATCTTGTACTCTTTATCTTAAAGGGGATGTCCTGCTACCTTGGTCCTTAAATTCTATACATGTTAAGATATTAGTGTGTTTAACTACAGGAATGATGTAAATTTCGCATGTTAAGCAGTATAATAAATGCTTGGCAAATCTTCTACTATGAAGTTCTGTAAGTATATTACTTTGCCATACAATACAAAAAAATTCACAATGGAAAACCATGAGTATTTTCACTGTAACTTTTTAAAAATGCAACATTTCACAATCTCTGGAACTGTAAAACGCCTATTTTTTAAAATTTTATAGAATTGAGGGAAGTCTTTTAAATGTCAGAATATACATTCCAAATATGATTTAGCATATAAGCACCAAAATCTGAAAAGTTTACAAAAATTGTTGAACTTGTAAGGTGCATTTATTCATGAATTACACTGTTTGAGGGAAGAAACAGTACCCCAAACCTCATTAGTATTTAAGAAAAAGTTGAACAGCTTCCAACTTGGTTAACAGCAAAATAAAAAATATTGCTTTTAGTTTTTTTACACAGGTCATCTGAAATTTAGATTCAAATTTAAGTGCTGTCTTTTATTGTGAATGGCAGTTTAAGCATTAACTTTATGTCCCAGTTTAAGATACTTCACACACAATTAGTATTTAATAACCTAAACAAAATAAAAAAACTTGAGTCAATTAGTGAACATCTGAAGTTAACAAAAAAGTTAGATCTTTATATTTTTATCTAGAATTGGGTGTAATTTTGCATCAAATAACATTATTTTGTAAATGTTATCAGTCCATTCAGTAATTAGGTCTTTTCTAAATATGTTGCTATATATCTGGCAAAAACTATTATTATGAAGTTAAATGAAGTAAATACAAAGTTAATTTCTTGATTTACAAATCAATATTATCGTGATATTAAAGCATGCCTCTTCCCAAAACACCTTGTCAACGCCGATAACAAGGAAGGAGAAACAGATGCCAGTACTGCTCTCACCACACTGACATGCTGTCCTGAATGACCCAATTAGGTTGGGGAAGGGGTGTGTCCTGGATCCCCAATTCCATGGAGTTGCCACCCCCACCCTCACTCTAAATAGCTTATACAAAATCAAGTTATTCACATCGCTAACACAAAATCCAGCAAGCTAGTCCTGAAAGCCATCTACATTTATATATTTATATGTTACTGTGTACATTAAAAAAAGAATGTTATTGTGCTTTTCACATATCTAAGTTTTCCTATCATTTTATTTCTAGGTTTCTTGGGAAGGGAAGAGAAAGACTAAGAAAAAAGGTACATCAAGAAAGTCAGACTATAAAGTAACACTACACACACAACTAGCGAGATAGAATTTAAAAGATACTATTATCAAAAAGCAGTATACATATATATAAAAGAAAACAAAGTCTCCTCCCATAAATCCATATTATTCCATGATAGATTTTCACAGCAACCAGTATATATATCAATATATTTTTCACAATCAGTTCAGTTATCGAGAGAGTATGCTTTTAGAATTGAAAGATGTCATTTCCATAGCAGCTAAACGTTGTCCTATTAGAGAAATGTGCTTAGAAATGGTACAGTGATTTGCTCATTCTGATGACTATTTACAGATATCTATTTACGTTAGCAATAAATAATCATGGTATCAAAAGAGAATGCTCGTGCACACCCCGAGATGGCTGCATGCTCTGAAAACATGTACATGTAGCTTCTCTGCTGTGGTCCTCTCAGTGCCAGTGCCAGCACGTGCCCTTGAATCTTCTCCCCATCAGTCTTGCTTCTGGGGGATGCATCCTTCCATTTCTACCACCTCCGGCCAGCCTTCATACTTGTTCGTGTCCTTATTGTTCTTTATGTGCTGTTGGAACACAATCATAGTAGTTTTAAAAACCTCTGTTGATTGTTTATCTGCAATAACAGTTTAGTGTATTCATTTCACTAACACTATGTCAACAAGGAGCTCATATAAATTACTGTTCAAGCCCCAGCCAGGTGGCTCTGTTAGTTGGAACACTGTCCCATAGACCAAAAAGGTTCTCACTCAGGGCATAGACCTAGGTTGCAGGTTCGATCCCCAGTGAGGGCGTGTATGGCAATAGTTCGGTGTTTCTGTCTCACATCGATGTTTCTCCCTCTCTATTTCTCTCCCCCATTTTCCTCTCTCTCTAAAATCAATAAAACATATCCTAGGCTAAGGATTAAAAAAATTATTGTTCAAGATATTAAATGAGGCGTGGCACGCAGTGGCAGACCTTCAAATAACCCGCTGAAAGAACTAAACATTGCAGATTTCTGTAAAGGATCACTTGTTAGCCAAAAGGTAAAGTTCACATTCTACTAACTTCTAAAGTATTTTCAAACTTAATTGATTATATCAAAAGCTCAATTAAAATCTTTAATAACCAATGCTTCCTAAAAGGCTTCAGGCACAAGTAATCATATGCCAATGCATTGCCATGTAGGAAAAAAATTCCCGAGAACTTACAAAAAAATACATGAACATATTAAATGGCTGCTTTATCTAAGCTTTAAATAACTGGGATTAAAATATTTACCATACAATTTCACACAATTTGGTTTTGTCCATTAATGATTAAAGTCTAAGACACTAACCTGTTCAAAAGGACTTTTTGTTTTAATGCCTTTGCCACCGCAGAAGACCCAGTTGTCTCTAAAGCCCAGATTGGTAATAGATGTGCTCCCCAACTCTGCAATGAGCCTCCGCGCCTCATCGTTGAGTCTTAGGGGGAGAAAAAGAATAATACGATAAACATAGTGCACTCAAGTTAGCTTAGTGATCCCAACTCACCTAGGATATCTAACATATAACATGAGATAAAATGAGAAAATGGCAGCTTAAATAAGACAACGTAAGAAATTTTTTTTAAGTAACAGACATATTTGAAGCTTTTTTTTACTTAAGTATACTTTAATACATTATATAGCTATATGAGTTTCAGATATACAATATAGTGAATTGACATTTTCATACCTTATACATGATCACCCCATTAATTCCTATTATTTGAATTCTTTAGTGACAAAAGACATGAGATCTAGCAATTATATTTTAAGCTTATTTTATTAAGAAGTACCATTTAGATGTCTTTATTTCACAGCAATAATTAACTCTCATCAGTTAGTAGATGCCTATCTAGGCTAACCCATGGTCTTAAAAAACCAATAACTTTATAAAATTAAACATCACTTTGAATCTCCAGTAAAATCTTTGCAAATTGCAGAATTGAATAAAGGTAAATGCTCATAAAAATCTAGATGTTTCTAATTTTACATCTTATTTAAAATAAAGTGAACTTTGAGAATAGGGACATAAGTCACACTCCAGTGATAACTGCCACGTGGTTATTTAATGAAAGTGAAAATAGTAACCACACAGCAGCTAAGTACCTCCCCAGAGGAAGGCCAGTGGCAAAAGCCAACTGCTAGGGAATAGGTAACTGAAAGATGCCATTAAGGAATTTTGTGTAGGTTATTACCCTAATGTTGAATGATTCTTAATCTTCTCAAAATAGCAAAGGAAGTCAGTAGCTACATGCTAACTGTAGAGCTAAAAAAGAAAAAAAAAAGATAACTAAGGGCTGCCCGTGTAATTGTTTTATTTACCCAAAAGATTGCACTACGGGCACTCGGAGAGTTCTGTTCTGTTAGAAATCTAAGGCAAGGCTGCCTGCAGCGGGTGGCTCCGTTGGTTGGAGCGTTCTCCTTACACCGAAAGACTAGTAGGGAGCATACAGGAGGCAACCGATGGATGTTTCTCTCTCTCTCTCTCTCTTTCCCCCTCTCTCTAAAAATCAGTGGAAACATCCTCAGGTGAGGATTAACAACAACAAAAAAACACACAAAAGTTTATAACCATGCAATATAGCCAATATTTTAAGCACTAGATTAATATATATAGGTGTCAAAATGCCCCATTTTTTAAAAGGCAGAGTAACTAGTATAATGCTACACAGCATGAAACTCAGATGAGTTTTCATTCTATATGGAGCACCATGAGTCTGTTGCATGTATTTTAATCTTTGCCTATGGTCTTAACTAGCTCAGTTGTTAAAATTTTATATGAAATAAATTATTTTAGTTAAGAATTTTCTGTGAAAGGAATAGAACATTCTCCTGTAATAAACTGTAAGGTGGACACACAGGTGTTCTAGGAAAGATTCTCAAGCTGCACAGCGGAGCAGAAAGAGAGGCCGGGAACCGGGGAGGGGCGTGGGCTCCGCCTGGTCTCTGCCTGCAGGGAAAGGCAGACACCCGCGTCCCCCAGTCACGCCATCTAGCCACGCCAGCGCCCTTCGCGAGCCGTACAGAAAGCAAGGAGAACTGATATTCTGGGCTCAATCAGACTAGTGGGAAAGGACAATCGGAAAGTAGAAGTGTCAGGAACTAGGAAGAAAATGACCATGTTACCTCAGGAGAATGAAGGCTAAGAAACTCTAGGCATAGGAGACCATGTCGCCGAGACTTTAAAGAGAGCATATTATAAGAGGTTCAGATTAGAAACTCTTATAAGAGACTATGACTCTTTAAAAACAAACAAAAACTCCAATAAATTTCACTCTGTAATTTGCTAATAATCTCAGAAAAAAGAGAGGATAGTTTCTAAATTAGTGGTACAATTTCGTGTTCTGTGATGGGCTCAAACTTTAAAAAAAGTGCAAAAACAGAGGGTAAATCCCATTGCTAATGACAACTTTATGGCTCCTACCAGGAAGAACTATAGTGCTTGGGATGCAAGGAGACTCATAAAACCCTTAGAGCCACAGAAAGAACTCCTGCTTCTAAGTGTGAATAATGACGTGACCCACCGTTTCACAAGAATGATATATCGAGATCAAAGCATGATTGTCTTTTCCAAGGAGGCAAACACTCTGTGATCAACATGAAAAGGGAACAGGGGCTCCAGAATGCCCATATAAATGCTTTAAAGTAAATTTAAATCTCTAGGCCCACCCACACCACACACTTAATTCTAAAGGAACTTGTTAATGCAATCTTCCATGCAGCGTCAGTTACTTTAGAAGCATCGTGGAAAATAGAGTTGCTAAGACATTAAAAGTGCAATATTCCAATTTTTAAAAAAGGCAAGAATTTTAAAACAGTGGTCCAATAAAACCAATTCCAATTCGTAGCAAAATTCTTAAAAGGATTGTAAGATCATGTAAGCGTTAAAAAACAGAAGAGAAGGGGTCGTGGGAAGGAAGTGTTACTGTCGTAACCAGCTGGCTAACAGCAATAATAGGAAAGGAGCAAAGGGGAGGCCAGACATGATCAGCATGGTCACCTGGGCAGCTTCACCAGGAGCTGCAACCTCACACTCCCAGGAACCACGGGCCATTCCCCGCAGGCCACTAGGGGGAGGGAAACGGGCACACGCACAGTGACGTCGGATGACAGGTGACATGCTTGACTGTCAGTCTCACCTGGGAACAAAGATACTTGCCAGAGGGGTGGAGCCACTGCCAGCGCTCGAAACCCTGCAGGGCTCACTGGAGAAGCTCCTAGCTAAAACTCCCAAGGAATTCTCTCTCCCGTTCCCCTTGCTTCACTCCTGCTTCCTTGCACTCGCTTGTTCTGTGACCTGCTAGCCCGCCATGTGGCCCGAGAACCTGCACGGCTCATGGCCGTGTGGACCCCACACGCAATGGACTGCAGCTGGGAGCACAAGCTAACCCAGCCAGATGCTGGCCTGGACTAGACCTTAATATGGAGCAGAAGCTCTGGGCAGTGGCTTTGATTCTGGTTCTGCTGAAGACAAAATGGGACTTTTTCCATGGCGGGATGGAGGGAGATGGGGCCTGGGGTGTTGGCGGGGAGAGGGGAGGGGGAGGATTCCCTTAATGTTACCTCATCAATAAAGCGTTCCACGATACCTCATGGTCCCATGGAGGCCTTGGGAAATTCTTGTCCCTGTGACACTCCAAAAATCCCACTTCCACCAGCAACAGGTGGGGACGCAGGGGACACCCCACCCATAACAGAGGGAGGAATAAATAGCCAAGTCACTGCGATCTCAGCTACTGCAGCTTTTGAAGAGGTTTCGGGCAGTAGAACAGGGCCCTGCAGTCAGCACAGTCCAGTGAATTTCAAGGGGGCACCTGGTAAGTCTCAGAAAACAGCCGATTTCCACGAGAGAGCAGTGCCAGTTTATGGATGTTTCTAAGTGAAGTAGTTCACTGACATTGTGCCTTTTGCCTAATTCAACTAAAGATGTGTTAAAAATGTACAGAGTTCAAAGGTTAAATAAAACTGGCATATTCAACCACTGCCATTTTCCTGGATAGAATTAAATAGACTATAACAGGCTATTCTTATTTAAAAAAAAAAAAAGTAACTTGTTACTTGCTTTTGCTGAGAGATGAGGATCTTAGATGAATAATTTGAGATTTTCAAGTTAAGATGAAAACAGCAGCTGGATGATATGGCTATTAGGGCCCCTTGGCAGCTCGAAAAGCAGTTTCTGCACTTGATTAATGGACACGCCCCTCGCAGGAGGCCCCTGGGTAAACATTTTTATCAATGACTTAGATTTAGACATAAGAACCCCTTTGGAGAGGATGCAAAGCCTGGATCATGGAAACCTCATAGGACAAATGTCAGAATCAAAGCCAACTGGGCCCAAATGAGCAAAGTTAAACTTAAGGAGGATACACGAATATGAAGTCCTTCATTTAGATGAAATAAAATCAAGTTCTGATGGGAAAGACCTGACTTGGCAGTGGTTAAAACACAAAAGACTAAGATGAAATGAAAAGATCTGAGAATTTAACTTGACCAAAACTCATGAGCCAAAAATGTGATGTGAGTGTTTAAAGAAAACTAATAGGAGTCTGCATGAATATTCAAAGAAATGCGATCTCCGCAGCATGGCAAGCTAGCATCTGCACTGCAGCCTGGACGGGCCAGACCACATCTGGAATGCACCGCACCATTTGGGTACTCAGTTTAAGACAATCGACCAGAGAAGGCCCCAGAAAGGCAGCCAGGAGGGGAAAAGGACCTAGAAGCTCAACATGATAAAAGGTTAAAGAGCCTTCCTACTGAGCCTAGAAAAAGGAAAACTAGGAGAAATGCCATTGAGCTTCAAATACTTGAAGTAGCAAATGATTCGGGGGAACATATTTATTGTTTTGTTGTTCCATTTATTCAAGCAAAGGACCATCAGGCAGAATTTAGAGGGAAGCAACGCTGAGAACATAACACTTACTCAAGAACAGTTTTCATGTTTTATTTCAAACAGAGAAATGACAAGGGTACTGACGCCCTGACGAGTGAGTTCAGCAGAGGAATTCACTGAGAAGCTCCAAGGGAACCTGGCCTTAAAGAACCCTGACGTCAAAGACGCCATCAAGTTAGGCATGATGCTAACCTGCCATGGTGTTCTCTCCAAAAGGAGACGTACAACAGCCACATTTAACTTGCTCGCTCAAACATTTATTCCTTATCAGACAAACAAAAAACAACTTATTTTACAGGGGAATGAGGTAGAAAGTAGGCATCATTTGAGAACTGAGTTCCCTAAAGTGTAAGTTTTCTTGGAAAACTTGGTGTGTGTGTTTTTTACTATTTTGTTTTTCTTAAATGTATTTCCTGGTTAAAATCAAGTAACATTGGGATAAACAAAGGTAAAGAGGTTTCTGTAGGGCAGCACTTCAGAGCCCTTTATTGTAGACTGATAAAAAGTACACAATACCAGGTGTGATCCCCAAACTGATTGGATCATTATCAGTTTAAAGGACCGGGGTTCCACCAGTCCGTTATTCTGCTGAAGCTCAGAGCACAGCCCGGGGCTCATTACGTATGATAGCCTCTGGGATCCAAAGAAACCACTGTAGAGAAGTTTCCCTAATCAGCACACATACCAACTCCCTATCCTGGAGAGAGCAGCACAGCCACTTTATTTTCTGGACTCTCGAGGATAAGCAGGAGAACAGACCATCCCTTAGGAGGTGAAACCCAGCAGCCTTACGTAAGGAAAAGCCATAGCACAAAAGAGCTTCTCATCCCACATAAGACGGGGTATACCACAACCCATGACTCACTTCAAACGTTCAGACATCTGCCAAGATACGTGGTTACATCGTGTTATATTTATGATGTAGACGGCCCTTTGTAAGGATTGTTTGTCCATTTCCATATAAAGGACATGATGCTTATAATTTATTTCCCCAGTGTTTGAAAGAGGGAAATACTCTATACGTAAATTCACGTGCCCCAAACTGAAAACACGTACAACTTGAATTCACTAAATGCACAGAAGTTGACCAAATGCGAAGACGTCATACTTTCACCCACAGGTTGAACCTGGCTGAGGCTGCTTTTGGTGCATTTGATGAAATGACCAACAATAAAGAGCGGCTACAGAGAAAACAGCACCCTTCCCTGCTCTTAGGCACGGCTACAGGTATTATTATCAGGAGGGGAACAGGGCTGATGCTCATCGGGTGTAATAATGAACAACCTGGTGAAAGGAGCAGACATGTAAGTCTATTCAGAAAAGTAAGACTTAAAAGAAAAACTGTGGATGAATCATGAAAATTCTATCAAAGAATGTTGATAAAAGGGAAAACTTAAAGTTGTTAAAAAAAATAACATAAAAGAGAACAAACTTAATGTATAATGTGATCCTTCTTTCACAATACCATATGCATAATGAATACACAGAAAGATAGAAGGAAACAACTTTAAAAAAAGGTTAATAGTATTTATCTGGAACTCTATTCTAATCTAGAAATTTTTTCAATAAAAATGTATTACTATAAAATATAGCTGAAAAAATTGTTCAGCTTTTGAGGTTTACATACTTGGTTGCTCCATCATCATACGTTCCCATTAAGACAATTGTTCCATCTTGTATGGACTTCAGAAACTCAATAAATGGGGCCACATCTGAAGAAAAAGAAAAGATTGAAGGGTTTTTTCAATGACCGAGTAACCATTATGATAATCTGTAAAGTTAATAACATAAAATATTAAATTTGTAAATTAATAAGTTCTAATGTAAAGTAACCAAAAGAAAGATAAATCTTATAAACACGTTAAAGAATTAAGTTTGTTCCTAAACTTAACATTAAGTTTGTTCCACTATCAACTTAAAATGTCCAATCCTGATTCCTCCTAAATGTCTTTGCACAGATATTCCAGGGGCTAAATGAAAAAACCACTGCAAGGTTATTACTTATGATTTGAAGTAAGAAAGTCAGGGAGCATGAGAAAGGCTCATGAACTCCCTCCATCTATGTAAATGTGTTTGTCTGGCTACTTTTCTAAAAAGAGGATACACACGTTTTATTCAATGGTACTTTTCTAAAAAGAGGATACACACGTTTTATTCAATTCACAAAAGGGTCTGTAACTTCAAGATATTATACAAATGTTTATACACACACACACCGATTTAAGGGATCTTCTGGGCATATCTACTTAGCATATACTAATGGGAAGAATATAGGCTGGGTTACTTTAAATTTACTCAGTTTCTTTCCATAGCAAAGACTCCTAAGATTTTCTCTAGCTGATTGCATTTTATAATAGCAGCCTTGATTCCGAAAATATGTAGAGCAGCTAACAAATCATTTCTACTTAAATGCAAAAATGGCAGCAAGCTGCAACTATTTCTTAACTAGAGGCGTATTTTCAGCAGTGATGAATCTACCTGTGATGACAGACCGGAGCTTCTGGTCACATTTTGCTAGCGTGTTCCTATGTAATAATTCATGGTAAGAACAATGATGCTTTAGAATCTAACATGGATGGTAGCGTTTTAGGTTTACACAGTTTTCACAGCTATGAAAAGTTCTCCTAATCTCATTTAAAAACAAATAATATGTGGCCTCTTGTTAAAGCTAAAGAAATATTAGGAAAGCTGAACTGCCTGAAAACTCTGCTAGCTTCCTGGCCATATGTTAGGGGATGGATGGGGAGGTGCAGAAGAGCAGCCTCGAGCTGGTAAATTCCCCACACCAACAGCTTAGAGAAGCCGCAAAAGGTAAGTCAGTGGGGTCTTCCTTCAAAGTTGAGGAAGAATCTCTTTTTTGGGGGCAGGGGAGCACCCTGCATCACGGTGCCAGCTCCTTGTCTCTGCGTGCTGGTGAGCGACTGCCACCTGCTCTTCAAGGGACTTCCTAATACAAACGGTGTCTGGCCCGTGAACTGGAAAGAAAATTCTATTCCTTCTCTCAGATACCCATTTTTTGAGACCAAAAATGGTATGTAAAGAAAATCAATTCAGTCAGTTCAAAATGCTTTGCTATGGCCATCTTCAAATTACTTACTCTTTTTTACAATTTCAGACAGAAACCTAAAGGAGCCCAAAGCTTTGAATGAGCTGTCCTGCAGAAAATAGAACTCAGATGCTTTAAATCTCTATTTTTATGTCATTTTTCTTCACTATACACCACAATTTTTTATATTAAAAAAGAAAACCACAAAACAATTTACAATATGACTGATAACTGGATATTTAGTGAAAAGAAAGCGAAACAAAATGAACACAAAAATGGTGCCATTACGGCCCTGGCCGGGTGGCTCAGTTGGTTGGAGCACCATCCTGTGCACCAAAGTGTTGTGGGTTGGATTCCTGGTCAGGGCACATACCAAGGCTGCGGCTTGATCCCCAGTTGAGTCATGTATGGGAGGCAACCAATCAATGTTCCTCTCTCACATCAGTTTCCCTCTCCCTCCCTCCCTTCCTCTAGAAACCAGTGGGAACACATCTTCGGGTGAGGATTTTTTTAAATGGTGCCATTATGCTCTCGTTAATGGGCTACATTATACTGAGGCGATTAAGAAGGCAGCGCTAGCCCTGGCCGGTGTTGCTCAGTGGTTAGAGGGTCGGCCCGCACACCGAAGGGTCTCAGGCTTGATTCCCAGTCAAGGGCACAGACCTAGGTTGAGGATCTGATCCCCTGCCCCAGTTGGGGCGTGTATGGGAGGCAATTGATCAATGTGTCTCTCTCACATCGATGTTTCTCTCTCCTCCTCCCTCGCTCCCTTCTACTCTCTCTAAAAATCAATGTAAATGGAAAAATCCTTGGGTGAGGATTAAGGAAAAGAAAAAAGAAGGCAGTGCTAGCAACAGAACGGTTACTTGTTATTCAAACTTACCTCCTCCCCACATGTCAAAATATTTAGTGTCTAATACTTCTCCTGTTTTTCCTAAAAAAGATTGAATTCATATCAAATTATGCAAATGAAATATACTCTACTGTATAAAACAAGCATTCTTAGTCAATGACTGATATAAATTATTTTGAGAAAGACTTAAAATCTGAACTATGTTTCTAAAGGGTAACTTTGGATAGGACTTTCTCAATAGTCTTGTAAGTAGCAGCACACAGAAATTCACAACAGAATGCAGAGGATTCCAATTCCGAGTTAAACATCTTTTTATAAAATGTACATTTATTTCCCTTTTAAAATCTATTTTTTATTAACAATTAAATAGACAAATAGGTACGGAACCTTTTACCTAAGAAACTGAAGAAGGTAGGAACACAAAAATGTAGCTCTTGTTGTGAAGGAAGTAAAAATATTTTCCTACACGATGGCCCGGGCAGGGTGGCTGGTTTTAATCCCCCTACACAGCTTCACGGGGCTTCTATGATGCCAGACACAGAAGACCAGCACGCAGTCGGCCTCACTTCATGGATTTATGTTTTCAGATTTGACTTTGTAAGAACACTCAATATGTTCAAGATTCAATAAACTTATTTACTCTAGTGAATTTGCCAGAAGAGTGTGGACAAATATTAGAAAATTACAATTATTTCTTACTCTTCATTCCGCCCAACCGCATGTAATATCCATCACCCTTTGTCTTTTACACCCTCTCATTCATGTCAATCTACCTGCATCTGTTAGGATTCCAACATCTGCAGTAAGAATTCACCGGTTTAATGCTAGGTTGGGTGTGTCCTGTCACTCCCACGAGAAGCTGCACAGGCTGCCACAGAAGCTGGCTGCTTCCAAGATAGCGTGTCCCACACCCTCAGACACGAAGTGCCCACCGACAGCTGCATTTGTTCAGGGGCAGTAGGAAGGGGGTGGGGCTTTGGTGTCAAGAGTGGCACTTTCTGACCCGATCCCTTGATATTAGAGCATATTTTCTGTGGAGCATGTGAACACCCACTGAATACATCCAAAAGCTAAAATAGTGATTCTTACCATTTACCAGGGCAACATTGATCCCTCTTCCAACATTATTCTTAACACCACTCATTAAACTGAAGGGAGAAAAATCAAGACAAATTTGGAATTATATAGTGTACAAACACATATCAAAAAATAAAATTATGCAAAAAAAAGGGATTGGGGATATTATACATGTACAAGTGTTTAGTCATACAGAGGAGATTAAGAGGAGATTAAGTCAGAGGAAACAGCCCAACACCTTTATAGCATTGTCCTTAAATAAGATTTCACAAATAAAAATATACATAAACAAGTATTAGGGCAAAAGACTAGACTACTTCTTACTCTCTGCATCAGATTATGAAATACCCTGTTAGAAAATCCTGACAACATGTGGACATCATGCACGTATTCTGCACCATTCTTTTGCACTTTCTGCAACAACAAATGTGATGTGAACATAGAAGTGAGATGCTCCCCAAATCTTTCACAATCTGAGAGCAAGAAGAGTGGGGAGCACTCTTCCATGAGTGTGTCACCTAACCGTGAGCATGCTCCTAGTGATTATCAGGGTAAAGTTTCTCTATGCCCAGAAGTAAAACTGTGTGCATATAAAGACTGCATCTAACCAGTCATTTATGGTTGCACCCATGGGCATCTCACATACAAACAATGATGCCGTGACATGGAAGGCACTAGTGAAACATCTGCTTGTTGTCAGTTCGGTTTGTTCAATTAGGTTATTAAACTAAATCGTGGGCAATTTTAGGTTTAAAATTAAAGGTAAGAGCAATACTCCCAGTGGTGTGCTGTTCACCATTTAACAACTAGTTTGAGGTTGGGGGTGAAGAGGAGTATACAAGATGAACACACACACACACTCACATGTGTGTAGATATTTACACTTCTATACATACATAATAGGTATATAAAGTTGTTGTAAATTTTACTGATATAAAGTATGTGTGGTGCATAATTGCACAAATAAAATCTCTAATTACTTAGTAAATTCCACATAGCCAATAGATTCTCACTGAATGTGCTAACTGATTTTCATAGACGTTTTATCTGTGGTTAACCTATGGTTGCAAATGATGAATGAGTGCAGTTCTATCCCTCAAAACTCAGCAGCAAAAAAACCCCTAAACAATCCAAACAAAACGGAAAACAGACATGAAGAGATATTTAACTGAAGAGGACATTCAGATGGCAAAAAAAAAAAAACCCACAAAAGATGTTCAACATTATTAGCCATAAGGAATAGAAAATTAATTGAGATGTCACACAACATATCTATTAGGACAGCTAAAATAAAATTCAAGTGACACACCAAATGCTGGCAAAATACAAAGAAATTGTGTCTCTCATATGTGCTGGTGGGAATGTAAAATGGTGCATTCACTCTGGAAATTATTTGAGAAGGGAAGTTTCAAAATGCATTTGCTCTGTTCCTTTCAGAAATGTACAAGTGAACTCTATTATGAATATTAACAGCTGTGATTAACTTGTTATGTTAGGAACTGTCACAGAGTCTTCTCCAAGTAGAGATCATCTCAGAGTACTGTGCTGTGTCTGTCAGAGCTAAGTAAAGGCAACAGGGAAGCGCTATGACAAGAGCTTCCCACAAGAGGGCAGCAGCTCACCAATTTTTGAAAACTAATTCACTCAGGAAACCTACAACTTCAGATTTTAAATGAATGTTAGTCCTCACTCTTATTAACCCAAGTTTAAATTTTCTTTTATCCTCCATGAATATGAAGGTTCCCCACTCCCCTACCACTCCATATCTTTAAGCAAAAGTAAATGATCATATGCCATATAGAGTCTACATCATCTAATATTGCTTTGATTCAAATACCTACTATATATTCTAGCTACTACTTAAAATGATTAGTGTAGATCTGGGTTTAACAAACTACAGCTCATGGTACAAATCTAGCCACCTGCTGAATTTTTTGTTTTGTTTTATTTTACTACCCATGAACTTAAAATGTTTTTTACATCTTTAAATGGTTGTATTTCAAATAATTATTCTTTACTTCTTGGCCCTCAAAAACAAAAATACTATCTGACCTCTAGATGGAAAAAATAACAATCCCTCAAAAGTCTACTATATATTCCTATACCAAATATGAAGATTATATAAAAATAAGTGAAGTAGTATTCCTAACATAAACTTCACATAAACTAAAATCAAATGAGTATATGTCTGCAATAAAAGCTGTATCTTGAATGTAAGTAAATTCCATGGGTTCTCTAAATGCAAAAGTAAAAAAAGCTACAATTTTGTTGTGAGACACCTTATGTTTATACCCAGGATTTTGTGTCTCTAACTAATGAAATCCATCTTAATCTCCATAATATATATCTCAACTGCATCTACTTATCCTTAAAGCCATGACACAGGAACCTAATTGGCAACTCTTGTCCTGGGTCTGCGTTAGGATTTCTCAAACTCCGTTTATGATATCATGGACCTGATGTTTCATGTGGAGGGGCTAGTCCTGTGCAATGTAGGATGTTTAAGAGCGAGCGCCCCTGGCCCCTTCCTCCAAGTAGCACCTCCACGGCTGTGCCAACCCCAAAGCTGACAAATGTCCTAGACAAATGTCCCCTGCGGAGCAAAGTCCCCCTCACTGAGAAGCACTCATCTGGACTAACAGGCTCCAACGTGAGTGGCAGGTACTCAGAACACATGTAGGAAAATATTACAATGCCCACTTCCGTATTTTTAGCGTCTACTGACATATTTTAGTGCGTGTACATGCAAAGCCTGTGTCAAACAGCTGGGGCAGCCCTTGGCCTGGCCGTCCCTCCTCCCTGCTCTCACCACTGTATGCAGCAGCCACAGCACTGTTTTCAACAAAAATGAACTCGTGACATGTCAGAGTTTGCAAACCATCAACAACTTCTCAAAGCACTTAGGAAAATATCTCAATCCTTACCTGCATGGCCGACAAGTTCCTGCTGGCCTGGCTCTATTTTTTTTTTTCCTTTTTATGTTTTTTTAATTTTGTATTGGTTTAAGGGAGCAATTTTCAACCTTTTCCAGCTCCACACATAAACTAATTACTAAAATGCTGCGGCACACCAAAAAATATATTCTGTGCCAATGTGACAAAAAAGAAATAAGTATAATTTTAATGGATTTACAGAAATAATAGTAACAGTAATTACCCATTCTTTTTGCTCCCAAAGTGACTTTAAAAAATCAGGTGCCCACACTTGTATATGAGGATTTCTGATGCCAAGAACTAACCAATCAGATGCAATCTTATTATGCAACTGTAAGGTCTGGGGCTGGGAAAATAGGGTCTTTCCTGATCCCCCCCGCTGAGTTGGACAAAACAACCCAGAACTGCTGAGCCACATCCTGCTAGACAATAGCTGCCACCCTGGGACCCACCAGAGCATCCTGTTGTGCTGATGGCCAATAAATAACCACCGGAGTCTTCTCAAGATGGCCAAGGTGCAGCTGCACCAACTTCCCGCTCATCAATCACCCGCCACAAGGTACCTCAGATGAACCTGATTGGTCCAACAGCAGCATAAAAAATCTCTGCCAGGCATAGGCGGGTGTGACTCCCCTGGCCTGCACCCCCAGACCGTGGGACCTCACCCGAGAGCTTCCAATAAACGCGATATTTCGCTCTTACCCTGCTTGTCTTGGTCAATTTATTGGCTTTGGTCAGATTAAATCTTACATCTCAGATTAAACCTTACATTAAACCTAACAGCAACCTCACCAATAAGATGCAACTCCATTACATGAACTATATATTTATGGTTCAAGACAGGGCATTCACACCAGACGGCTGTTGTATTGGCTGTTGTCACTTTTTAATTTGACAATCAGTATTATATGTTTTAAAAATTCATGCAGCACATGGGTTGAAAATTGCTCGTTTAAGGTGTACAGCTTAGTGGTTAGACAATCATATACTTTAAAAAAAATTTTTTGAGAGAGAGAAGAAGGGAGAGGGAGAGAAAGAGAGCAACATCGATATGAGAGCGAAAAATGGATTAGCTGCCTCCCATATGCACCCTGAACGGGGATGGAGTCATCAACCCAGGCAGTTGCCCTGCCCCGGACTTCTAAATCCCTTCACCTCTGGCCTGGCTCTTATGCCCATCTCTCCAGCTCTTCCCCATCCTAGGGCCTTTGAGCATGTCCTTCCTTCTGTCTAGAATGGTCTTCCCCTACTTTTCACCTGGCTGTCTTCCTTCTTACCCTTCAGTTCTCAGACTAAACACCTCTGACTCACCGGATCGGAAGTTGGACACCCCAACCTCATCTCAGTCACCTGACCCCCAACGGCACGCCCTGCAACTCCCCACAGCTGGAGATGCGCTTGCCTTTCCTGCTTAAATACCCGCCAGCTGCAAGCTCCAGTTCAGCAGGAATGAAGCTCAAAAACCACTTCATGAAGAAGTGAATGAATCATGCTAAGAAAACGCAGACTCTTTCCTTCATTTTTTATTGGAAAAACTACCAGTCTAGAAACATAAGGTACTGGAAGGAGCACCAGTCCCTGCATGTCTCCACCAGGCATGTCTGGCCAGCCCTTTACCAGGGATCCGATTTCATGGCACAGGCCTCGCTGTAAAATCCCATCAATTATTTAATCTCTCATGGGAATGGCAGGATGATTCCTGGAATGAAGATGAGTAGGTGGCCTGCCTCAATTTTACAGTTAGAGAAACTGAAGCAAATTCTACCTGATATTCCCACCCTGCTAGAACCAAGCTCTACTGCCCGCATGCTCTTCCCCTTTTGACCTGTTATTCTGTACAGAGAAAATCTGCTAGTAGAGTTTGATCTCTTCTCTGCATTAAAACTTACATACCTACTTCAAGTGGGTAGAGGAGATCTCCAAAGCCAATCTACAATGAGCGAGGCATGAACTCTCTTCCTATTATTTAGAATCAAACTTGGGGCCTTTCTAGCCAAACAAAGTAAGATAGGAAAAAAGTAAGATAGGAATGGGAACATTCTAAGTTAATAGGCAGGGTATTATTTAATACTAGAGGCCCGGTGGACGAAAATTCCTGCAAGAGTAGGCCTTCTTTCCCCCGGCTGCCGGCACTGGCTTCCCTCTGGCACCCGGGACCCAGGCTTCCCCCCTTCAGCCGCCCGCAGGCACCTGGGACCCAGGCTGGTTTCCCTCCAGCCCCGGTTTCATCAGGAAAGACGTCCAGAATGACGTCCAGTCTAATTAGCATATTACCCTTTTATTATTATAGATAAGCTCTACAAACTGAAATCCAAGTGTTGTTGTTTTTTTTACATAATTCAGTAAAACAGGACTATTATAATGAGAAATCAGAAGACAACAAATTAGCAATGGGTTATCATTAGCATGAGGGAAAAGAAAGCACATGAGTCAGGACCTTAAAGATCACCTAGAGCTCAAGCCTTTAATTTTACAAGGAAAGTGTCATTGTAAGAGGCTATAGGACCTGCCCGTAGCTAATTGAAAAGGGGACTAAGATAAATATTTAAAAGCTTCTCTATTAAAAAGACACATGAAATGCTGGGAGAAACAGCCTAGTTTCCTCCCCTCTATTTATAAAATTACCTCACTATTATCATAATTAATGGCACATTTGTTAGATATATGAATTCAAATAAGTTCATATATCTAATTTTCTAGGCCAGAGCAGATCAAAAGCAGCCAACTAAAACAGGTTTGTAACTTCAGAGGCAGAAACTTGAACCAATGGCAGTTGACAATGAGGTAGGAGACTGAAAAATCTGAACACCATCCTTTGTAGAGCATGTTGACACATGGAACCAGTCAGCTCAGTGGCAAGCAGCTCCGTGCCGCATGGGCTTGAGGTTGTAAGGGATTATCTCACACTTCAACAGGCAGCGTTCAAACTCTTAAAATGAAAGGTGTTGGTTTGTAAGACAGTGTGCATGAGCAAGGGCATGGCTATCAAATAGGACAGCGATTTTCAACAGGTGTGCTGCAAGAATTTTAAAACACGCAATACCTGACTACTTAGTCGGGGCACTGACCTCTCTTCCCTTAGGTTGTCACGTAAAAAATGACAACAGCCAACACAACAATAGCTGACTGGTGTGAACGAATAAAAATCACTTTTGATTTTTTCTGGTCAGATCAGCAAAACATATTTTTTGGTATGCTGCAGAATTTTAGCAGTTTGTGTGTGCCATGAGATGAAAAAGGTTGAATATTGCTGAAATAGGATGTTGAAGCATGCAAATACCCTCCATGCTGCTCAAGTCGGTAGGCACAGGCCATGTGTGGCTACTGAGCACTTGAGGTGTGGCCAGTGTGACTGAGAAACCGAACTTTTAATTTTAATTCATTTAAATGAATTAACTTTTCCATATGATTGAAGAATCTGAATTAAATAGCTACATGGGTCTATGGCTCTAATATGGAATTGCACAGATTTAGAGAATTCACTAAAGAAACCCCTCATCTTTCCACGAAACTGGATAAATATGTCACTCTCTAATATGAAATTTAAGAACTTTAAAGATTCCTTAAAGGCATGGGCAAAAACTGTGTAATAAAAACTGAAATCACTTTTCTTTACGCAAGCCCAATACATTTTCAAAAGCCCCACGGCCTCAGGCGCCGTGTGCTGTGGCTTCACAGCACGTCTGCACTGCCGAATGGGCGACACTCACACATTGTCCTCCAGGCAGATTTTGGGTCCCACCACATTGGCTGCTCCACTTGCCATTTTAAAAGCAAAATGCTTCTCAGGGCAAGCTTTCGAGATCCCACATTTGTATCTGGGAGGTTTTGTAGCTTTGGAAAAGAAAACAGATGAAAAAAACAACACAATGTTAACGGACTTTATAATCAGTTTGTTTCCAATCTCAAACTACAAGGGAATTTACATCACCAAGATACACTTATCTTAAAACACATGCTAGGGTGTCAGCCTGCAGACTAAAGGGTTCCAGGTTCGATTCTGGCCAAGGGCACATGCCTGGGTTGTGAGCTAGAT
>NW_005371734.1:894791-895688 GCF_000412655.1 Myotis brandtii
CTCTCTATCTCTCTCCCTTTCTCTCTGAAATCAATAAAAATATATTTTAAAACAAAACAAAACAAAAAACACATGCTAGGATTTTTTTTTTTTTCTGGGGGTTTCAAAGAGCCTGAGCCTCTAAATAAAACAAAAGCACTGAGGAAACAAGCTAAAAATTGACATAAATGAATCAAATAATATGATCTTGATGAGGGTAAATATATGTTATCTAATTATTTTTAAGTTTATGGTTTAAATTCAGGCTAGAGGGGTAGGTTTGAATTGTTACTTTGCATTTTCAATGCATACATGCACAACAAATGGTTACAAACTAAAAAGCCTAATGCATTGCTGAATAATCTGCTCAAGAACTAGTTCTTCTTTTACACACTTCCTGTACTTAAGATAGTGAAGCTAAAAACATTAATGAAAAACAATATTCATTATGAGTAAATACCAAGAATAGTGGGCTATCCAATCGAATATCATCCTTGTAACTTCAGAAAGCAATTTCTAAAAGTTTTTGCTCACACTGAACTATCTCCATTGTTGGAATATAAGTTCTCGTATGCCTAAGAAAAAAACTAGAATAAATCATCTGCAAATTATTGGGATGAAATACTTACAACGCGCAGCTGTGTCCAACGCTGACCTTGCTAAGAAAAATAAAGTTATCTTTGTTAGTAGGAATAAGGCTATTGGCAAGTATCCACTTTTAAAACATATTTAGAGCTAACAGGCCTATAAAAATAAAAATGTTTGAATATAGCTCAGTATATCTATACTAATAAAAGGGTAATATGCTAATTAGACCGGGAGACCTTCCGAATGTCCTTCTGAACAAAGCCATGGTGGTGGGGCCAAGGCAGAAGTGGTTAGGGTCGATCAGGCCAGAAGGGGAGGGAAGTTGAGGGT
>NW_005371734.1:895803-918072 GCF_000412655.1 Myotis brandtii
GAGGAGGGTAGTTGGGGGGAGGCAGGCCTGCAGGGGGGGCAGTTGGAGGCGATCAGGCCAGCAGGGTAGGGCAGTTGGGGGTGAGCAGGCCAGCAGGCAGAATGGTTAGGAGCAATCAGGCAGGCAGGCAGGTGAGCGGTTAGGAGCCAGTGGTTCCGGATTGCGAGAGAGATGTCCGACTGCTGGTTTAGGCCTGATCCCACAGGGACATGTGCAGTCGGACATCCCCCAAGGGGTCCCAGATTGGAGAGGGTGCAGGCCGGGCTGAGAGACACCTTCTGCGCTCCCTCCCCACCCCCCCATGCATGAATTTCGTGCACCAGGCCACTAGTATTAAATAAAACATGAATATCACTTTATAAAAACAGTGAGAAAGTAACTTTAGTCTACATAATTCAGTATATAAACAATTATGTACAGAAATTATGGAGGGTAGTATTTTATTACAGATAGAACATTTTATATTTATTCTACATTTTTACTTTTATTTAAACATTTAAATCCTAGTCAGAAAGTTATTCTACAAACTTACTAATATTTTTTTAAATTATTTTTTCAGCTTTACGGAGATATACCAGTAACTGACATTTAACATTGTGCAAGTTTAAGGTACACAACAGGCTGATTTAATATATTTATAAAACTGCAAAATGATTACCACCATCATATTCACTGCCACCTCCATCCCCTCATAGTTGCCATTTCTAAGTGGTAAGAACCTTTAAGATCTATTCTCTAGCAACATTCAAGTACATGATAAAGTATTAATAGCTATAAATACCATGCTGTACATCAGAGCCCCAAACTTGTTAATGTTATAACTGGAAGTCACACCCTTTAAGCAAAACCTCCCCACTTCCCCCACCGCCCCACCCCCTGGAAACCACCACTCCACTGTTGCTATGAGTTTGTTTTTTTCTGATTCCACATGTAAGTGTTATCAAACGTATTTCAAACTTCCCTTTAAACCTTTAAATGACTTTAAATACATACTTGGTGACTATTAGGGTACTTAAAAGTTGTTGCTGCAATATGGTGTTATGTACATCTGCATATAAAGCCCTGGAATATATACAGAACCTACCCTAGTGGTTAGGCTAGGAGATTTGGGGGTGGAGGGAACACAAGAGTGATGGTGATGGTGGAGAGCTTTTCTCTACAATAGAAATGTATTGAGTGTAATAAAGAAATTAAGATCATTACTAAGACTTTTCTAATTTATCAGTTCAAAGCAGTCAGAATCTTCTGATCAAATCTTAACTTGATTTCAGCAGATCTCAACCTGACCATCTACACCTAGAGCTTTTTTTAAAGCACTAACATCTGATCCTAGCCCAGGAGATTACAATTCAGATCCTCAATAGTTCTGTGGGCAGCCGTTTCCTCTTTTGGCTAATAAGTATGCAGTATCATAAGTGTTTGCCAACTGTTGGACTATAAATAGTTAGTTTTTATTTCTGTACTATTTTAGATAACTGTCAATTTCCTGTATGTAAGTCCAGCACTCTAACTAAAGAACAGAAGTTAAAGCTGAAAAATAATATGTAAATGTTGAAAAAGAGAAAAATGACCAAGTAAACGAAGGCTCATAACCCTATAGGACACTCAGAATCTTATGCACCATTGGGGTCCTAAAGGCACTGTAGTAACATAGGAAAGGTTGAATGCATTTGGAATAAAGCAGAAAACAAAGCTTAGCTGTAAGGACTAAAAAACTCATGGACAAAAAGAACAAAGACCTAAAGGAAACAAAAAATGATCAGTTAGTAAATTAGGGTACTGGAATTATTGGGGCTTGTTTTTCCAATTTGGAAAATTATGTCATTTTCCCTAATTATGTCATAAATGTTGGGGAAGGATTCTAAAGATCATTTGGTCCAGTGTTCTCACTTTTATAAATGAGAAAGCCCAGAGAGTTGTAAGCAACCAATGATTAAGCGCCTGAGAACTGGAAATTCTCAATTTTACTTTGTCCTGAATGAACATGTATATCAAATTCAGGTTTTAAGGTGCTGACAGGGAACCGTTGTTCCAGTCAGGAATTCTGGCATACCTAACGTGGTAACAAGATAAGAGGGAGACAACGGGATCAGAATGGGGTAACATAACGTAGCTCATTCACATACACTGGGCACTCTACCAGCACTCCTGCATGTATTATTGATTTGAGTATCATCCCTGTTTTAAAGAGAAATAAATGGATCAGAGAGGTTTAGTGATTTGATTTGTTCTAAGTCATAATCAGTAATTGGCAGAGATCATTTCCAAAGCCCTATCTCATTCTAGCATCCAAACTCATGTTGCACCATCCCCCAAAACAAGACTGTCTGAGGGCTTATGATCACATGGAGTTTTCAGAACAAGTCTTCTGATTGTCGAGTGGAGAACAGACTGCAGAGGGTTCAAGACTTGAGACAAGGAGTCCACCAGGATGCTGCTGAAAGAATCCAGGTAGAAAAGGAGAGCAGCCCGAACAATGGCAGTGAAGGTGGGCTTGAAAGTAGGCAGGTTCAGAACAACTAAGGAAGCAACACTGATGGACTTGGCCTGACCAGATGGAGGAATGATGGAAAGAGAGGAATCAAGTTTGTCTCTTAGACGTCTGGCTTTAGAACCATTCATTTATTCACTCACATGAGCCAAAGGGGGGAGGGAAAAGGAAAACATCATTTCTGCACTTAAAATGTTTATAATCTAGTGAGAGATGGGAGTGGGGGGTGGATGATGAGTTCTGTGTTGGACTTGTTAGTTTTCAGATATTTGGAGAAGATCCTAGTGAAAAAGTCCAGAGGCCAACCTTAAATGAGATCTGGTTTTATCAATGAATGTCTTTCAACCAATCAGGCTAAAGAAATCAGAATTCTTTTACACTTCAGTCTTTAGTAATGTGGGGTAACTCATGTATATAATATTTTAACCATTTAAGTCTGAAAGGGGAAAAAATATATCAATTCAACGGAACATGAAGTACTTATTGCAGCAATATGCAAAAGTAATTGGGACTGTGTTCACGACTCTCACTAGATGCCAAGTGTCCATGCTGAAAACTAACACTACGTTAAATCACAATCATAACTATGACTGGCAGATTGGATCCATGTTGATAGCCTGGTGGTGACACTGTATATAGTTTTATAAGCCATTACTCAGTCTAAGTAAAGGGCATATAGAATCTCTGTGTATTATTTCTTACAAGTGCATGTGTATCTACAAAATAAAAAGTTTTGTTAAAAATTGTTTTTTCAAAAAAATCACAACTAAAGTACTTTGGTAAAACTGGGAAAATAAGAACCTCACCCCAGGGTAACCCATCCTCCCCTAGCTTATCACTGGTCATGCGGTTTGGACTCCTGATCTTTTATATCATTGCGTAGGTGGTCTAGACCCCCTGACCTTTCCCTCCCTGAAGATAATATTGAGGCCTCAGTTGTATTTCAGCTCCAGGCCTAGAAAAGCAGCAAAACCAGACAAGTGGCACCATGGCTGCCTCAGGACCAGCTGCATTGACTAATGACCCTCTGCCCTGGCACCGACCACTCAGTGGAGACCTCCGCCTGAAAGAGCACACCTGGGAAGCTGACCGATACTCTACTGAAACCCTCCCCTGAGATTTCCACCTGCAAGAGATAAAGACATCAGGCCAAAGGACCCAGCGTATCCCCCAATCTCTAAGGGAACCCACGAGACTTGCAACCAGGGGAGCAATGGGCCGTGAGGCAGCTCGTCCAGGGCTAACCCGCTGAACCTGTCTCCAAGGCCCCTTTTCTCTGACTTCTCAGTGAGCCAAAGCAGCCCAGCCCAGGCTCTCCTGCTGCTTCTTCGATGCCCTTCCTTGCGTCACTGTCCTAAGTACATTTTTGCTGCCATCGTGGACCAAATAACCTTTGGCTCAGTGCTGTGTAGCTCTTCCCTTGGGATATCCCCATCTCCCATCTCCTTTTCCTTAAATAAATGCAGTTTTTCTTTCATCGCCGTCTGAGATGGCTATTTAGCCTGCCCCTGCACCACCGACTTTAACCTTTCAGTAATTTCAACTACTAATAGTATACAAAATTTTTCATTCTTCCTTTCTAGAAATAAGTTCATTTTATTTTTCTACAAGAGTACTGTACACTGAGTGGCCAGATTATTATGACCACCCCATCAGTACTTTGTTGGGCCACCCTTTGCCTTCAATACTTCGGCGATTCTTCTTGGCATTGAAAGGTGATGCGAGGAACCTGACACCATGCCAGTTCTGTGAGATTTGATGGTTGTGGAACCGGCTGCCTGATGGCTCTTTTAACTTCGTCCCACAAATGCTCAATTGGATTGAGATCTGGTGATTGTGGGGGCCAACTAAGCAAGGTAAAGTCTCCCTCATGTTCTTGAAACCACTCCTGCACAATACGAGCACCGTGGCATGGCGCATTGTCTTGTTGGAAGAAGCCATCTCCATTGGGATATGCCATCAACATGATAGGATGAACTTGATCAGCAACGATACTTAGGTATGTTGTGCTATTCAGACATTTATAATGATCTGGCCCTCTAGCAACTTCAGCAGGAAATTATAGCTCATTTGCCTACAAACGTCAGGTGGTCATAATAATCTGGCCACTCAGTGTATAATCAACCTGAATCTCAATTTATAGAAACTATCAACTAAGTTATAATATCAACAAGATGAAAAACATGGTAATATTCTACGGCCATACTACCCTGAATGCGCCCGATCTCGGAAGCTAAGCAGGGTCAGGCCTGGTTAGTACTTAGATGGGAAAAACATGGTAATATTCACCACCAAGAGAATTATAGTTACTAGATTTACCGGGGTGATGACTTCATAAGTTATATAAATGTTTAATCACTATGTTGTATACCTGAAACTAATGTAATATTATATGTCAACTGTAATTGAAATTAACAAAAAAAACCCAACAACATAGTTAATCTCATGGTCCCTCTACAATACTGAATTACAGAAACAATCCCAATGTTCAGTTAAACTTGTTACCCTTTGGTAAATTAAGTTAGATGCTAAACAAACGGCAAAGACAACCATATCTCCATCTTTGCTCAATTATTCTGAAATGAGAAGTAAAATATAAGCATACAAATTAAATTTTCACCAATTCAATAGTCTGGAATCCAATAAGGTTTTGTGGACATAGTATACAACTTAAGTTATGACAACAAAACAAGCCCTCTGCCCTAAGCACGCCTGAATGAAACAGCTAAAACACACACGGTAAAGCCTGGCAGTTACCAACATTAGGAAAAATCAAGATGAAAATTAAGAGAAGCAATGATTAAAGTAGCTCAGCATTTGTTCATAGCTGATGACCAGCAGCTTTTCAACTAATACAGCTTTAAATGAATCCGATTCTGGAAACACTCTTTTTCCATGTCAAAACCCTAATCCTCAACTACCAAAATTCATTCCCCATTCAATCAGCATTTGCTATTTACAGGGCCTGGCACTAGATGCTGGGTGAAGCATCAAGGTAGTACTGCCCTCAAGATTTATTCTGCAGTAAGGAAAGACAGATACATGGAAAAGGATAAAAGAAAAGAAACTACAATGTAAGGCAGAAGAAAATCAGTGTCCAACTGAGATATGACTATTATGCATTAGAACAAACAGTTCAGAAACACAAGCAATACATTCTAATAGTACAGGGGGAGGGTGAAATACAATTTCTCTCAAAAAGGGGCACTTATGCAGTTTTGAAAAAGGGAAAGGATGCACAGATGAAGGGGAGTGAGAAAGATGTGCAGGGTGAGGAGTCAGCATGAGCAGAAGCTGAGGTATAAAAGGACAGGATTTGTGTCCCTAGATCGGGGTGGGCAACCCATGGCACGCCAGTAACTTTTGCTGGCACACAAAACCCTCTCTTATAATCTTCCATTTACAATTTTTTTCTTAATATCGACTTTTTTATTTTTCAGATAAATTCAGTGTAGGTGCATCTTAGATAAATAAACAATTTTACATGACAAGTTATCTTAAAGACCACAGACATGGATTGACGAGAGAGGGGAAGAGCAATTTCTATGCCTCTGCCTTAACTCTCCCTGCCTTCCTAGAACCCACCAGTGTTCTGGTTTCATCCACATACGCTTGTGAATCTTTGTTCTCAGTGATGAATTATTTTAAGTCTCATAATAGGAGTAGCCTGACGGATGAAAGTAGTAGCTCCTGCATATCTCTGAAGGTCACGAAATATAAACCTGATGTAAAATCTCTGTCAGCAGTGATGCAGCAGCAAAAGTCCCACTGATAATATCAAACGGAGTCATAAAGTTTTCTGTCGGACTACCAGTGTACATGTATACATTAAAAAGCAAATATATTTTTCATCATCATATACTGTGTTTTTGTCGCTCGAATGAATTTTATTATTTCTTCAAGGTTCTTCACATACGTTCACCTTAAGAAATATCAAGTAGGCGTAACATGTTCTCAAAAAATTAGGGTTGGCACGCAGAAGAATTTTGAGTCAGAGATTTTGCTGGTTTTGCACGCACTCACAAAAAAGGTTGCCCACCCCTGCTCTAGAACATATGCAGACTGGCATGGTGAGTGTGTGGCACAGGTGGGGAGGGGCAGATTAGAGGCATCTTGGGGAGATAAGCATATATCAAAGAGGAAAAGCAGACATAACGAGATCCCTGTGATGCTCACAGAAACGGTCCAGACTAGAGATGAAGATCCGAACTAGGGCGAACAGTGGCTTCACCCAGCCTCTTCTCTCTGAAAACAGTGGGCCTTTTCCCTGACGTTGTATTTGTACCAATGGTCCTGTTGCCTCCCTTCTCTCAAGGATCCTGCTTTTCTTGTCTGCTCAGTCTCCTCCCACTGACTTGTAATTCACTGAGTCTTTGTCCAAGGCCTCCAGACCCGTGGAAGTCTCTCCATTACTTAGAAAAAGAAAAAAATGTTCAACTTGCTTCAACTACCATCCCCTAATCTTCTTCCTTAACCATCGGCCTTTGTTAGCAGAATTAGCTAGCCGCACTGTTCCCACAGCACCCTGGACCAGTCCTCAAAGCCCTCAGTGTCTTTCTGCCATCATGCCTCTGAAACCAGCTGCACTCTCCCAGGCACCAGCTGGGCCTCTGCAGGAATAGAAGTACTGTCTACAGAAGGAGTAAGTCAAGCCTCACTGTACTTTGCGATAACTACTCGATGCTGGACCCAGGAAACTTCATTTTTTAAGATGGGCGCTGAACAACAGATGTTCTGAAAAAGAACCAGTACATTAAGAGAAACGATTGAAAGGGAAGAAGAGTCCATAACTTGGTAAGATGAAAACTTGTGAAAAGATGACCTGACGGAGTATAACTACAATTTAACTATTTGAGAGATCATTAATGCGGAAGAGAATGTAAGGAGGTGGAAGCAAGTGAGCTGCTATTACCTGGGAGTATAAAGGGCAGAATTCAGTGCAATACGAGGAAGTATACCTAAGTAGTCATTGTAAGAAAGTCACCTAAAAATGTTTATACACAAATTGATGACTACATGTCTGAATTGTCTAAAGCTTTGATCCTCGGAATGTGGTCCGTGAGCAGGAATCTCAGCCTCACCTGGGAGCTTGTTAGAAATGCAGACTCCTAGGCCCCATTCCAGACAATTAATCCGCATTTAACAAGGCTCCCTGGAGATTCACCTGACAGTAAAGTTTGAGAAGCACTGCCTTAAGGGAATCTTGAAACTAGATATAAGAGGATGTGAACTGGTTCTTGTGCTTTCCCTCCAAATATTAATGTATGGAAAACAATTCGCTATTCCCGAGATCTGAAAGTTGTTCCATCCACTTCCTGCCTACCAGGCCAAAATACTGTTAATTGGTTTCATAGCCTCACCTTTCAAGAGTGGTTTTTAATACCTTAAACAACAGCCAAAGCTTATGCAAACATTTCAAATGTTAATTTCTTTTATTAATGTAAATGTTAAAAACTGAGTTAAGGTAGCTTACAATGGTATGTTTACAATAGAGCATTAAACAAACTGGTGAAAAGAAAAATGTTGCAGGAGAAAAATAAGGGTAGAAAAGCAAACTGGATTTCTATGGCTGGTATTTAAAATGCATAATCATGACTCCTAACCACTTTTTAATTAAGGGCTAGGTTTGATTCCAAATTTCCTATCAGCCAGCTCAAATAGTGTGATATCTTCCACAATGCACATTTAGAATGCCATGATTAATGACCCTAAGCATGTATAAAAGACACTCCATTAAAGATATTCAAAATGTTGAATAGAAGATTTATGCTTTACACTGAATTGATTTTGAGACTTTCTATTGTGTTTTTTAAAACATTCGAATGAATCTCACTTATTGGCATAATTACATTTTCTTTTCTAGACAGACTACACAGTGTGACTCAATGTTGATAAGTGGTAACGAGACATTCACATCAAAAACAAGATTTAAAATAGGGTAAAAAAAATGGAACTTACCAAATAGATTTCCTAAACTTGCATCCATTTTTATTTCAAATACTTGAGAAATAACATAAAACGTCAGTAAAAATACTGCCACAGCTACCACCAGCTTTGCAGCACCTACATAAAGAGAAGAAACCAGCTTATGAGCCCACAGAACTTGTATGATGTAACATTTCAATGAAAAGTGTAAGTTCATATAAAGTCTTAAGACTAATACATTTTTACTTTTTACCTACTGAGCTTAATTTTACTTGAGTTACAATAAAAACTGTACCAACCACCCATCAAAATAAAGGATTTTCCTGATCAAAGAATTATCAGACTGACCAGCAATCTAAACAAAGAAATGCTTGAGTTATCAGCCTAATTTTACATTAAAAAAAAAAACACACACACACAAAAAAAACCTGCCATCAATTGGTGGCCGACTACACAAAAGTATCATGACTAATGGAAGCCTGCCACCAAGTTTGTTGGATGACCCCTTCCTAATCCTTTTCAAATATAAAGGGCAACAGTGCTATACAGGGATGACACCAAAACACTGGACCTTCTGGAGCTACTGATGCAACAGAGCACCATGTCCACCCAGCAAGGAGCTCTCAAGTGAAATGTCCTATCACCAACCAACCTATCTCATGGAGACACATGAGTGCTCCTGGTATGGGGAACCAGAAAGTGTTTCTCCTCAGACTTGACACTTAGTTTAAGACAGGCCTTCTCCACTCCTGGGTAACTTTGGCCGGCACCTATCACATATGATTCACAATGTGGTTCCAGGGTGAGCTCTATGAAGACAGACTCTTCGTCTTTTATAACTTCATATTTTTAACCATTTCTGAGTGCCTTACAAATAGTTAGCACTGCTATTAACTAATTAACTGCTTAATACGAACCATCATTTGTCCTTTTTCTCAGAAGCTAAGTAAATCTAGGAAAGAAAAAGTGCAAGACGAAAGTGATGGGAAAGAAACATCTTCCTCTCACCCTTAGGATTTCAGAGCCACCTCATTAGGTTATTCAGGAACAATCTAAGTATTTGTCTGTCTAATCTCAATTACCCTCTCTTACCAAAAGTTTAACTTATCTATATATATAAAAGGTTAATATCCAAAGTGTCCCCTCAGGAGTTCGACCGGGAGTTCAATCGCTCACTATGATGTGCGCTGACCAATAGGAGGCAGCGTGGAACATGGTAGGAAACCAGTGCTGGCGGCAGGGCGAGAGAAGGAGGAGGCAGGGAATCTGATTGACCCTGATCACCAGCCAGGCCTAGGGATCCTACCTGTGCACGAATTTCATGCACCGGGCCTCTAGTACTGATATAAAAGAGGAAGTCAGGATCATCAGTTCTCTCATTCTCCTTAAGGAAACAAAGGTCCAGAGATGAGGCAACTGCCCAAGATTACAGAGCATTTAGTGGCAGCACAAGGACCAGAAACCAGGGGTCCTGACAGGGCCCAGTGCTTTGTACAGTACTCTGTCCTAACTCCAAATGACTATGTTCTCCTGAAAAACTACTAACACTCAACATACTGGGAAAGAAAGAGTAAAATAGCACTATACTCCTTCTAATTTCATAAACCTAAAGATGTGAGAACTTCATCGTAAGAGGAGGGAAGGAAATGAACTGGGATGCTCGGAAAGGCGAATGCCTCCGAGAGGCAGCAGTTTCTCAGAGTTCCTCACTTCTACTGAGAAACACTCCAAATACAGAAATGAAGTGGCAATGACAAAACAAAACTAACCACTACACTAATCAACCTCGACCTCTCCGTTTCTTACCGTCTCCCTTCCAAAAGCTGTGCTTCCTGTTTTCAAGAGTGACGACAAGTTGCCTACATTTCTGGTGCATAAGACAGTAAAATTCCACAAGGCTTTGAAACTTCCCCCAGCAGGAATCAGCAGAGTGCCTGGCACATAGTAATACTCTCAGCAAGTGTTTACTAAATAGATGAATGGAAACAGGTGGCATATTCCTTCTTGATCATTTAAGACCTCTATCACATGATGGGTTAACATCTCATTTCCTAGCAAGCATGGGCGGGTTCAACTAGAGATCACCTTTCCCTGTCCCTTAAAGCAGACAGATAAAACCTTCATTGCACAAGACTGTAATATTAAAATACCAAGTTTATCATAAATGGAGGAAGTTCTAGAATGAGTTCAATACTAAGCTAAACCGGAGCCTACACTAGGCAAGCTACATATATGTACAGATCTACATACCACAAACACAGATGCACAGACATATACCATTTACTTGCTGCCTACTGTAGAGCTAAATGCTTTATAAGCATAATCTCATTTGCACAGCTTTTTTAAAAAATATATTTTATTGATTTTTTTACAGAGAGGAAGGGAGAAGGATAGAGAGTTAGAAACATCGATGGGAGAGAAACATCGATCAGCTGCCTCCTGCACACCTCCTACTGGGGATGTGCCCTTGACTGGAATCGAACCTGGGACCCTTCAGTCCGCAGGCCGACGCTCTATCCACTGAGCCAGACCAGTTAGGGCTGCACAGCTTTTTAAGGTAGTATTTTTCCCTTTACAAATAAGAGGGACAAGGCTAAGAATTTTGACCACTTGCCTAAGTTCACATAACTCATCAGTAGTAGAACTCAGTCTTAAACCATGACATAGTCACTTATACTGGACCATCAGAGGATCTAGGAAGACACAAAAGCTCTAAGAGGGAAAGAAGTTCGAGGTAGAGAAACCAACTGTAATAGAACAAGCAGAAGGTCCCTGAGGAGCAGGCAGGTGAAGGCTAGCAGAGCCTCCATAGTGGCAGAGCTCTGGAATGTCTGTTGCGGAGCTCTTCCAGAGCTGATCACCATCCAGTTCTGAACTTGGAAGGGCCTACCCATGCCACACCACAGTCCTCATTCATAACTTCCCATGAGATTCCCTCTTCCTTCTAGCCATGAGCTGCACTAATCAAACAATAGAGTGAGTGTGTTCCTATTTTTTCACAAATCAAAAAGCATAACCTTTAGATATTGGTGCCTCACTGTATGAATAATGACTGTAAGCATATTTCAAAGCAACCAGAATGGTTTTGAAATTAGAAAGGATTAATTAGTTGGAAAGCAATAAACAGCTAATCTTCCTTATTCACTCACTGAAAGCAAGGCCTTGAAGAACTAGACGAAGAGCAGTGCCAAACATAAAATAAGCATCACTCAGTGAATAACTACTCATCAATTAGCCTTGGGAGTAATTGTCAGAATCAGAGAAATGGACTAGATGACAAAGTTCATTTGAACTAGAATGAATGTAGAATTATGTAAGAAAGGGAAACTTGCTTTGATTATTTCAAATAACCATGCTTAGTTAAATAATATACTTTTAAAAAATCATCTGGAAATATGTAATCGCAATCCTACTGTACTCAAAGGTCATATTTTTGTTAAAAAGAAAAAAAAGATGTTATAACTTTTTAAAACCACAAACAAGCACTTGGTTTCTGGAAAGATTTTTCTTTAATAGTTGTACAGTTACTCAAAAGAAATATTTTTTGTCAGTTCATGACCAAGAAATCTAGACTTTCAAATTTCTACAAAAGCATTAGTGAACACCCCTCAGTAATTTTTACTTAATAATCATGATGTTTAATCACCTATACTTGATTCTACATAATTATGGCTAAAGCAAGACTTGCTTGCCCACCCACCTTAATTTTAGGTTCTTCTAAGACAGTAGTTCTCAACCTTGGCTGCACATTAGAATCACCTGGGAATCTTTTTAAAATCCTGATTTCTGGGCCTCATTCCACTGTTATAGAAGGACCTTTGAGAAGGGCTGGGCCCAAGGAATTAAAAATGGTGGGTTGGGCCTGTGTCATATCAGAAGCTCAAATTGCTAGAGTTCAAAGTTTGAGGCAAATGAGAAGGGCCTCCACTCTGGGAGGTCAGCCTCTGCTCTGTCTCTTCATTCTGCCTGTTGTCACTGCAGACCCAACTCCAGGCGAGGTGTGGGAATGGGGCTGGGACTGGGGGACACCGATCTGTGAGCTGCTTTTCATGGTGAACAAAGAGTGAGCTGGCCATTCTAAAAATTCTGCCTGGCAGCCCCCAGTATAACCCAACAGTCCTGAAGTTGTGGTTCTTCTAAATCAGTGGTTCTCAACCTTGGCTGTACATGAGAATCACCTGGGAATCTTTTTAGAATCCTGATTTCTGGACCTCATCCTCCGGAAATTCTGTTTCTTTGTTACTAATGATGAGGCCCAGAAATCAGGATTTTAAAAAGATTCCCAGGTGATTCTAATGTGCAGCCAAGGTTGAGAACCACTGTTCTAAGAGATTCTCCCTTAGGAAAATATTTTGTTTGCTGGCAAGAAGATGATAATTAAAAGAATGACTATCTTGATTTTGAGAATTACAAGTTATCGCCCATGTTGGACACACACTCAGAAATTTCTATGTAAAGTGCACACTTCCTCCAGGGCCTTGACTGTGCTGGAGGCTGGGTGGGTGCAGAAGGATCACATTTATTTTATTTTCTCTCTCTTTTTCTTTCTCTTTCTTTCTTTTTATTTCTTTAAATATATTTTATTGATTTTTCAGAGGAAGGGAGATGGATAGAGAGTTAGAAACATCAATGAGAAACATTAATCAGCTGCCTCCTGCACGCCCCCTACTGGGGATTGAACCCACAACCAAGGTATATGCCCATGCCAGAATCAAACCCGGGATCCTTCAGTCCGTGGGCCAATCCTCTATCCACTGAGCCAAATCAGTTAGGGCAGATCACACCTACTTTTACTATAGGTAGAAAAGGAGGGTCATCAGCCCCTCCAGTTATGCATGCCTTTGTCTTTTTATAATGTTTAAGGATAACTACCTTAATACTATGACCATCAAGTGGTGTTTTTCAGTTTCCTCAATATGCTGCCTAAGAAACAGATGTGCCTATGCATGATTTCATTTAGGCAGACTGAACTTGAACTAGCAAACACAGAGTGGGGCAAAAGTAGGTTTACAGTTGTGAGTACACGAAACACTATTCTTGTGTTATTTATTAATGATGGTATTATTTTCCATACGAACAACTGTAAACTACTTTTGCCCCACCCTGTACATAAGTCACTTACGCAAAACACACTTTATTGAATCCTTTACATACAGTTTTAATTTATTCATACGCATTAAAAAAATTTAAGTTTTTAAACTTTATAGCTCATTTCCTCAACAAGCTAGAACTTAGCAAAAACAGAAACCAGCCCCCCAGGTTGTCAGATTGTTCTTTATATGGACATTATCTATGTACATTTATATGTACAGTTACTCAAAAGAAATATTTTTTGTCAGTTCATGACCAAGAAATCTAGACTTTCAAATTATTTAGTAAATAAACTTAATGTATAAGAACATGAACATTAAAGCCATAACTCAAAATATTTAGCATAAATTAATTTCAATGAAAGTGCTCCCAAACACTTATGTAACACCCATTAAATGTCCAAATTGTGATTTGCCATCTACATAAAAAAGTAAAGAGGCTAGCCCTGGCCAGTGTGACTCGTAGCTGAGTATCGACCAGGAGGTCATGGTTCGATTCGGTTCGATTCCCAATCAGGACATATGCCTGGGTTGCAGGCTCCATCCCTAGTGGGGGGAGAGGGGGTGGGCAAGGAGGGGTGCAGGAGGCAGCCAATCAATGATTCTCTCTCATCATTGATGTTTCTATCTCTCTCTCCCTCTCTGTGCCTCTCTGAAATCAATGAAAATATATTTTTAAAAAAAGGAAAGAGGCCACCCTGGCTGGCATGGCTCAGTGGTTAGAACTTTGGCCCATGAACCAAAGGGTCTCAGGTTTGATTCTCATGCAGGTTCAATCCCCTACCCCGCTCCGAGTGAGTGCAAGAGGCAACCAACCGATGAGTCTCTCTCACATCGACATTTTTCACTCTCTCTCTCTCCCCCTTCCTCCCTCCCTCCCACTTTCTTTAAAAGTCAATGGAAAAATACCCTTGGGTGAGGATTAACAACAACAACAAAAATATAAAGAGGCTAATTGATTATTTAGTTGTATTTCAGCTTTGCATTCAATATAGAAAAGATTATTTGGCCCCTCCTTTCATCATTACTAAACAAACAGGTTATACAACGAGCAAAATTATTTCTACTGAACTGACATATTTATCTTACCTGCTACCCTCATGTTTGGTTTTTCAGTCTTTGGCACTTTTCATTAAATAAGCTCCTAAAAGCAAAAGAAAAGGCAACAGCATTAGGTCTAGAAAGAACATTCCTCCTCAGACTGAGTTTGGAGTGTATTTATGAAACCAAGTGTCATGACATTTCTAAGATTCTACCAACACTGGCATCTCATGAGAAGCCTGTCCCTGGGTCTGTCCCTCTGGCTGGACCCCACTGCCACTGTGAGAGTCATGTCTCCCCTGTGGTGCGCCCCGCTGCCCGCTGAACGAACATGAGGGGAAAACCGCCATCAAGTCTGTGAAGAGAAGATAGTGCCTTACTCCTCTCAGTGAGTCTGCTTCCATGAGGAACTTGGGATATTTAGCTCAAACTTTCAGTCTGGAGTTGAGGTCCAAAAGGTTCAGATGCTTTTCCAGTGATGGAACAAATTAATTGGAGAGTGGGACTAGGATTTGGGTCTGCTGCCCCCCACTCCAGGGCTCACTCCACTATGTAATGCCACTTACAACAAAGGCTTCTTATTTTAATACTAGAGGCCCATTGCACAAAGATTTGAGCAATAGGCCTTCCTTCCCCTGGCTGCCGGCACCTGGGACCCAGGCCTTTGGTCCGGACGCAGCAGAGAAGCCAAGCCTCTTCAGTCTTCAGTCTTCGCTCCACGCCTGTGTATGCAAATTAACCGCCATCTTTGTTGGGTTAATTTGCATACTCACCCTGATTGGGTGGTGGGCATAGTGGAGGGACAGTCAATTTGCATGTTTCCTTTTTATTAGTGTAGATCAGGGTTCTCTTCCTCTTCATGTTTTCAATTTAAGTTTGTAAAAGAACATATTCAGAAGTAGAGAATTACAATTTTAAATATTCCAGCAATTATTATTAATAGTGTATGTTATCCACCAATGAAGAAATGACCCTTTGGTATTCTTTTTTTTTTAATATATTTTATTGGTTTTTTAACAGCGAGGAAGGGAGAGGGATAGAGAGTTAGAAACATCGATGAGAGAGAAACATCGATCAGCTGCCTCCCACACACCCCCCACTGGGGATGCGCCTGCAACCAAGGTACATGCCCTTGACTGGAATCAAACCCGGGACCCTTCAGTCCGCAGGCTGACGCTCTATCCACTGAGCCAAACCAGTTAGGACCCTTTGGTATTCTGAATAACAAGAGATACTGGAGGGAAAAAAAAATCTGTGTATGTATATTTCACTCCTAAGAAATAAGTCAAGATAGGAAAAATTTTTTTAAGCAAATGGAAAAGTAAATGAGTTTGGACAGGAAATTTTAAAAAGCAAATGGAAAAAACCAAATGACTGAGATTAACAGGAAATTCATGCCCAAATTTAGCTGGACAGCTACTGCAGCCTACTCAGTCTATTGTACAGGAAAGGAATTCAAAAGAAAATTTTGATTAATGAATCACATTAATAAAAAATACATCTTTATTATCGCTTCTCAGCCTTTTGGCTAAGATCAAGTGTAAAAATACATCTTTATTTTAGACTGTATTTTCATACTGATGTTTTGATGATGAAGTCTGACCTTAATAATACATAGATTCTGCTTCAAATAAAAATAATGCCCGACCCCTGAAGGGCAGGGAAAGGAAGTGAGACACCAGTTTCTCTGTTCACCCAGAAGGAGTACGTGGGTGAACATCCAAGGGGTCAGTGCCACATGCGAACCCTTTCTCCTGCCCTATCTACCCTGTTCTAAGAAAACGTCAGCCCTTGAACTAATGCTGAATTGAGCATTACTGATTTATTTCCCTTTGTCAGTTATCTGAACACCTTCTACATCAGGGGTCCTCAAACTACGGCCCACGGGCCACATGCAAATACAAATATTGTATTTGTTCCCGTTTTGTTTTTTTACTTCAAAATAAGATATGTGCAGTATGCATAGGAATTTGTTCATAGTTTTTTTTTAAACTATAGTCCGGCCCTCCAACGGTCTGAGGGACAGTGAACTGGCCCCCTGTTTAAAAAGTTTGAGGACCCCTGTTCTACATAATAGGAAAAGTCACTTAAATTTAAGTGGACTCTAATGAACAAATTAAACTGACAAAAAAAATAGATCCAGAGACATGGAAGCATGCAACAGACTGACATATCTCAGAGGAAAGGGCAGGGGGAGAGATTAACCAAAGTACTTATATGCATGTAGGTATAACCCATGGACACAGATTACAGTGTGGGGAAGGCCTGGGGAGGGGGGGTGGGGGATCAATGAGAAAAAAAGGAGACATCTATAATACTTTCAACAATAAAGATAAATTTTTTTTTTAAAAGTCAATGTTCTATATCTATTTAAACTACTTAGCCACAGGCTTGGATAATACCGAAAGGAAAGAAGAGATTCTGAAGTATCCACAAACCATCCCATAAAAGCAGGGGGGGAAAAAAACAAAAAACACTTGGCTTTTCACATGAAAACCCCAAGTGGTTACAAATCCTCTTTGGACTTCTAGGAAAAATGGATACTGTTTCACAGGCCTTTCCTCCCAGCTAATGCTCCAAAGTAACGTCACTCTTATCTGAGTGTGGGCCTAGGAAGATTTCTCTGAAAGTGATGAGCAGTTGGGCAAATACACTTGCTGTTCTTCTTCCGGTTTCCATTACCTGCTAGGGGGCCACCCTTGTATAATGAAAGTCACTGCCTCATAGACCTGCTATCTCTTTGCACTGCCTAGCAGGCCTGCTTGCAAACGGATCACTAGTAAGACTGCAGTTTATAAGCAACTACAACTGTCTTGATGAATTCATTAAAGTTCTCAGAGAAGAACACTTGGTAAAATCTCAAAATTAAAATCTTATCAAATGTCAGTCATAACACATTTTTAATTAGTTTGCTTAAGAAGCAAATTGGGCCCGGCCAGCGGTTGAGAGTCGACCGATGAACCAGGAGGTCACACAGTTCGATTCCCGGTGAACATGTCCATGTCGTGGGCTCAATCCCTAGTGTAGGGAGTGCAAGAAGCAGCCAATCAATGATTCGCTCTCATCATTGGTATTTCTCTCTCTTTCTCCCTCTCCCTCTCTGAATCAATAAAAAATATTTTTTATAAAAGGAAGCAAATTATGTAAGAGTGAAAATCAGGATAAGGAAAGATTATTGAATATATCTAAGAGCGAATCAAGGAGCATCTGTTTACGATGTGTTAATTCAAACTTGTTCCTAACTTGTCTTCTAAAGAGGACATTTAAAAAACAAGGAAAATCATGCCCAGGCCGGGTAGTTCAGTTGGTTAGATCATTGTTCCCATCCATCAAGGCACATACAAGCAGCAGCCAATGAACGCATAATTAAGTGGAACAACAAATCAGTCTCTCTCTCTCTCTCTCTCTCTCTCTCTCTCTCTCAAATAAATAAATTAAAATAAATACAAAATAAAAAGTAAGTAAATACAAGGAAATTCATTACACATAATTATCTTGGGGGTAAGGGGGGGGGCAGCAAAAACTTAATGGGATCTTGTATAAACCTGAGGCTGAACCTCCAACAACCAGGTAGGAATCGAACAAGACCAGAGAAAACGAACACCAGGTTAAGAAGCCTCTGCTAGAAACTCAAATCTCTTTAATCCAGAAGCTACAGGCAAAATAATTTATAATTTTTTGTGTATGCCCATTAAAATGTAGAGACATAGAAATTAGGCCCATTTACCACAACTAGAATATTGATGGTAGGGAACAATATTTTTAGGGTAGATTACAGCAAAAACACAAAAAGCAACATTGACAGTACATTTGTGAAATACATATAGGCCAACACAACAAGGGTTTGAGTGTTTTAGATAAATGACTGAACCAAATCCTGGTCCTAACATGTGAAGTGCACAGTCACCTGAGAGCCACTGGAAGGAGGGTCACCGTGACCCCTGGGCAGTGAGACGCTGTTCTGGATAAACGCTGAGCACGCAGCCTAGCCCTAGCCTGAAGAGAGACTAAATTGGGGCTCAAAATGACATACTGGATTGCTTTGAATGTCTTACAATTTAAACACTTTCTTTAGCCCAATTATCTACTTTCGTCTAATTTAGGGAAGTTTTGTGAAAATCGGGCCTGAAAAAGCAGGTATCGTCCTAGAATCAATCCACTTCAGGAAAAACAGATAAATACCAGGTCAAGCGATACTTTCATTCTTCCCCTGAGAAATGGACTCCTGCTACGTCATGTGAATTACAAGAACATCAGTCTACATAAATAAGCCATAAAAATAATCATTTACCAGGAGGGGAAGGCCTTGGCAGTTAACATAAACCAGGTAATATAATTCGTACAGCAGAGTGGCTCATACACTTTCTTATTTTATGTAATCTTTTCAATAGCTCTCTAGTGTAGTGGGTATTAGGATGGCATTATAGATGAAGTCAAGGGATTTGTCAAAGGTCGTATGAAGGGTAAGGAGCTAATACTGCAAACAAATCCACTTCCCTTTCACCCCAGCAGCTCACTGAGATAGTCTAACATAAGAGCTTGTTGACAAAATTCCATGCCAATCAACCTTGCTTTTGCAAACTGCTCTGGGAACTGCCAGTCTCTGCTGCCAGCAACCACTTCAGAGATCTGACAAAATGACTAAGCACCGTGTATGAGGACCTTCCTCAAAGGCAGGAAGAACAGAATGTGAAGCACACAGACACATCCATTGATGTATTTGATTTTTTTGCTGTTGTTAATCCTCACCTGAGGATATTTTTCCATTGATTTTTTAGAGAGAGTGGGAGGAGGGAAGGGGAGAGAGAGTGAAACTTCGATGTGAGAGACACATCAACTGATTGCCTCCCTCACCTGCCAGGGCCAGGACCAGAGACGCAAATTAAAACTACAGCCCGGCCAGCGTGGCTCAGGGTTGAGTGTCAACCTATGAACCAGGAGGTCATGGTTCGCTTGCCCATCAGGGCACATGCCTGGGTTGCAGGCTCGATTCTATCACTAGTAGGGGGCATGCAGGAGGCAGCCAATCAATGATTCCCTCTCATCACTGATGTTTCTATCTCTCTCTCCCTCCCTCCCTTCCTCTCTGAAGTTAATAAAAATATTTTTTAAATTAAAAATACCATCAAGTATCACCTCACACCTGCCAGAATGGCTACCATCAAAAAATCAAGAAACAGCAAGTGCTGGCGAGGATGTTGGGAAAGGGAACCCTAATATAGTGCTGGTGGGAATGCAGACTGGTGCAGCCACTGTGGAAAACAGTATGGGGTTTCCTCAAAAAACTAAAAATAGAACTGCCATTTGATCCCACTTCAGGGAATATATCCTAAGAATCCCGAAAAACCAATCAGAAAGAATATATGCACCCCCATGTTCATAGCAGAGCTATTTACAACAGCTAAGATGGAAACAGCCCAAGTTCCCATCAGTAGATGAGTGTATAAAAAAGCGGTGGTACATTTACACTATGGAATACTATGCAGCTGTAAAAAAAAAAAAAAAAGAAGGATCTCTTATCCTTGGAGGCAGCATGGATGTACATGAAGATTATGCTAAGAGAAATAAGCCAGTCAGAAAAAGACAAATACCACATGATCTCACTCATATGTGGAATCTAATGAACAACATAAACTGACAAACAAAATAGATCCAGAGACATGGAAGCATGGATCAGACTGACATATCTCTGAGAGAAGGGAGGTGAGGGGGGAGAAAAGATTAACCAAAGAACTTATATGCATAGCCCATGGACACAGACAATAGTGCGGTGAAGGCCTGGGGTTGGGTGGGAGTTGGGTGGACAGGGGTTAATGGGGGGAGAATGGATGACATCTGTAATGCCATCAACAATAAAAATAAATTTTTAAAAAGCATATACTCCATGAGAAACAATATAATGAATCCTCTTCAAAAAAGGAAGGAAAAACAATCTTCCCTTTCCAACATGAAGCTGTCCTTCTACAGCAAAGATGGGAATACATCTGTTCTGGAACATTTTCCAAAACAATCACAGGGGCTATTGTTTTTAAAAAGGCTAAAAATTAATCTTACTGTATCTCATTTCATTAACTGTAAAATTAAGTTGGAGAGGAGAAACTGACACTATTTTCTTTATGTAGGTTTGAAAAACTGATTATTTTTGTGATGGGCTTAAAAAGGAGGGAGAGGTGTAACTTGTGTATCTGTTTAAAATCCCAAATATTTATCTTGTAAAAAGCCTTTTCTTAAATTAAAAAGAAATGTTATCACTCTAGCAGATGCAGACTGCTGCTCAGTATCCTGTCTTCCCCAGATACTACCATACAAACGGCCTGCCAGCCTGGGTAAGTTTTGAAATTACAGAATGAAGAGGGGTGAGAAGGTTTGAAAGGATCTCAGCATTTAACTCAGTACAATATCTGAGTTGGTTTCAAAATTGTATTTCGATTGAATAAAATTTGGTGTTATTAACACTAAATGCTTAACAGAAAAAATCCAATTACTAACTTGAGAAAGTATTTGAATACTATTAGGAGAAATACTAAATCCTACAAAAGGAATCTTTTAAAAATCTACCATTTTAATACACATATATCATACACCTTTGAAAAGTATATATGGCCTGATAACAATTAAAGGGGAAAATTTTAAATGACTACCTATAGAAAAATACACCAAGTTTTTAAATGACCAAACTAACCTTACATTTTGACTAGAAGAAGGAAAAAGAGGCAAAAAATACAGTGGCTTGGGGTTGTTGTTTTTTTCTTAAATTTGGGAATGGGAAGAAGAATTCTATAATGCCAAGAATAACCAACTTTAAAAAAAAATCACTGAGGAAAATACAAATATATCTACTCCTTCTGCAAAGACAACTTCACAGACTAAAACCTTTTAGCTAAAGTCTCAACAGAACCAATACATAAAGCGTTTAGAATAAGATGTTAATGTTCTATTGAAAGCCTTGTAAAGAGAGGGATATGGGTGAGCTATGCCTGGATTTTTCAGTTATCTGAACTGTTATCATACATACGCCTTTCCTTATTTTCTGAATAGCATCATATTGAAATTATATTTTTTAAAAGGATGAATGTCTAGATGTGCCTAAGAAACAGAAATAGGATTAAAAGTACACAATGGAAAATCACAGATGAGCCCAAAAGTGGTTTTAACCCCACTTCAGGCCCAAACCCCATACATCCACAATGTTAACCAATGAATAATATGAAAGCTACTGGGGTTGTACTGGGTGGACTTTAGCCTTTTTCCACCGTCTACCATAAATTGCTGTGTGTGTTACTTGCTGTTGAGTGGGCTGACTCCTGGCCACCCTATGAATGAGTGATGCCCACAGTGTCGTGTCCGAACAGCCCTGCGCAGCTCCTGTAGACTCATGCCCATGGCTTCTCTTACTAGTCAGTCACTCTCCTGCTTGGCCTTGCTCTTGTCCTGCTGCCTTCTATTTTTCCCAGCATTCATGTCTTCTCCAAATACCCCTGCCTTCTCAGAAGCAGGACAGCTCCAGTTTTGTCATTTTTGCCCCCAGGGTTGTTTCAGCCTTAATTTACTCCAGGACCCACTTGTCTTTCTGGTGCCCCAGGGTATCCATAGAGCTCTCCTCCAACATAACATTTCAATTGAATACTTTGTTTTTTTCCTATCAGCCTTTTCATTGTCCAACTTTCAAATCCGTACATAGTCGTTGAGAAAACAAGGGTGTGGGTGATCTTAGCTATGCCT
>NW_005371734.1:918171-926209 GCF_000412655.1 Myotis brandtii
TGGCCAGATTATTATGACCACCCCATCAGTACTTCATTGACACTTCCAAAAATACTGAATACTGAAAACTTCCTAAGCAAATACTCTCAAGGTTTTATTATTATTATTATTATTATTATTTGCATAACTAATTCACTTCATTGTACTGATGGGGTGGTCATAATAATCTGGCCAGTCATAATAATCTGGCCACTCAGTGTATAGCAGCTAGATAAAATGCCATCCTTTAAGAATAAAAAATGATCCAATATAACTACAATTCCAACTTGTACCTCTAGTAAAAAACCGGTTGGCGAAGGTGCCCTGCTAAATCATGCAAGTGCCCTGCTTAGACCAACCCTGTCCCACTGTCTCAGTGGAGAGAGAGGCAAAACTTTCACAGCCACAAACTCGTCTAAAAGAAAGGGTTGAGTTGAGTCAGATGCTGGGCAGAAAAATCACCAGGTCCTGGGGCAGGCAGCCTGCCCACCAGCAGCAGCCAGGGGAGAGGACAGTCCGCGGTCGGTCTGGGAGCTGAGGGGGCTCTCTGATGCAACAGTTTGGGGAAGAAAGGTGTAAGGCAGCTGAAGGAAAGGACATTGGCTGAGATAAAGGGGTGAGAGAAGGGAAGGCAGAGCTAGTTCTGGGAGGGGTGCAGAGTCCCTGGGGAGGTGTTTGCTCTTTAGGATTGGGTGTGGGCAACAGTAAGGGAAGATCACATGTGAGCAAGAAACAGAGGCGCCTGGGGGTCTGTGGTGCCTGGGGGGTGGGGGGGTGGCGACTGGCAGTGGGCCATTGGACTATTCCCTCTAGATAACCCAGAAAGAGCCCCCGGGGAGTTCATTCAGTGTCCACACACACCAGGAATGTGCGTCTCCCCTTGCTTCTGCCCTGCAGTCAGTTATTAAGCACTCAGTTCTTGCTGAAGTCAAACCCAACAGACCAGTCACACACACTACATTCCGGGAGCAGAAGTATTTCCGCATGGGTCATCTCAACATGAAGATTTCCATAGTCCTGCTCCTTCAACATGCCTTAGCTAAAAGAGGCCTAAAGTTCTTACTTCTTCACAAGGGAGGTATCAGATTTCTGAAATATTTCCGTTGACCAACAAGCACTTCCAATGATGAAGAACTAAACGGGCACATGCTCTGCTACCCTCCCAAGTCTAATATACAGCGAAGCACCTTTTTCTTGACGAAGATAATTTATTTTCCAAGAGGAAGGCAAGGAAGGAAGCACCATGAGCAGGTGGGTTTGTGCTTCACTCAAGTTCCATTAGTGGAGACAGACCTGTTCTCACCCTCGGATATTCTCTCCCCAATACCCAAGATACCCAAAATGGCAGGCGGAGCTCAGGTTCACTCTGACAAATGTTTGGTGCTTAACCCTGATTATTTTCACTATATCCTAAACTACTCGTGAGAGGGATGGCAGGTGGCTGGTATATGTGCTTATAAACAGCTCGCTGCCCTTCATGAGGGTTAGGGGGCGATAAAGATAATTAAATGGGCAAGCGACAACCAATGTCAAAGTGACATTCAGTAAGTGTTTCAGGGGACTGTCATTACAAATGGAAATCACTAAAGTACAAAGAAGCTCGAAATAATGCTACTGAACTGAGCCATCAACCATCAACTGAAAATAATAGGGGCCAAACTGGAGTGCAGGATAGCCTAGAACAGGGGTCCTCAAACTTTTTAAACAGGGGGCCAGTTCACTGTCCCTCAGACCGTTGGAGGGCCGGACTATAGTTTTAAAAAAAAACTATGAACAAATTCCTATGCACACTGCACATATCTTATTTTGAAGTAAAAAAACAAAACGGGAACAAATACAATATTTGTATTTGCATGTGGCCCGCGGGCCATAGTTTGAGGACCCCTGGCCTAGAATATAGCTAAACTGTATTTTAAAACAGTCATCAGTACAATCATCATGACAAATGTCAAGTAAGGACACCTTATATTAAAGTTTATTATAACATATATTTTACACAGTAAAAGGTTGGAAGAAATGCTGCATAATTATTTTACTTCATAGTCTCTATGCTTCCTAATAACCTCTTATCATAGCAAACAGGGGCCTGTGGCTCACTCTATTTTGCTGATTCTAAAGTGCACACTGCTTCCCTCATGTAACATGTCTTAACTCGGGATTAGGCTCACCACATTTTTTTCTTGGTAGTATATAAAATAATGGTGTACCTTACGAACACCTTAGATTCAATGAAACATGGTATCTGGTTTTTTGAAGCCCTAACTGCAATGTCACCCACAGCATGGACTCCAAAATTACCTGTGGGCTTTTTAAAATGCAAATTCCTCAGGCCAGAATCCCTAGGAATAAGGACTAAAACTCTACGGCAATAAAGTCCAAAGGTAAACTTCGTATGACAAGGATTTTCCTTCTCTCCTTTACAATGAATGGAGATCAGCCTGGCTGAGGCTCAGGTCCTTGGTGGGGGTGAGGGGGAGGCGGCAGTAACGCTGGAGAACATGCTGAAGAACAGAGCAGGGGAAATTCCTGTCTGCAGTGGTTACAACAGTGTTAGATAAACATCACCCAGATGAGAGACAGACAGAGACAGAGAAATTTACATACATTATAACTATCTTCATCCCAGGCAGCTATTTTACATTCTATCAGATGAGAAGTTACAGGTTCCTATTGTGACTGGATGTTTAAGAACTCCCCTACATATCCACCGCACTGTACTGCCTTTATAATCTGCAGAACTGCAATGAAAACGTAATTCTGTCAGTCAGACCTCCCACGTGAACAAATATAGGAGCAGAGTGATTCTGATACCGTTGTAATTAACTAGTTATAAATAACAGGAAAGGAGCGAGGGAAAGGCCAAATATTATGGGCATTCATTTGTGCAGCTTTGCCCGGAAGCTGCAAAGCCACCGGTCTGTTCCCCACAGATCCCCGAGGGAAGGGACTGGACGGGGAAAGAATAGACACGCCCAGTAAAGACTAGGTGACATAGGGAAGGTACTTGCCTGTCAGTCACACCTGGGAACAGGTCATTGGCCAGAGTAGACATGGCCACTGCAAGGGCTGGAAGATTCGAGACACTTAAACTCCTAAACAAAGGAATTTGCTCTCTCGCCTCCTGGTTCTCATTCCTGGCTTTCCGGGCGCGTATGCCCCTGCATTTCGTCCGCATGTCCCACAGCCATGTGGATGCCACACACAATGGGCTAATGGACTACAACTAGCCTAATGCCAAACCGAACCCAGTGGCACCATGGGAAGGAAACTTTGGCCACTGGCTTTACTTCTAGCTCTGCTGAACTCCCAGCTGCACGTCCTCCGGGACTGGACTAAGGGAAATGGGCCTTTGGAAACCCAATGACGTAATTCCACACAAAGAAAGCTTTCTACCACATGTCATCCTCCCCTGGGGGCCTCTGGAAATGCTGACTCCAGTGGCACCCCAAGAACCCCACGCCCACTAGCAAAGGAGAAAGGCCATACATGCATTTCTCTGGTAACAGTTCCATCTGCCCAAGGGTCCTGAATAGCTCATCAGTTCTAAAAAACAAACAAAAAACTCCAAACAACGCAAGTTAGCAGCCATTTGCCAAAAAAGAGAAGAAAATGTGTAAGAAGCTTCTAGTGTAAAATTTTCTGAAGCAATTTAATAATTCACTTTTACCCATCACAGTTCCTTCAAAACACATTTAAAGATCACTTACTGCATCTGATGGTATTGACGGGGAGTAAAATACACCTGGTACCACAATACCACCTTTATGAACCTTACAGAATTTAGGATGAAAAGCCAGGAACTAACTCTTTGCTGGAGATGTCCGTATAACGTTTTCTCACTAGCACACAAAAACTCACCAGGTTTTATCAATGGATGAATGACTACACAAAATGCAGTATGTATCCATACTGGAATGTTATTCAGTGACAGGAAGGAATGAAGTCCTAATATATACCACCCCATGGACGAACCCGTAAAATATTATAGTAGTAAATGAAATAAGCCAGATGCAAATGACCACATAGTTTATGACTCCATTTACATGAACTATCCAGAACAGGTAAATCCATAAAGACAGAAGGCAGGGCTCGCCAAGGGTTGGAGGAGGAAGGGCGTGGCGCATACTGCTTAATGGACATGAGGTTTCCTTTTGGGGTGAAGAAGATATTTTAGAAATAAGCAGAAGTAATGACCTCACAACTCTGTGAGTGTACTAAACGCCCCTGAAGTGTACACTTTAAAATGGCAAATGCTGTTATATGAATTGAATTTTAAAAGGAAATTGAAAAAGAAAACACTCACCAGAGTAAAAGTGAATAATTATAAACAGCAGATGAAAACGTTAGATTAGAAATAAGGAAAATGTAACAGAAGAACAATTTCAAGCAAGAACACTGATGGAGCAGCTGTGGAAACTCAGAGGTACTGGACCACTTCATTTCCTCCTCTGAAATACCAGCGGACTATATTTTAGGAGCTGAATAAAAATCATAAAAACTTTTAAAGTTTCAAGACCTTGGGAATCGTGTCCAATCTCTCCAATCAGATTAAGAGAACAAGGCAATGCATGATATTAAATAAATTGGTCAATGCCATTCACAAAGTAACGAAATGCAGGGCTATAGTTTAAAGTCCAGATTATCTGATCCCAAAGACAGAATCCTTTGGGACTAAGTTCAAGACGCATTTTTGCTTTTATACTATGCTCTGAGCTAGATGGATTTTTGTGAGACCTAAGACCAAAATATTTTGCTTCTTGGGTCTTGCCCCTTTCAACTTTAGGAAATGGTATAAAATAGGAAAAAAAGAGACTGACTTACTGCCTCAGAGAAAGTAAAGTAGCTTTGTGAGGGACCAGGCTGTCGTATTCATAGCCTCCAGGACACCTGTAATTACTGGCGCATAGTAGGAACACTCACATTTTTAAATGAACATAAAATTTTTAAAATACTGAGATGCACCATTTAGGACCTAAAATATGTGGTAAAAATATTAGACTCTTATGATCCTCAACAGTGAACACTACTCTTTTTTTGCCACTTAACAGTCTCTTAGCTCTTTGACCCTCCCTCCAATTGCCTTTTCCTTTTTAATGTAGCTTCATTAATTATGGAAATATTAACTAGTTGGCAATGCTTAAGGTAGCAATCCATATTGAAATTCTGTAATAAAACATGCATTAAGTTTATTTTGAAAGTCGTTTTAACTCAGTGGTGCTCATTAATTTAACTCCCTTTTAAACAGAAGCCCCTACATTGGGGACTTGGGGGGAACCTGGCGTGTGTCCTTTTTTAAAAAGCTTACATGGAGACAGATGATTACTAGAATTAGTGGGGTGATCACACTGTTAGTTATAAAAATGTCATCATTATATTGTACATCTAAAACTAATATATACCCAATATAAGACTGTATACTTAAAAAAGTCAAAGGTCCCATTTGTAGGTGGCTCTGAAAGGTCCTCTGGTTGAGAATCACTGCACTGAACTTTTTTTTAAAAAACATTTATTGACTTTTAGAGAGAGGGGAATGATGGGGAGAGAGAAACATCGATTTGTTGTTCCACCTATGTATGCATGCATTCATTGGTTTGTTTGTTTTTTAATCCTCATCTGAGGATATTTTTCCATTGATTTTTAGAGAGAGTGGAAAAGAGAGAGAAATATCAATGTGAGAGAAACACATCGATTGGCTGCCTCCTGCACAAATCTGACCAGGGCCCAGGCTGGGGAGGAGCCTGCAACCATGTATGTGCCCTTGACCAGAATTGAACCCGGGACCCTTCGGTCCGCAGGCTGACGCTCTATCCACTGAGCCAAATTGGCTAGGGCCATTGGTTGATTTTTGTATGTACCCTGACCAGAGATATCAAACCCTTAACCATGGCCTATCTGGACGATGCTCTAACCAACTGAGGAACGCGGCCAGCTCTGTACTTTTTTTATTTCTTATTACCAATAAATGCTAGTTTTTAATGTGATAAGAAAGCATTACACAAAATTTGTGAAACAAAGCTTCTAACACCTGTATAAAATTGGGGGCGTGACGACTTAAGAGACTGGGCAGCCTTTAAAAGAGGTACAGTGAATGGTATGCCCAAAGCCGGACACCGACTCTGCTAATATCGTGTTGAATGGCATGTTATTAACTTTTATTTTCTAAGTTAAATGGAGATCGCTTGGTACTCTGCAATACCCCGTGTGAATAGTCATGTGCCACTTAATGATGGGAGCATGTTCCGAGAAATGCGTCATTAGACAATTTTGTCCTCGGGTGAACACCGTAAAGTGCACTTACACAAAAGTGGATGGTCTAGCCTACTACACACCTGGGCTATGTGGTATGACCTATTGCCCTCGGCTACAGGCTATTGTACAAAACAGCAAATCAAGCACAAGAGAAAATGATGCGATCAAGAGATGCAGTGAACATGAGGTGTATGAGGTTGCTGCAGGTGTAGTATGGCATACTGCTTTACAGCAAACTTTTCAATAAGTTAAAAGACTACACTCTAAAAATGGTAAAAAGTATAGGATGGTGAATACATAGACCAGTCACATAATTGTTTCTTATAATTAGCAAGTATGATTTACTGAATATACATACAGTTAACCCTTGAACAACACTGGTTTGAACTGTGAGGGTCCTCTTCTATGCAGATTTTTTTTTAAAGAAATACAGTCGGTCCTTCACATGTGGGTATTCAACTCAGTGTGGACTGACACAGTGTATCTGATCCGCAGTTGGGACTCCGCAGCTGGGAACCTGCGGTTGGAAGACCACAGCTGTCAATCTGCAGTGGGTGGAATCCACAGATGGGAAAGCTGACTGCGTAAGGCGAGACTTACACCTGGATTTCCTGGAATGGAGGCCTCCAGGCCCAGCTGTTCAAGGGTCAACTACCTGCTTTTCTACCACTGGTAGCACAGGTCTTCCCACACCAGCCCCGCCTCAGTCAGGTGAGTCATGCCCTGTACTATGTCACTAGGTGATAGGAATTTTTGTTTCCTTAGTCCTCAACGAGGATATTTTTTCCATTGATTTTTTTTTTTTTTTAGAGAGAGTGCAAGGGAGAGTTGGAGGGGCAAGAAAGAGGAAAAAAAAACATGGATGAAACAGATACATGGATTGGTTGCCTCCTGCTCCCACCCCAAGGGGTGGAGATGGAACCTCTGCATTGAACCTGCAACCCAGGTCCGTGCCCTGACCCCAATCCAACCGGCCACACTTTGGTGCAGGCCAACCCTTCCGTGCACCGGCCCACGCTCTAACCACTGAACCACCGGCCAGGACGGGCCAGGACATTTTTCAGCTCCATCATCCTCTTCTGAGACATAGGTCTGTGGTTGACTGAAGCACATGACTGTAACAGTCATGTTTCCCAAAACTTGGGAACAGCCAGGATATCACTGATCCCTGAGGTGGTCAAGGGTCCAAGGGGTACGGGATCCACTGTTAGCATCAACCCCCAGGGAGTTCGTATTTTCTTTGTAAAATTGGGAATGACAGATAAAAGGGCCTAGTCTTTGGGTCCTAAGAAACAAATGTGCCTGTGAAACAAACTGGGCACAATACCTAGTAAGCAATCTCACAGTATCTAGTATCATTGTATCCTTATGTGTCTTTATTAAATAAAAAGAAACAAAGGCAAGGTTCTGTCCGTTAGACGGTGGTTATGCATTATACAAAAAATCAATCAATCAAAGGCAGATGAAACCACACACACACACACACACACACACACACACACACACACACCCCACAGCAGGATATCTCAATACCAACCCGTCAATCCATCCCTGTGTCATTTAGGTCTGGGCTCACTCGTCCCCACGCGCGGTAGGAACCGTGAGGCTGGGTAACAAGTTGGGGCAAAAGGAAAAGAAGGAGCAGCACGCTCATCAGTGACACCCCACACCAATGGGCTGGGTAGTTGCAAAAATAAAAGTAGCTCCCGTGCAAGGGCCACTAAAACTTCCCTGCAAGTGAGCTACGCGGGCCTCCGGAGCTCCGCGCGACAGCAACTCCATCTGCCTCCGGACGCTCAGCCCACAATTC
>NW_005371734.1:926482-926914 GCF_000412655.1 Myotis brandtii
TTTATTTTAAATAAAGAAAAAAAAACAAAGGTCTGTCTCTGTGAGGGTGGTGATGCATATTACAAAAAAAAAAAATCAAAAAGGCAGATGAAAACACACACACACACACACACACACACACACACACACACACACCCCACAGCAGGATATCTCAATACCAACCCGTCAATCCATCCCTGTGTCATTTAGGTCTGGGCTCACTCGTCCCCACGCGCGGTAGGAACCGTGAGGCTGGGTAACAAGTTGGGGCAAAAGGAAAAGAAGGAGCAGCACGCTCATCAGTGACACCCCACACCAATGGGCTGGGTAGTTGCAAAAATAAAAGTAGCTCCCGTGCAAGGGCCACTAAAACTTCCCTGCAAGTGAGCTACGCGGGCCTCCGGAGCTCCGCGCGACAGCAACTCCATCTGCCTCCGGACGCTCAGCCCACAA
>NW_005371734.1:927618-946312 GCF_000412655.1 Myotis brandtii
GGAGGGGGGGAGGCGGCAAGGTAGGGGAAGGGGCAGGCTGTGTCCAGTTCCCTTGACCCCTTAAAAGCTAGGTCACCTGTCCTGAAAATACCACCTGGCCGCAGGACTAGAACTCAGGTGACCTTAAATATGTCACCCAAGGAGAAAGTAGTGTGTGTTTTGCACGTTATTTTGTTTAAATTATTTAACAATACAACAGAACTGTTTTTCTCTTCTACACACATTCCTTCCACATAACTAGGGAATGAATCTATCCAAACCCCACCGTTCAAAACCTGACCTGAGCATACAAGATTATCTCATGATTCATATCCACATTGCAGAAAAATTAATAACTATTAACTGCCATTGTTAACTATTATTAAGTAAAATATCAAGATAGTACCTGGTTGTAGGAATTACGTGGCATTAAAGAAATAATAGGGTTTGACTATAGTAAGGACTCTACCAAGTCCTACTTTTTCCCCTAGAAATATAAAACGCAGAAGCTAAAGAATAGCGATGTGTCCTGGATTTCGTGTGCCATGGAGGGGAAGGAAGCAAGAAGTGCATTCTGAGAGCCTTCCCTGTGCCAGAAGCTTTGCTGGACACTTGGGTGTGTGTTTTCATTCAATGGTCACAACCCACCCGAAGTAGATATTATCTGTGTAACCTTTTAACAAATCAAATAGCTAAGACTCCAGAACTGAGTTTAAACAACTTGCTCACAAATACAGGGTAGTAAGTTGTGAAGTTGGAATTCCAGCCTAGCTCCACCCATCTCTAAACAAGGCACTTCGTTTCTTACCAAAAAACACATTTACTGTACACATGCCTCCCCAAGACCCCATGTCCCAGTGAAGGAATGGATGAAGCCTCTTGAGTAGGGAGGGTCAGGCCATATTTGTGAGAGCTTTTTGCTCCATAACTGAAGTGGTCTCTGTGAAAATGACATGTGCCATATTCTTACAGCACCACACTTGAAACAATTCCTGGGCTGAAAATGGGTTCAATATCCTAATTTGTCAATGACCATAATATATAGCTTAGAACTCTTCAGTTAGGTTAATGATAGTGGGTCACAATGAACATGTTGTTGTTGATTCACTGAAATAGAAAAAAAAAAAAGGCAGAGATCATAGCACAGGTTGAGAATAAGCATTGTTTCATGAAGCATTTGTAAGTATTAGGTGTGTGTGTCGGGGGTGTCTGGGTTACAATGTAAATGATGTCTCTTAATATGGAGTGCAATGTTTAAAAGTTGGTAAATCGCGTCTTAAGCACACCTGTTAATCATACAATTGTTTCACCTACCTTTTAACTTGGCAAGAAGTGGGGGAGGCAGCGGAAGTAATCAGGAATAGTGAATAAATTGAATAACACTGCATCTCTTCGCAGCTCCAGGAGGTTTGGCTCAAACATGTACTGCTTTGTTACATAACAGACCATAGTAATTTACGTTTTAAAACCAATATTTATTGTATGCTTACCGTGTGCCAGGCTCTTCTCTAAGCACTTTACATATATTGACTCATTTAATCTCACAATAATTCTGTAAGCACAGAGGGAAAAAGCATGCGACTGAACGGGAAGTTGCCCAAGGTGTTACTGCTAGTCCCTGGTGGAGCCAAGACTCAAACCCACATGCCCAGCCTCAAAGCCCACTCCTTGTGTACATTTGAAAAGAAAATCCATTCTGTCTTCAATGGGTGCAGAGTTTTATATGAAACGATAATTCATACTACATTATTGCCCATTGAAGGATTCTCTAATATTGTTAAATATAAAACTTGATGAAAAGCCTCAGAATTTTAATTGGACCCATTCTCAGGCAGAATTTTCCATTTGGCATCAGATTTCTGTCTATCAAATTGTCTGCAAATATGATCACCAACAATTCCTCCCACTCCTATAAACTCGTGCCACTTTTACCCTGAAGAGGTGGGGCCTGCACTCCATTCTCTTGAACTCAGGCTGGTCCTGGGACTTGTTTTGACCCATAGAATGCCTTGTAAGTGATGCTGTGTGACTTCTGGGCTTTGCAGCTTTTATTTCACTGTCTTGGGACCCGGGATCCAGTCACCATGTAAAGAAACTCAGACTAGTTTACTGAACAAGGAAAAACTACATGAAGAGAGACATAGAGACCTACTTAGGCCAAACCATTCCAGTCACCCCAGCTGATGCACCAGCCACAGGAGTGACGTCATCTTGCATGTGTCCGCCCCAGCTAAGTTCCTAGCTGAATGCACCACCTGAGTGACTCCAAACAATAATAAATGGAGACTGCCCTGTTAAGACTAGCCAGCCTACAGAATCTTTTTAAAATATGTTTTCATTTATTTGAGAGAGAGAGGAGGGGGAAGAGAGAGAGAGAGATAGAAATATCGGTGAGAAACATTAATTGGCTGGCTCCTATGCGCCCCCTACTGGGGATCAAGCCTGAAACCCAGGGCTGGAAATACAACCAGTGATCTCTCGGTACATGGGAGGACACTCAACCAACTCACTGAACCATACCAGCCAGGGCAGCCCACAGAGTCTTGAAAAATAATTGTTGCTGTTTTAAGTTGCTAAATGTTGTGGTACCTTTTTATAGAGCAACTAGAGGTCCAATGCACGAAATTCATGCAAGGGGCTTGGCCCTGGCAGCCGCGGTAGCTGCCTCTGCCTCAGCCCTCATAGCCACGGCTTCATCCAGAAGGTCATCCGGAAGGTCGTTCGGAAGGTCATCCTATCTAATTAGCATATTACGCTTTTATTATTATAGATAGATAACTGAAACTTGGAGGGAAATGTTTGGGGGTGAAGGGAAGAAGCTGACCAGATCTGGGAGTAGGGTATAAGGTTACTTTAAAATATTAAGCATGTTTATATTGGGTTATAAAGTTAAACCTCTACACAGATGGTCAGAAATGTGCCTAGCTCTTAAAGAACAGCAGGGGAGAAACAGAGGTTGAATTATAAAAACAAGAGTAAAAACATCAAATCTGATCCTATGCTGAATTAAATATTTAAATAATTAAATATTAAAAGTGTGGTTTTAAAATTGTTGTCCAGAATGCTTACAAAAATGTGCATTCAGACCTCTCAAACTTCATCTGGCCTGTGGTTGTAAGATACGGAACAATAGTGGTACTCCTCTCTGCCTGCCACTCCTCTCCTGCCAAGCCAGCCAGTCATCGCATGAGCCAAGTTGAATCCTCAGTGTCTGTGTAGACTCCACATCTCCCAACTTCTCTTTTTTTGCAGCTTGTGTTGGCCTAGTGAGCCAACTGGACTTTTGCCTAAAGGCCTCACCCTAAATTCCTCTCCTTTCTCTCATCCTCTGTTTTTGTTGTGGAGAGAAGCTCAATTCCCAGGTCCATGTCCCAGGCCTTTCCCATTCTTATTGTCCTTTATGTTGAAGTCCTGACCTTTGTCTTACATTACCCACGTTATTTTTTTAAAAAATATTTTCATTGATTTCATTGAGGAAGAGAGAGAGAGAGAGAGAGAGAGAGAGAGACATCAATGATGAGAGAGAATCATTGATTGGCTGCCTCCTGCATGCCCCCTACTGGGGATTGAGCCCAAAACCTGGGCATGTGCCCTTGACCCGAATCGAACCCGGGACCCTTCAGTCCGCAGGCCAATGCTCTATCCACTGAGCCAAACCGGCTAGGTCGTTACCCATGTTATTGCAGAAAATGTGATGGATCAAGAGAGACCTCGTGATGCACTCAAACGCAAATATGTGATAAAGTACCCCTGAGGCTACCACACGATATTTTCTGTACCTTAAATAGCAGACTCTACAAGAATACCATGTACATTAGTGGAAGAGAAGGCTACTGTTTATGGTGAAGGACTAGGTCTTTGGAGGAAAAACACTCCTCATTCCCGTCAGTGCTAACATCCCCAGATCAGCTTTGGAACCAGTTAAGGGGGTTCTCCATTTTGGGGTCACCATTGTAACATGTTCTTTTGGGATTTAGCTATAAACATAAACTTTTTTTGTTAATAGTTTTTTTGGTTTTTTTTTTTTAGTTTTTATGAACCTGCAAGGGCAAAATAGTATCGTTTAAAAAGTTGAAATAACCACAGATTTCACAGCACGTTTGATACATTTACCATTTTAAATATCATCCCCAAATCTTATCAGTTTAACCATTTTAAATGTACAGTCCAGTAGTATTAAGCACACTCACATTTTTTGTGCCTCCAGCACTACCTTCCATCCCTAGAACTCTTTTCATCTTAAAAAACTGAAACTCTGGCCCTACCTGGTTTGGCTCAGTGGATAGAGCATCAGCATGCGGACTGAAGGGTCCCTGGTTTGATTCCGGTCAAGGGCATGTACCTTGGTTGTGCGCACATCCCCAGTAGGGAGTGTGCAGGAGGCAGCTGATCGATGTTTCTCTCTCATCGATGTTTCTAACTCTCTATCCCTCTCCCTTCCTCTCTGTAAAAAATCAATAAAAAAACATATTTAAAATAAAAAACAACAACAACTGAGACTCTGAACCCATTAAACAATAACTCCCAATTCCCCTGTCCCTCCAGCCCATAAAATACAATTCTATTTTCTGTTTTTATGAATTTGACTGCTTTAGGTGTCCCATATAAGCAAAAGAGTGTAATTTTAAAAGCTGGAATGCCCAACAGATTTCATAACACCATATTTGATGCATAAGCAACACAGACCATATGAAATAAGTGGTTTAATTTACAATGAAACATATGTAAGATACAATGAAATCATAATGAATGTATCTTTGCATAGGGAATGACTCTGGTTTTCCATCTATCACTGCTTTTCTAGCAACATACAAGAAAATTTTAGATACCATAAAAAATTGATTTTTAAAATTATATCTTGTGATTCTACTCTTTAGAAGATACTGTTTTGGATTAACTCTTAACGGATCTTTCAGTGTGGGAAATTTGGCATTTTTGTCTTGGTTATAAATCATAGTAAATAATATACTGAATATGGTAACCCACATCAAAAATATGTATTGGAATCATGACAACAGAAAAATTTCCCTTTCCTTGAAATTATGTACAAGCGTGTATTATAAAAATATTGTCAAGATAACTAGTGGTTTCTTTGGAAGAATCATTTATTTTCTGTCTTTAAAATATTACCTCCTAGCCCTAACCGGTTTGGCTCAGTGGATGGAGCATCGTCCTACGGACTGAAAGGTCCCAGGTTCGATTCCGGTCAAGGGCATGTACCTTGGTTGTGGGCACATCCTCATTGGGAGGTGTCGGGAGGCAGCTGATCGATGTTTCTCTCATCGATGTTTCTAAATCTCTATCCCTCTCCCTTTCTCTCTGTAAAAAATCAATAAGATATATTTTAAAAAATATATTACCTCCTAGAAATATTTCTGACTCATCATCATAATATTAAATAAAAAAAAAACTTGTTTGAAGTCTTTTATGATACTGTTACTTGTTTGTAATACCAAGCAAAGATACAGAAACCAGAAATCAGCCTACACACACACACACACACACACACACACACACACACACACGCCTTGCAGATATATCTATATACATAAAAGGCTAATATGCTAAGTGTCCCTCCCACTGTCCGACCGGTCACTATGACATGCACTGACCATCAGGGGGAAGATGCTCAGTGCAGGACCTGCCAAACTGCAGTGACTTGGCAGTGGCAGTCCTCGGGTGACGTACCCGGAAACCAGAGAGGGGGGAGCCCAATTCCTTGCGGGGCAGCGTGATTCCACCTTTGGCCATGTGTTATGTTGTTGCTGGGGCATTGTCAGCCCCGAATCTGGTTTACTGCACACTTGCGTTTGCGTTCCACACCCTGCAGGACTGCAGCTTTGCAGAGTGCCCTCTCACACTCCGGAACCCCTTGGGGGATGTCGGAGAGCTGGTTTCGGCCCAATCCCCCCAGGCCAGGGCGAGGGACCCCACCTGCCAGAGGGACCCCGCTCACTCCACAGATGCCGGGGAGGGGCCACGGGAGGTTGCTCCAGGGCATGTCCAGCCCATCTTGCCCAGTCTCACCCCGCCGGCCACCATCTAATTAATTTTCTTTTAATGTGCACGAGTCCGTGCACTGGGTCACTACTGTATATAGATAGATATAGATATTGATAAGTAGTACACATAGTGTATAAGGTATCTTATAAAATATACTAGAGGCCCGGTGCATGAAATTCGTACACAGGGGAGGGGAGTCCCTCAGCCTGGCCTGCACCCTCTTGCAATCTGCACCCTCTTGCTTAGAAAGGCAAAACAGTAGAAGTATGGGTAACAAAATAGTATCCAATTGATAGTATTGCAGTAAGACCTGTTCTCTAGTGGATTTCATAGTCACTAAAGATAATCCACCAAAACTACAGGAGGCAAAATCCCATGTGGTAACAGCTGGTCTAAGAAATATACAAGCAAAACAAAGCCAAAAAAAAAAATCTCCATGCACTGTTGCCATCTTTGTGTGCTCTTTTCATGTAATTTTATACATAGTCTTAAGTTTGTTGAAACGTTTTCCTAATATTGCTCATTTCAATATCATCTGTCCAGGGAATTAGATGAAAACATTGGAATCCCAGAAAATTCCAATGACTTTCAAATCTTACAGGCTGCATGATTTGTGCAAAGCTGTATGTGCAAAGTCTTTCCTTGATATACCTGCAACCTAGATAGGTAAGAAGAATCAGGTCACCTGTCCAAATTCGTTTCTTTAACTGGATTTTCAATTTTAGGTCAATTTTTATTACAGTTTCTTCATTCCCCTCTCCCTCCAAAGATACCACATCTGAGCTACTCTGGCCTTATATCGTGGTCAAATATGAAAGGATACTTATGAGTCCCTAAGTTGTTCATTTTTTTGCACTTTTATTTTGAAACACTTCTTGTAGAACTGCTGTGGTCTCACTGAGGTTTGGTACATATTATTAAGTGTAATTTATTTATCCAGAGAAGTTCTGCTCAAATATAGCATCTGGTATTTTGTAGAGTTCTATCCAATCGTCAAATTTTCCACCTCTCCTCAAGAAGCAAGAGCCAGGGAAATTGCTCACTTAGCTTTAAAAAAACAGGAGTAGGAAACTTAACTTCAGTGTCTCTAGATTCCAAAATAATGCCACCTTTGCAAATTCCCCTTCTCTCTATGGCTCCAGCACACCCCTCCCTGACCCCATTATTGTTTTCCTTATTGAAAAGCCTGAGACGGGAGAGTTGGGTTGGATTTGGAGTCAGACAGATGAATTTAGATCCTAACTCCATCCATTACTAGCTGCTAAGTGACCTCAGGCAAATGCTTGGTCTGCCCAAGCCAGTTTCCTCCCTGTAAATGGGAACAAAAACAATTCCCTCACAGAGTTTTGGCGTTTTTTGTTTGTTTGTTTTAGTAGAGAACATGTAGTGGTAGTGTAGTTTTTCGTGTGGGAGATGAAACTCATTTGCTACATACGGTCCCAGAGAATTCTTAAATGCTCTTACCCATTCCCCCACCCCCCCTCCCCGCTGATCTGCATGCAAAACTTTGGTGAAATATCTGTTTACCAGTGCAGGCTGCCAGTCGCCCAGAAAGTTGCATGGTCTTTCTTTAGTTCTCTCTAAACCTCTTAGGACTCATTTTTGCAGGGCTTTACCATGCAATTACTTTCTGTGCTATTATTCTTTGCACACAGCCTGTGCCAATTTGCAGGAGCTGACACCCCATGGCTCTTCACTCCCCTTGCCACCATCCAGCCCAGCAGAACTGTGATGTCTCCGACCAGTGGTCTATCTCCTAGGTGCTCAAGTTCATCACTGGTCTTTTCCCCCTCTTCTGGGAGTCCAGAGGCCGCATGGTCTATCATTAATTGTGGGTACTTAAACTAAATTGCTTACTCTCTCAAATCCTTAACTCCCATGCCCAATTCTCTCACAGTTTTTCAGGACTCCTTAATGGAGACAGAACTTGAACTTATTTCCTACATGAACACCATTGTATCTCTTTATCACCCCTCCCCCCATTTTTGTTTGTTTGTTTGTTTGTATTGTTGCTCAGTCATATCCTATCTCTCTCGGAGCCTCTCCTACATGGTGGGTCCTTTCCCCACCAAAGGGCTTAACCTTGTAATTCATTTTAGAGGCTTCTCACCGGGCATCTCAATGCGTTTCCTGAGGCAGAGAGTGAGTATTCCCAGCATCAAAGAAAGTGTTGTCAGGGACACAAAAAAGTTTCCCTGAATATCTATTGAATGAAAAATAAAATTAATTTTCTCTATAGGGCAACTTTGAGTCCCCTGAAATGTTTTAAAGACTTTCATGAGAATACACACTGCCGGGTAATCACCACCTTGGTATCCATCTCTGAAATGTTATTTCAAGAATGTCATATAAATAGAATCATACGCTATGTAACACGTCGGAATTGGCTTTTTTCACCCCACGTAATTTCCTAGAGATTCAGCAATTTGTTAGCCTCAAGGAGAAGGATGGGGTGGGGAACAGAAGGAGATGGTTATAAAAGGGGTTACAAAAGGGGTCCCGGTGGCAATAGAATAGTAATTCTGTGTCTTGACTGTGGTGTGGGTACGTGAGCCAACATAGGTGATCAAATTACAAAAACTAGATTCACACAAATGAGTACAATGAAAACTGAGAGACTGAATAAGATTGTTGGGTTGTATTTATTTCAATGCCCTGCTGGTGACATTGCACTATGGTTTTGCATATGTTACCATTTGGGGAAACTGGGTAAAAGGTACATGAGGTCTCTCTTTCATTTCTTATACTGATCTGAATTGGCAATGACCTCAAAATAAAGTTTTGTTTTTTATACACAAAACATTTTTGACTAAGAATTCTTGAGAACCATGTCATTGGAATGTCTGTTTTTGAAAGAACTTGTGGGATTTTGCACCAGCCGTTTTAAAGAATTCAAATTATGCAAAGATCCTGGGGCCATCATCTCTTTCGCTTCTAAGATAAAAGTGGTTCTACTGTTACACACAGAAGCGATGGAGACAGATTTCTACAAACAGCACAGGGGAATGATGGATAGGTTAGTTTCCTAGGACTGCCCCTAAGAAATTGCTACAACCTGGATGGCTTACACAACAGAAATTCATTGTTGCACAGTTCCAGGGCCAGAATTCTGAAATCAAGATTCTGATACAGCTCTGCTCCCTCTGGAGCCCCTGAAGGCAGAATTCCTCTTCCAGCTTCTGGGAACTCCATGCATTCCTGGGCTTGTGGGTGCATCACTCCAATCAATGTGTCTGTCTTCACCTGCCTTCCTCTCTCTGTGTCTTCTCTTCTTTTGCATCTTCTAAGGACCTTTGTCACTGGATAATCCAGTTTGATCTCATCTCAATATCCTTAACTTAAATGCATCTACAAAGAACCTTTTTCCAAATGAGATCGCCTTCACAAGTTCCAGAGTTTGGGATGGAAACATATCTTTTTTTGGGGGGGGAGGGGGATACCGTTCAGCCTACTACAATGAACAATAATTAATTCATCCACTCATTATTTCAAGAAATGTGCCTTGAGTTCCTAATAGGAACATAATACTACCCAAGGAAAGATAATCATCTATGTACCGTGGCATCTATGAATAGCTTGTTATCACACTGTGGGGGAAAGACAGGCCAAAGCCTAATGACAGTAGATATAAGAATGCATAACCTACTACAAGTGAAGGCAAGGGTCAGGTGCAGGAATGAGAAGGCTGGTCCTTTGTAGACTGGCATTAGCTAGATTTCTCATGGGCTTTATGAAGGAAAAAAATGGCTTGAGATGGGTCTTAGAGGGTGGAGGATTTCATTTTAGGCTTGAGGGATAAGGTGGGCCAAGGTATTGTCATGGAAGTGAGCACTGTGCCAAAATAAGTCTGCAGGAAGTAAAACTGAAGAGAGAAAATGGCTGATCTGAAGGCAGATGACTGGAGATTTACACGGAGGCTAGACTCCAAAGAGTCATGAATGTAAATAAGTAAGTTTAGGATAAAGAAGGGCCATGGATTGTTTCTTAACAGAAGATGGCACTAATTGATTGTACTTGTGAGAGTGGGACAGGGGCGTGCCCAAAGGAGACATCAGCTAGGGAGCTCTACATAGAGCTGGAAAGAGGAGAGAGAGTTCAGAGCTCTTCTGGAAACAATGGGAATGAAAGGAATTGAAGGGGGCCCTGGCCTGCGTTGATCAGTGGTTAGAGCACCGGCCCACACACCAAAGGGTCGTGGTTCAATTCCTGGTCAAGGGCACATACTTGGGTTGCAGGTTCAATTCCCAGGCCCAAATTGGGGCTCATGTGGGAGGTAGCCAATCAATAACTCTCTCTCACATGATGTTCTCACTCTCCCCCCTTCCACTCTCTCTAAAAAAAATTAAAACAATAAAATCTATGGGAAAAATATCCTCTGGTAAGGATTAACAAAAAAAAAAGAAAGAAAGAAAGGAAGGAAGGAAGGGAGAGAAAGAAAGAGAAAGAAAGAAAGAAAGAAAGAAAGAAAGAAAGAAAGAAAGAAAGGAAGGAAGGAAGGGAGAGAAAGAAAGAGAAAGAAAGAAAGAAAGAAAGAAAGAAAGAAAGAAAGAAAGAAAGGAAGGAAGGAAGGGAGAGAAAGAAAGAGAAAGAAAGAAAGAAAGAAAGAAAGAAAGAAAGAAAGAAAGAAAGGAAGGAAGGAAGGGAAAGGAAGGAAGGAAGGAAGGAAGGAAGGAAGGAAGGAAGGAAGGAAGGAAGGAAGGAAGGAAGGAAGAAAGGAAGGAAGGAACTGAAGGGAGCCCTGTTGGAGTAGCTCAGTTGGTTAGAGCGTCCTCCTGATATGCCAAGGTTGCAGGTTCCACCTCTGGTGAGAGCACAACCAATGAATGCATAAGTAATTGGAACAACAAATTGATGTTTCTCTTTCTCAAAATTGATAAATTTAAAAAGAGAGAGAGAAGGAAAAGAAATTGAAGGGTGTGGGAGATCCCCAAGGCAGGATTTATAAGGGATTGCTCAGTCATCCGGGGCCTATGCTAGTCAGGGTTCTCTACAGACACAGAACCGACAGGATCATATAAATAATTGGCTGGTGCTCTTATGGAGGTTGACAAGTCCCAGGGTCGGCACGGTGAGTCGGCGAGCTGGAGAGCCAGAAGAGTAGCAGTTCCAGTTCGAAGGCGGGAGGTTAAGACCCAGGGAGAGTCGTAAGGCAGTTCAGAGCCATGCCCCAGTTTGAAGGCTAGCAGACAGGAGGGACCACTCTTACCAGAGGAGGGGCAGCCTTTTTATTCTTATCAGGCTTCAAGCCATTGGGTGAAGCCCACCACATTGAGGAGGGCAATCAGCTTCACTCAGTCCCCTGATTTAAGTGTTAACTTCATCCCCAGACACCCTCACAGTAACACCCAGAATAAGCTGTGTTTATTATTATTACTTTATGTATTTTTTTTATTGATTTAAGAGAGGAAGGGAGAGGGGGAGAGAGAGAAAGAGAGACATCAATGATGAGAGGAAATCATTGATTGGCTGCATGCCACCTACTGGGGATCGAGCCTGCAACCCGGGTGTGTGCACTTGACTGGAATCGAACCCGGGACCCTTCAGTCTATAGGCCGACGCTCTATCCACTGAGCCAAACCAGGGCTATTATTATTATTATTACTATTACATATTGATTTGAGACAGAGAGAGAGAGAGAGAGAGAGAGAGAGAGAGAGAGAAACAATGGTAAGGTGTTCCACTTACTTATGCATTCATTGGTTGATTCTTCTATGTGCCCTGACCAGAACTCAAACCCACAACCTTGGCTGGCATTTAGGGACAATGCTGTAACCATCCGAGCTACCCAGCCAGGGTCCAGAATAACGTTTGACCAAATGCCTGTGCGACCTGTGGCACAATCACGTTGATACACGAAATTAACCATCTCAGGGCCCCACACTCAGAAGGCTCCTACTTGGAGTTTAATGCTCTGTGGTCACTGACTTAAAATTCTTAATAACTTTATCTTTGAATCTGTGTCTGTGAGTGAAACCTGATGGGGCAAGGAAGCATGCTTTGGAGGCTTGGAGGCACAGTTCACCTGCAATCCACCACCTTGGAGCCACAGTTCACCTGCAATCCACCGCCGGAAGCCTCCCCATCTCCCCTGGCTTCTCTGCCACCAGCCTCACTGCCCCCCTGATGTCACAGACCTTGCCCAGCATCCTCTTCCCTGCCTCGGCCTCATGGCTGCTGCTGCCCTCGGCCCCCAGTGGGCCCTGGTGCGGGCACAGGGAGGATTGCAGGTGGGCGTGCATGCCCTGCAGCATCTCACAGCTTGGCCTGTAAACCCAGCCCCAGGTGGTAGGGCCAGGACATGGTTAGTGAGCCACTCTGTAGGAGTAAGCATTGTCCCTCCCTGATTCAGGCACCAAGGCTGTCCTGGCAAAGAGGTCACGATCTTATGGGTAGTCACTCTCTACTGGAGATTTGGGCAGAGGGTAGCGCTGATCGCCCCTGGGACCTGGAAAGTGATCCAGCAGCTGGAGGGAGAGGGAACCTGGCAGCTGTTGCCATGGGGAGGGACCTGCCTGACCCTGTTCCCAGGGCAGTGCTATGTTAAATCACAAATAAACACACCAGGGCAGAGTGACGGAGAAAGACATGGAAGGAACTTTCAGTTCCTTGGATCTCCTTTCTGCTTTTTAAATAGAAGTTCTCCATTTTCATTTTGCACGGGGCCCCACAAAGTATGTAGTCAGTGGGGGAAATACCACCAACAGAAGACTGTTCAGGCTTTGTGACTGAAGGGATATGAGAATTGCAGAGACAGCATTTATCAAGTGTATGATTTCAGATGACAGAGAAAGTGGAATTCTTGCCAAGAATTGCTAGTCAGAGAGAGTTCATCTCTGAGGAAGGAGACTGGTCACGTTTGGTATGTTCACATGTGAACTTGTGTGCCCATCAAGCTGGCAGGACTAGTATTCAGGGCCCTGCCTGCTGAGTGGACTCCTCATTCTTGACTTTCAAGCTCTGCAGCTGCCACCTCGACGTGGCGCAGTCCTGCTTTCCCTAACCGTCTACTCTGGCAGCTCCCCCAAAGCTGCTCTTCGCAGGTGATGCAAAGACACTGAGTTAGCTCAGAAGGGGTCATGTGCACATGTCTCAAGAATGAGGGACTAGCTTCAGTGGCTGTTGCGACATCTGTGCTTTACTGTAATTCACTTCAGTCTGGACAGTGTGGTAATACATATGTTTTAGTGTGAGCTCAATACGAGGGCCATCAGTTGACCTAGTCAGAAATTCTCAATTTCATAAGCCAGTCAGAGAAAGACAAGTATCACATGATCTCACTCATAGGTGGAATCTAATGAACAACATAAACTGATGAAAGGAGTGGATCCAGAGACACGGAAGCATGGAGCAGTGGCGAATGCATAACCCAAGGCACCAACAATAGGGTGCTGAAGGCCTGGGGTGGGGGGAGGCTGGAGGAGGTCAATGGGGGAAAAAGGGGGACATATGTAGTACTTTCAACAATAAAGATGAAAAGAAAATTAAAAAAAAAGAAATTCTCAATTTCAGGGTTGTCTGTTCACATTTAAAAACAGCTGCAGCCCAGAAGCAGCCCGACTACAAGTGCTGCAGGTCTTTATCTCCCGTCAACACCAAAGTTCTTGCTAATTCATATAACGTAAATTAGAAGCTGTGTTCAGCCATGAGTGGTTTTGCGAGGTACAGGTTAGAAAATCATTTTAGAACGTCCCTTCCCCATTGTATGAAAAAGACATTAGAACCTAGTAAGCTTGTTTCCTTGAGATAATCCCTACAGGTACTGCCTTCAGAGCCTCCCGCCTCCTCACGCCTCCAGAATATGTGTCAGTAAGAATGCACCTCTTGTGCAAGAGGAAGGGAGGCCTAGCCATGCCTGTATAGACGACTTGGTCGATTACACGTTGGTTTCTTCTTTGCAGTTAGCTGCTTTCATCTGCTTGAGTTCCTGTAAACTCATCCTGTTTACTGCTGCGTCTACAAAATACTGTGCCCCATTTTAACATTTAGCAAGAAATAACATAGAGAACTGCCCAGACCTTGAGACCCCTAGCCCCGTGGTCGGCAAACTGCGGCTCTCGAGCCACATGCGGCTCTTTGACCCCTTGAGTGTGGCTCTTCCGAAGCCTTAGGAGTACCCTAATTAAGTTAATAACAATGTACCTACCTATATAGTTTAAGTTTAAAAAATTTGGCTCTCAAAAGAAATTTCAATCCTTGTACTGTTGATATTTGGCTCTGTTGACTAATGAGTTTGCTGACCACTGGCCTAGAGCAGTGGGGATGGAGAATATGAGGTTAAGGGAGTTTTTCAGCTGGAGGGGGGTAAGCTATCTATTTGTGGGTGTGGGGATGTGTTTAATGGGAATTAAAAGGAGAGGACAGTTTAAATATATAGTTTTATAAATGCTTAAATACAGACACAGAAAAGAGAATTTACCTGATTCCAGCATCCTATGTAGCCCCTTTGGGTGAAGCCAACACTAAATATACAGAAATAAACCAATTATACCCAGATATAAATGGTTTACATTTTGGAAAAGCCATGTTGATTGACATTACATGTGGAAAAGAGGCCAGAAGTTTTTTTTTTCTTTATTGATTAAACTATTACACATGTGTCCTTATCCCTCTTTGCCCCCCCGCCACCCGCCAGAAGTTTTGTTCAATGCAAATAAATCCTGCATTTTGACTTCCAAAAAATCTGACCACTATATTATTTAATGCAGTTATATTAATTCAATCGTAGTCTATTTAACAGTGTAGTCTTTTGTACAATATTTACCATGGGGAGTAAATTAAGCATTTTTAACATTGTAATGAAATAAGTCTATTGATAAGACAGTCGTTATGAATTGTTTTGGTAGGATAAATTTTATTTGGTTCTATTTAGATATGGTCAGGTTTCATTTTTATGAAGTGAATAATATCTATATTGTTTCTGGTAATTCAAGGGGAAACCTTAATTCTGGTTGATTAATGTTCCTTTCTCCCATTCCTCTGTGTAGCTGTTCTTGAGAGAACTGTTAAACATAAAAAGCCAACGTGAAAGGAGACAGCATTTATTTGAGATCAAAGAAGCCAGGAATCAAAGAATTCTGATTATAAGGTGAAGGCCAGGGTTGTTTATGAAAAAGGGGAAAGGAAATAATTACATAAATGGAAAGAGGAGTTTCTGTTGGTACTAGTAAACTAAGGAAAGAACTTCCACATGTGGAAATAAGCTACGTAATTCTTTAGCTCTCCATGATGGCACTGATTTTAAAGGATGTCTTTCATTTTCAAGCCTTATCATCAGGATGTTTTACAAACAGCTGTTTGGTATACAACATTGGCTTGGCCCAGTCCAAAGGTGACGTTGCTCATTACAGACATTCCAAAGGCTCCGGGGAGTAAGATGCAAGGCCATTCCCCTGGGATGGCTGCTCTGACTCCATTTTGAAATGACTTTGTTTACATTATTTTTCACAGAATAAATGTAGGTGTGTTTACTTAAGTTATTAAAGTCAGGAGTCCAGTCTGGATATATATTAAGATGTGCTACAATATAATCATGTGGGAGGATCAAAGGCAGGAATCCTAAGAAACCACCCCAGGCCCCACTTCCTCTTCCTGGCCTTGCTAAGCCCTCTCATGTTCCCCGAGGGAGGCAGAGCAAACCAGGGTCAGGGACCTCCACGGTTCTGAAGTTACATTATCACCCAAGCTCTGATAGCGCCCGACATCTGTAGGAATTAGACCATGGAAGAACCCACCCTCCTAACACCTCTGTGAGGGGGGTCACAAAGCAAGGGCTTCAAACTCTATCACATGGTCTCAAAGCCCTAGGCTAGGAAAGTGGCTATGTTAGCACAGAAAAGCCAAATATCTGTAGCACGGCCAATCTTGTGAGCGTTCTGGTAGACAACCTTTTTTAAAATTTAGCCCAGCTGGTGTGGCTCATTGGCTGAGTGTCAACTATGAACCAAGAGGTCATGGTTCCATTCCCAGTCAGGGCACATGCCCGGGCTGCAGGCTCCATCCCCAATGTGGGGCATGCAGGAGGCAGCTGGTCAATGATTCTCTCTCTCATCATTGATTTCTCTGTCTCTCTCTCCTTCTTCCTTCCTCTCTGAAATCAATAAAAATATTTTTAAATAAATAAAATTTAAAGATATTTCTCTAGATTCCGTTCATTCCAGGCAGAACGCGTCACCTGCCCAGGGGAGCAAAGCATGGTGGGTGCTAGAATCGCTGGGCGCTCCCCAGACAGACTGCCACTGCCAAGTCTCCGGACACTCCCTTCTTGGCCCTGTGCCAACCCCGGTGATTTCCGGGAGATAACAGGCAGGGCAGGAGGCCTTGGGGCCCAGTGGCTTTGTTGGGAGAATAAGGAACCAATCAGGGCCTTCATTTCCCTCACTTGTAAAATAAAGGTGTTGGCTTGGAGAATATGTAAGATCCTCTTCAATTTTTATCTTCTACAAAAGACAGCAAAAAGAGAAGCCTCTAAAACGAGCATTTCCATTTATAATATAGAACAAGTGGAGAGAGAATTTGGTGACTAATTTGTACAGCCAAATGGGATAATTACGCCCCCAGGTGGATTGTTTGGACTAATTTTCTGTTCGGCTGTCTAGCAGTATCAAAGTAACTACCAGCCCTAACCGGTTTGGCTCAGTGGATAGAGCGTTGGCCTGCGGACTCAAGGGTCCCAGGTTGATTCTGGTCAAGGGCATGTACCTTGGTTGCGGGCACATCCCCAGTAGGAGGTGTGCAGGAGGCAGCTGATCGATGTTTCTCTCTCATCGATGTTTCTAACTCTCTATCCCTCTCCCTTCCTCTCTGTAAAAAATCAATAAAATATATTTTAAAATAAAAGTAACTACCAACTGCCAAATTTTTCTCTCGCTTTCCTGTGCAGTCAGCCAATATGTTCCCATTGCATAAAAATCCTTGCTGCCTTTATCCAGTTCACCTGTGTGTAGCCCATTTTTAAAATAATGCATATGTGGTCGTTTTGGAGGGTGGGTGTGGGAGGGGAAAGGATTTCCACAGATAGAAAGTAGTCTCAGCCTGTAGCTAACTGTCTAGTTCTGGAACCTTCCGCACAATGGGTTTTCCTACGTGAAATTTAGGACTTTCGGGGTCTGAGCCCTCTGCTGGCCACCGGACCTCTGTAGGCCTGGGCATTGGAAGAAAATACAAGCGGCCGCAGGAAGATGGGAGAGACTTTATTGCAGACCAAGCAGCCATTGCAAACACAGCAGCCCTCCAGAGCAGCAGCGCCCGGCTGTTCAGCAGCACGTTTTTACATTCACTCAGACAAAAGAGGCTTCTTGCCAAACAGTGACAGCAGGTTACCTAAGACAAAGGTGCGCCTGCGCGGTGCGCACAGTAAAGCTGCTGTGTCATTGCCTTTGCACTCGCCTATAGCGAATGGGCCTTTAACATCCGGGGGACTCTGGTCAGGGTCCCCACAGGACTGAGACCTGTGAAATGAGCATCGGTCAGCAGTTCCCAAATATTACTACATTTGGAATTACCCGCAGATCTTTAAAAATCCAAATACTCAGTAACTCCCACCTCCCCAACATGGTGATTTAATTAGCATGAGATGAGGCCTGGGTGTTGGGCATCTTAAAAGCCCCCCAGGGGGTTCCAATGTGGGACAAAGCTTGGGAACCCCCTGCATTTGGTTAATAACATGCAGAGTTAGTCATGTGAGATGGCTTAGCTTTTCTACAATGTGTTTCTTGCAGTGGCTGGGCCTACAGCATTGTGGTCAAGATTGAAGGCACTTGATTGCACAGCCCAGTTTCTTAATCTGGCTCTGTCTTTTCTGGCTCTGTAAATGGCCTCAGACTGGCCAAGTAGTTTTGTTTGGTTTCCATCCTCTCATTTATATGGTGGAGATAGCATGCCTACCTCCTAGGGTGTCCTAAGGATTAGATAAATTGGGAAAGTGCTTCGCCAGAGAGAGCCTGGCACCCAGAACTTGACACATTCTAGTCATCCATATAGTCTGTTAGAATTTTTAATCTGTTTTCTGTTTATAAGAAAAAAATTCTTTGAATTCTTTGAGCCTGAGAAAGTTATTATAGACCTTTCTTTATTTATCATCTAAGGATTTCATAATGAATGTATATTTCTTTTTTATTAAAAATTAATTTTTGGAAAAGAAAAAAGAGACTTTTCTTTTTTCTTTTTACTGCTGAGACTCTCCTCCCTCACTCTCCCTGTATTTCTCCTTCTTTCCGTCTACAAAATGGGAGTGATTTTGTGACGTACTGTGCAAGAGCAATCACAAACTAGCATCTCATTTAACGATCATTATAGAATCTTTTACAAGCCTAAGGCAGTAGGAGATAGTGAAGAGAAAATGTAAGGAGTTTTTTTCATCTCTTAAGTAATAGCAGAGAAACTTTCTAGATTTCTCAATGCCTTGCTTGGCTTTTGATTAGATAGGCAACTCAAGTCACCTGGATGGGAACACAAGAGAATTTATATGTAATTCTGATGGCTGATTAACTCCCAGTTATGAAGCTCAACAATTTTATTGCTGATCCCTCAGAGCAGGTCAACCTCTAAAATTATTATGAATCGTGCAGTAATCTTCCTCTACTATAAAATAGTAAAATTTGGTTTTCATCTGTTATTTTCTTTAGATTATTGAAATATATATATTTTATTGTTGACAGTATTACAGATATCTCCCATTTTCTCCCCCTTTCACCCCCTCCTCCCAGCACCTACC
>NW_005371734.1:946373-949850 GCF_000412655.1 Myotis brandtii
TTGGTCAATTCCTTTTGTTCATTAGATTCCACAAATAAGTGAGATATTGTGATACTTGTCTTTCTCAGTTTGGCTTATTTCACTTAGCATAATATTTTCCAGGTCCATCCATGCTGTCCCAAAGGGTAAGAGATCCCTCTTTTTTTACAGCTGCATAGTATTCCATAGTGTAAATGTCCCACAGCTTTTTTATCTACTCATCTATGGATGGGCACTTGGGTTGTTTCCAAATCTTTGCTATTGTATATAATGCTGCTATGAACATAGGGGTGGGTGCATATATTCTTTCTGATTGGTGTTTTTGGGGTTTTAGGATATATTCCCAGAAGTGGGATCACTGGGTCAAATGGAAGAAATACTCCAAAAATTTATATGGAACCATAAAACATCTTGTATAGCTGCAGCAATCTTGAGAAAGAAGAATGAAATAGGAGGGATCACAATATGGATATCAAACTATACTACAAAGCCATTATAACCAAAATAGCCTGGTGCTGGCACAAGAACAGGCATACAGACCAATGGATCAGAATAGAGAACCCAGAAATTAAACCACACCATTACGGTCAATTAATATTTGACAAAGGAGACAAGAACATAAAACAGAATAAAGACAGTCTCTTCAACAAATGGTGCTGGGAAAACTGGACAAACACATGCAAAATGATGAAACTAGACACCCAACTTACACCATACACAGAATAAACTCAAGGTGGGTAAAAGACTTAAATGTAAGGCATGAAACCATAAAAATCTTAGAAGAAAACATAGGCAATAAAATCTCAGACATTTTACATTGCAATATGTTTATGGATACATCTCCTAGGGCAAAGGAAACTAAGGAGAAAATAAACAAATGGGACTACATTAAAATAAAAACCTTCTTCACTGCAAAAGAAACCACCATCAAATTGAAAAGGGAACCCACTGAATGGGAGAACATATTTGCCAATGATACATCTGATAAGGGGTTAATATCCAAAATATATACAATACTCATACAACTCAACAAAAGGAAGACACACAATCCAATTAAAAAATGGACAGAAGACCTGAATAGACATTTCTCCAAAGAGGACACACACACAGATAGCCAAGAGACAAATGAAAAAAAATGCTCAAGGTCACTAATCATCAGAGAAATGCAAATTAAAACCACAATGGGATATCACCTCACACCTGTCAGAATGGCTATCATAAAAATCAACAAGTGCTGGCGACAATGTGGAGAAAAGGGAACACTAGTACACTGCTGGTGGGAATGCAGACTGGTGCAGCCATTATGGAAAACAGTATGGAGTTTCTTTAATTTTAGAAATTATTAAACCAATGTCAAAATGAAATCACATATGCTTATCCCACCTTGAGCAAAATGCAGGTATTTTGAGTGAGAGGTGTCATAGAGGGATAGGTGTGCTGATTTGGAAGAATTTTAGGCAACTATGTACCAAACTCTATGTTGCAGCATCTCTACTGAGGTGTCTTAGTGCTGAACCAAGTGGTGAAATACTGGCCGCATCAGCCTGCAGGACTCCTGCCATTATTGGGTTTGTTGCCTCTGATTGACAGACAGTGAGTGGCCTTGACAGCTTACCCCGCATGCCATGAAAATATTATCATTTTTCATGTGTGTTATAATGTGAAAAAATGGGAAGCACTGCTTACAACACTATTTCTTTCAGTGAATTTTTATTACTATAATCAAAGTTTCTTTGGGTATAACAAATAATTTTAATATTTGAAGAACAAAAAATGAAGAATTCCTAACCATTTCAAAAAGTCATCTGATTTTAACACATTCTTTTTAATTATGAAGGAAAACAAAATTAGAGTTTGTTGTCCAAATTATATAATAGAGATGATTCTGCAGTACATTATAATATCAAAAAACCTGGGCTTTCTCAGTTTGGGAGGGCCCTTATTATGGTAATGGGTAAATGATTCATTTAGATAAAAAAAATCCCATTTCAGGATATCCTTGTAAAAAATATAATATCACTTCACTCATGGACTTGGGAGCACTTAGTATATTTCTAAGTGCTACAAATAATGACTTCTACACCAAAAAATAAATCATATCCTTCTTTTTCTTTTCTTGGTTTATGTGTTGTTAGGTTTCACTTGACCTTGACTTCAACCTTGAAAATAAATTGGGAGGAAGAAATATGTTTAGGGTTGTGACTAAAATAAGTAATGTAGAATTCTAAATCATGGTTAAAGTAAAATAATTCAATGGTGTGAGGACAGAATGTGGTATAAATAGAAAGACTATGGAACGATTGTCCAGAAGCCAGAATTTGGGTTCAAATGCTAAAATTTTAGAACTGGAAACAACCTTAGAAACTTTAAATGAGAAAACTAAAGGCCATAAAAGATTATAGATTATAGTTCAAGAATAGAGTTAAATAGTGTGTTTTAGCGATAGTACCTTTACCAGACAAATTTCCCCACCCTCAGAGCTGGCGAAGTCTCTCCAATATCAATGCTGCTACTAACATGGGATTTCAGAGAGACATCTGGAAACATCAATGTTCCAATTTGGCACCAAAGCGCCTACTATTCCAAACATTTCCTCTCGTGGCCTCAACCGCTGCCCCACCTCGTCTCCATCTCCTTCCCTGACCTTCTCTTCCAAAAATACTTGTCTTCTTGTAGTTCTAAATATATATCAGGTAGATTGCTTCTTTCTAAAGATTAAAAACTTTTTAAAATTAAATCTTTATTGTTGAAAGTATTACATATGACCCCTTTTGAATCCCTCCTAGCCTGCCCCTGCCCCAGGCCTTCACCACCCTATTGTCTGTGACCATGGGTTATGCATATGTGCATATAAGTTCTTTAGTTGATCTCTTCCCTCCCACCCATTCTCCCCTGCCTTCCCTCTGAGATTCCAAGGTCTGTTCTATGTTTCAGTCTCTCTGGATATATTTTGTTCATCAGTTTATTTTGTTCATTAGGTTCCACATATGAGTGGGATCATGTGATACTTGTCTTTCTCTGACTGCCTTCTTTCACTTAGCATAATACTCTCCAGGTCCTTCCATGCTGTCTCAAAGGGTAAGAGATCCTTCTTTTTACTGCTGCATAGTATTCCATGGTGTAAATGTGCCGGAAGCCGGTCCATCCTTGCTGCTTGACACAGTCGCTGCAGGGAAGAAACATCTGCACAGCATATGTTTCAAAGGACCTGGCGTATATGGAATACTGTTCTTAATATGTTTGCTCACCTTCTTGGCGCTCTGTGTTTTAGCCAAGGTCACCTCTCCGAGAAAGGTTGTTTCCCCAGGTAGGGATTTTTCCCTGAAGTTAGGGAGGGAATAAAACCCCTTAACTAAGTGCCAGGTGGGTAGTTAATCACTTTAACTACGAACAATCACGCTTAAGCTACATAATCTTTACTCCCTGGAATGGAGATAAGAAACGCCCTAACCTTTGGAATAGAAATTGATAGGATTAAAATCAACTGGTATAAATACA
>NW_005371734.1:950649-997963 GCF_000412655.1 Myotis brandtii
ATTGTTATTAACTTAATTAGGGTACTCCTAAGCTGGCCTTTGCTAAAAACGTCCTCAATCTGATTGAGGTAGGTTCGCTGAGGTCGACCCCTTTCAACTCTCCCATCCACATTCGCCTTATATATTTGTTTCGTCTATCTCCTTTCGTTCATCCTCTCTATATGTCCAAACCATCTCAACATACCTTTCTCAATCCTTGACACTACATCTTCTTTCACTCCACAATGTTCCCTAAAATTAGCTTTTTAAACTTTACTTAAAGTTTTAAGTCAACTTTGCACTGTACGTGCGTGCCCACACGTGGTATTTTGTGGAAGAGCCACACTCAAGGGGCCAAAGAGCCGCATGTGGCTCATGAGCCGCGGTTTGCTGACCACTGGTTTAGGGGAGGAGAGAGCACACTTGTCCCAGAGAACTGCCACGAGGCCAAAGGCCATTGAAGGTGGGAAAGTGTGTTGGCAAAGAGAGAGATGGATTGAAAGTCTGTGGACTAAAGAGTGGGCCACCTCTCCTTCCAACAACAAAGAATTATTTTTAAAAAAAGAAAGAAAGAAAGGAAGAAATGGTAGAATGCATGATTCCTATTGAAACCACATAACATATACACAAAATCTAGTCATTACAGAAGTTATGAACCGTGGGCCAAAATAACGTGTGTGTTTTTTGTTTCTTTGTTTGTTTTTATTTTAGTCCTCTCAAGTTCTAAGTTTATCTGCTTGGCCAGGGACTGGAGAGTCACTGAGGGACTTTAGAATGTGGCGATTAGAGTTACGAGCTTTGAATCCATATAGTCCCAGTTGTTGTTTTTAAATTAAATCTTTATTGTTGAAAGTATTGCATATGTTTCCCCCTTCCCCCCATTGACCCCTCTAGCCTGCCCCTGCCCCCCACCCCAGGCCCTCACTGCCCCACTGTCTATGTCCATGGGCCATGCATATATGCATACAAGGTCCTTGGTAAAAAAAAAAAATCCCCCCAAACAAACAAACAAATAAAAAAACCTACTGCTCTCTTCCATTCAGTGGTGCCCCACTTCAGATCACTATAACAAACAAGAGCAATCCTCTCTCCCAACAGTTTGAAGAAAAAAAATCCCGAGACTGATTCCTGTTAATACTTGGGTTACTTGTTATTTCTGAACCAATCATGGCGGCCAAAGGGAATTAATGCTCTGCTAACCAGACCTGGGTTATAGGGTTGGGTCAGGGATGATTCCACAAGAAAAAGAATGAGCTGTGTTATAAGAACAGGAGAAGTGGGTTCTGGGGAAGCAACATCCTGAACTCTATATCGCTGCTAGTGTAAAGTTGCACAGGGGCCTCACAGTAGCCACTGGTCTGGCTCCTGGTGGTTGATATGAGCCAGAACCAATCCCTGAGTCAACCAACAGGGACCAGATTTGCACATGGTACACAGTAAGAGATAATGAGCTACATCTGACTGCTTTCCACAGAAGGAGCCAGTGACCAGAAAACATTCATCATAGAAACTTTTCTGCTTTCTAATACCTCCTTAATAGCCTGTCACCATTGTTAGAAAATGTCCCTTTGTGCTGTTAATTTCTTCTAATCCTTCGATTCTGTCCCCAATATCTCTGAATGTAACCAGATATAATTCTCTGTGTAATATAAATTCTTATGCTTGAAGATAACTGTAAAATGTTCTCCCTAAATGAGTGACTTTCATCTTTAACCACAATATTTTGTTTTCCAAACCTTTAATCATCTTTGTGGGTCTCCTCTGAACTGCCTCCAGATTTTCTGCATTTGTCTTAAGCTGTAGAGTCAAATACCGAAAGTAATAATCTAGGGATCCCCACAACAAAGTAAAGGCAGTTGCTCAGCGAAACAGAAGGAATATTTTAGTTTTGCATAGCGCTTTATAATCTTAAAAAGACCTTCCCAGGCCTTATTATGTTATTTGAGGTATAAGCATTGCTTTAGCCTCCTCCTAAACTCTGATGGTTGATGTGGGTCTATATGGAGTCAGGTCCAGATTGGGAAAGCTCAGTGCTCCACTTTGGGGTCAGTTTGAAGTCCAAGGTGGTTCTGAGGCTGTGTCAGAAATTCGTGTCCTTATTCTCCCCTTGGGCCAGAAACAATCTTGAGGAGAAGATAAATCACAGGGCGTTCCATGGTCTGGACCAACACTATCCAATAGAACATTCATTCAATCATGATGAAGTGTTCCATATCTGTGCTGTCCATTATGGTGCTACTAGCCACAGGTGGCTGGCTAGTAAGTACCAGATATGTGGCTAGTGCAACTGAATAATAGTGTTTTTACTTTTTAAAAAAATATATATTTTATTGATTTTTTACAGAGATGAAGGGAGATGGATTGAGAGCCAGAAACATCGATGAGAGAGAAACATTGATTCAGCTGCCTCCTGCACACTCCCCACTGGGGATGTGACCGCAACCAAGGTACATGCCCTTGACCGGAATCAAACCTGGGACCCTTCAGTCTGCAGGCCGACGCTCTATACACTGAGCCAAACCGGTTAGGGCTATTTTTACTTTTTAAAAAAAATTTATCTAAATTCAAATTTCAGTAGTTATGTGTGGCTAGCGGCATAAGCTCTGGACCATCCCTAAGTCTGGGTCTAAGCTGATTTGTTTTCTGAAACAGAGCAATATGGCCCTTTGTTCCATCTTCACATTCTTGGATGAAGTTGATGGGTGAAATGCATCTTAGTACAATCCCATTGTTGGCCCATAATATTCTTTTTTTATGCATCTCAGTATTATTTAATTAAATGTATTTGTCCTTAGGAATCCTAGCACTGTGTGACTAATTAATGGTTTTCTACAGAAATAGATTAATAGATACTTAGCTCTTTGCCTGGGACAGTAGATATGTTCTCACTTAAATTTACATGGACCCAAAAGCAAAAGTACCTAGATGGTATATAAGCATGTTTTGGTGAAGAAAATAGGTCTTAAGAGAGCCTGTGTTCTAACTACCCATCTGAGACTAAGACCAACACTGCTAAGCCATAGGCAGTGTAGCATTTAATTTACGCATGATGCATTTATTGGCATGAAATGTTATATTAAAGAATATGCATAGTATGAAGCTTGACCAATTCAATTCAACTTCTACCATATATTTGGGCTACATTATTACTGAGTTTAGTGTTTAAAGCATCTTAAGAGGCAGAAGCAGTTAATAGACCAGCAAGGAAGTGAGTGAAGAGTAACTCCTCTATTCCTACAGATGTAAACTCCCAAATTTTAAATATGTAGAGAGTTTTGGCCTTGTGTGCCTCTCTCCTACCCAGGGGCCTTTGATAATCATAATTAAATATCGTTTTATTATATAGTTTTATTTTCTTTTAAAATTAAAGAAACTTCATTTATAAATATATTTGTCGTACCTTGGCCAGTGTGGCTCAGTTGGTTGGAGCATCGTCCGGTGCACTAGAAGGTGGCAGGTTCAATTCCCTGTCAGGGCATATGCCTGGGTTCAATTCCAGGTCTGGCCATGTGTGGGAGGCAGCGGATGGGTGTTTCTGTCTCACATGAGTTTCTTTCTCTCTCTCCTCTCCTCTTTCTCTCTCCTTCTCTCTCCCCTCCCCCCCCCCCCCCCCCCCCCAGAATCCTATATAATAATCCTATATAATAAAAGAGTAATATGCAAATCAACCAAACGGTGGAATGACCAGTTGCTATGATGTGCACTGACCACCAGGGAGCAGATGCTCAATGTAGGAGCTGCCCCCTGGTGGTCAGTGCATTCGCACAGGGGGAGTGCTGCTCAGCCAGAAGCCCTGAGCTGGGTTCAGGGATGGTGAGTGCAGCAGCAGTGGTGGGAGCCTCTCCCGCCTCTGCGGCAGGGCTAAGGATGTCCCACTAGGGATGTCCGACTCCTCCGGGGAGTGGGCCTAAGCTGGCAGTTGGACATCCCCCAAGGGCTCCCAGACTGCAAGAGGGTGCAGGCCAGGCTGAGGGGACCACCCCCGCCTCCCAGTGCATGAATTTTCGTGCACTGGGCCTATAGTTAAAAAATAAACAAATATGTTTGTTGACTTTATTATTGCTTTCTTCTTTTGATTGTTTCTTTCTTACAGTTTGTTTTATTCCTTGAAGTAATCTTCTATTTCCAACATTCCTTCTCTTTAATTTTAACTAACAACCTTCCTTCTGATTTCACTGAGAAAATAGAAGCTGTTAGAAAATCACTTTTCTTTCTTCTAGCATCAAATCTACTAAACTACCTGCATCTCTACCCAGTTTTCCCTCCCTTTATGTCCCTTTCTAATGTATGAACTGCTCATGTGTGAGCTAAGGGCAAGAGATGGATTGCGCCAGAACCCATCTCTCCCTGGCTGTTGATGGGTGCTGCTTCTAAAATTACTATCATTCTCATGATCCATCCAAGTTGCCTTCCCAATTAGATTTTTCCTATCCTCATTAAGTACTTGATTTGAAATCACTCTCCTGCAAACAACAACAGTCACAGCAAACCTTCTTTTCCCAGCACCTCTAGCTACTAACTCATACCACTGCTTCATTTTATAGCAAAATGCCACAGAAGAGTTCTCCAGTCTCAATGATTTTACCTTCTTACTTCCTATCCTCATACATATGAGAATGAAATTTTTATTTGAAAAAATGTGTTTTTTATTTTTGTGCATTTTTTTTCAAAAACAGGACAATTTTTTTCAAGCACAAAATGGACAAGATCATGTAATGACTTACTTTTTGTTTTTTTGGACCAACTTATAACAGAATGCAATTGTTTCTAGTGAGAAATGTGATAAAAACAAAGATATAATAGCAGGAGGAAATGAAAGCATAAGCATTCTACACAGGATGTGGCAAAGTTTGACCATCTAACATATTAGGTAAATTGTCTGTCTGTCCGTATAGGGGGCATATAGACCTCCCCATCCCTTAGTGCTCATAAAACAAAAGATTCTCTTCTCTGTGTCCCATGCTGGGCTCCTCCTAGTAGTCAGTGCTCCTTCTTGCTTTAGAGCCTTTACTGAGGAACTTTAGATGCATACGCTAGAGCAGTGGTTCCCAACCTGTTTTTTGTCCAGGCCCCACCTAAGCATCTCTAAAATCCTGATGCCCCCTGTGACATATAATTCTTATTATTCAAAAAGTGAACTCCTATTCACGGGGAGGAAGCCTAAAAGGCCATTAACTTTGTCCAAACAAGATTCCAAAGAACGTGGCATCCATGAAAGAGAAAAATAAAAGAATGAAAGGACAGTTGAAGTACTGAGGAAGAAATTACTAAAAAAAACAAACAAAAAACCCCCACAATAATATGATATGAAAAAAATAGCACATAAGGTTGCAAAACATATAGAGAACTGAAATGCATAAATATATCACAACATATATTTATATACTGTATCTGAGGCCACTAAGAAATGCCAAAAATTCACTGTTAATAACTCATTCTCAGATTGCCCCTCTTAAAAATAAAATTGCCCCCTTGTGGGGTGGGTGCTCCATGTTTAGAACCACTGCTCTAGATCAAAGTTACCTTTTTCTGTAATAATGGAAATGTAATAATTTTTTTATTTCCTCCACTATGTGTTTCCATGTCTATCACTCCCCACCCCAACTATTAAGTAATTAAAGTAAGCTTGTGTGTATTTTCCCAGAACTTTCTTCATATTCATACAATTGTTAGGCACATTCTTGCGCTCCATTATGCTCTGCTTGGGGCTGCTGCCCCTCCCTGGAGTCTCAGGCACATTCTTAAGTTCCATTATGCCCTGCTGGGGGCTCCTGCCCCTCCCTGCGATTTTCCTGTTATTCTCATTGTAGGTTTCATGGTGAATGGCCCTCGGTTTCCAGTAAACCGCCTCACCCAGTTTCCAGTGACTGTCTACACCTGGCCCCCACCTGCACCTGGTCCCACAGGTTACTCTGACTGACCTTTACATGAGACATAAATATTCCTCTCCCCCTACTCTGCCCTGCTGATGCCCTTTTGGCCTCAGCCCTTCTGCTAGCAGATGTAATAATCCTATATAATAAAAGGGTAATATGCAAATCAACCAAAAGGTGGAACGACCGGTTGCTATGACACCCACTGACCACCAGGGGGCAGATGCTCAATGCAGGAGCTGCCCTCTGGTGGTCAGTGTGCTCCCACAGGGGGAGTGTGCTCAGCCAGAAGCTGGGCTCACGGCTGGTGAGTTCAGCAGCAGTGGCAGGAGCCTCACCGCCTCCACAGCAGCACTAAGGACATCCCCCAGGGGTTCCCAGACTGCGAGAGGGCGCAGGTTGGGCTGAGGGACCCCCCCGCAAGTGCACGACGTTCACTGGGCCTCTAGTAAGTTTATAATTCTTTACCCCTTTTGTTCTCATGCGTTCCTCCTTAGGCGACCCTAACAATAATGAGCATGTACACATATGGGTAGAGTGGGGCTTGTTTTAACACTGGGATCATTTTACATCTACCTCTGCATTGCTATATACTCGTGTAGGTGGAAATATAACAGAAACTGACATGCTTCTAATTCTGCTTTTAATGACTGAATAATATTCCATAGTATCAGTATAGCAGAGTATTTCGAATCATTACCCTAATGATGCACATTCTCTTTGTTTCTAAGTTTCTAAAAGCATAGACAGTGTTATGATGAACATCCCACTATGACAGTGAATTTCTCACAGTCTCTGATGAACTTCCGTTTTTTGTTTTATATATTTGAATGTTATCTTTTAGGAACAAATTATATAATACTGTCATAAATTATTTTATGGTTTTTATATAATTATTTTATGGTTTTTATGGTTTTAAATTACTTTAGTATTTACATAATTTTCTGCTGGCAACTATCGCCATGTTCAAGATTTTTCTGTCAGTGTTTCTTTGTAAGTGACCTTTCTTTCTAATAGCTTTGAAGATTTTTTATTTCTCCTTGATGGATCTGCAGTTACATTAGAAAGTGTGCAGGCATCGATTTATTTTTATTTGTACTTGGACACTCAGATAGTACTTTTAATCTGCCTCATGCTTTTCCTTAGTTTAGGAAAAATTCTTAGCCATGTCTTCACATATTACTTCTCTGCTATTTTCTTTCCTTCTTTCATAACACCCATCAGACAGATTTTGGAGATTCTCCTAGTTTACCCAACCCTTTCTAATACAGCCTCGAAATCATCAGAAGTCTGGATTTCCTCGTTAATGGGGCACTTTCTATTCCAAGTCTTTCTACTGAATCATTATTTAACTCATTTTTTACAAATCTAAAATTCTTATCAAGGTTAAAAATTGAAATTCATCACATAAATTAATCAAGCACTTTTCAATTCAATTCACAAATTTACAATATTTCTTACAATATTTTATGCTCACATATTGCAAATGTTTGCTGCTGTCATAGTTATTCAAATGTTATTTAATTCTCTAATTGGTAGCTCTGCCTTCTCATAACATCACTTAATTTTTTAACTATTATGATTTAGTAATGACAAATGACCATTTTACTCATTACACGCAAATATCTCTCAACTTTTTTTGCAGCCAGATTAGAACTACATTCCAAGTAATAGGATTATGTTGCCTCCCATGAGGTAATAGATTTTGGACCTAACCTTGACAAGGTTCAAGTAATGAAGGCACAATAAAAACAGTGGAGTGAGAGGCGGTAGCTTGAGAAACCTGTTAACTCACGGGTTCCTGTAATTAATTATCTCAGCACCGAGATGAAAAGACATTCAGGAGGTTGTTTTCTCCGTGGCTTTGGCGGCAAGCATCTGTATTACCTTTCCCATGAGAGTGATGACAAACTTAATACAGTTTGAGAAATCTGGTCTATTTGCTTCAAAAGCTGTTCAACTGTCCCCCCTGGCCGGGTTGCTCAGTTGCTTAGAGCATTGTCCCAATACACCAAGGTTGTGAGTTGGATCTGGTCAGGACACATATAAGAATCAACAAATGAATGCATAAATAAGTGGAAAATCAAGCTAACTCTCTAGCTCTCTTTCTTCCTCTCTCTCTCTCTCTCTCTCTCTCTCTCAAGCTAACTCTCTAGCTCTCTTCCTTCCTCTCTCTCTCTCTCTCTAAAAAAACAAACAAACAAACAAACAAACAAAAACAATCAACCAATAAATAATTTTTTTAAATGTTCAACTCTCCAGGGTCTTTGGAAGACATTACTTGGATTTTGAAGAGCAAACTAACTAGAATGGTTTATCTCAGTGTTTAATCATTGGTTATTAAACACCTGAAAACTCAGTTTCCTACTGTTTGCAATAGTTATTGAGAGCTACTGCTTTCTCATAATTTCCTACAATCATTCTTGTGTATCAAAGGTTATATATATATATATGGTAAAAACAGATGACAAACTTTTTTTCTACCTTTTTGAGCTTATGAAAAGAGCCACTTTGAAAGCCTAAACACAAATAAACATGTTAATAAAGGACACTCAGCAAAATGGAAGATTCTATCTGTACATTCTCTATATAATACTCAACGAAAGGAAAGCATTTGTCAAAAAATTACTTAAGTCATGCAAAAAGTTTGGTTAACAATTTAACCAGATGACTAGGTGCCTCAGAGGTCTGAGTTTCTGAGAAATTTTATTGAGGAAAGGGAGAGAAATCAGAAGGGCTCTGTGCTAATTTAGTTTTCTATTCTTTATTGTGTATTTCTTAATTCACTAACTTCACCATCAATTGTCACAAAGGTATTAATGGATACCAATAGCAAGTACATGGTAATAATAACACAACACATTCATATGATATTTTTTCTCTAGAAACATGATTTATCTACACAATGAAATTGTATTGTAAAGGAACCGATTTTCTCTTCCTTGGTGGAAATGTCTATTATTGATACTGTATGTTTGAAACCAGGTTTCCCAAAGTAAGATCTATTGTGCTACTGATAGAAAGCACTATGATTTCGAAAGTTACTATGCCAATAATTATTTAAGTTGTAATTAGATAAAAAATAATATGTAAGGGCCATATGTGAATGACTAAAGTTTGAGAACCTCTGGCTTAAGGTATTTTTAAGTAATCAAAGATGATTCCTGTAGAGGAAGGAGAGACCACACTAGACTTCAATTGGAAATTTAAAAAGAACAGGTTTTGAAGGAGGTGAAAGAGACATGCATTAGGTATGCTGGCAGAGGGTTAGCCAAATAAGAGCAGGCTTCTTTTACACAACATCCTCTCTTGAAGCCACTGGCTTATGGTAAAATTAAGTCCCAGGCTCATTTGGAACAAAGAGCAAGAAGCACAGTTCACCTAAGAGTTGAGACAGTTTGAACCTCAACGTTCAGTAAGGTTAACAAGACAGAAAAATGTGACCAGAAAGAGAGCAAAGACTCCCAGAGCTGGGTATGGAGACCTCCAAATAGGTCAACAAAAGACCTGAAGTTTCAATGCCATGGACGAACGCCCAAAAGGAGTCTCTGATAATCATAAAAGTCTCAGGGATCTATAGGTGATGACAGGACCGAAGAGGAGTGGCTTACCAAGGGTCGAGGCAGCTCCCCACCCCACGCTGTCATGGTGTGGGATTGCTGCTGTATGATGGAACTATAAAGCAGACCAAATTTTAGTTGCTTTCATTATTGTTTTTAAATTCTCTGCAAACCATGGTCTCACCGGATGGAAGGCTGTCACCACCCACTTGCTTTCACACCTGCAGAGTATTTAGCGTGACCACGGAACAGCAGGCTAAGACATCTAGGTCTGGGGACATTTGACCTCATGTCTAGAAGGTCAAGTGGAAGCTCAGATCTCTTTGGAAGAGATCTACGTGGAGCGCAGCCTGAGTAACTTGTGTTCCCACTCAGTCCAGGTAAGCTAGAAGGCCTTGTTTCCAGTAGGACAACTAGAGGGACTACCAGACAATAGCCGATAAGGAGTTTGAAGAGGGAAGAACCAGAGAGCTAAGTAACTTGGCAGAATAAATATGCCAAAGTCCAGGAAAGACATAGAAGGAAATCACGAGTGTTGTTAAGCCTCCGACAGTTCTCTGGATTTAGCTTTGATGTGCATTGTCCTACTCTTGATTTTGGGACCCAGAAGCAGAGGCTGCAGCATCCTACTTTACAGCTAAGACTCAGAGGCCCTGTGATAGCTGGCACTACTCCAGCTCCTTCCCTGCCCCCAGTTCTGAGTGGACCCGTGTGACACCGAGTAGAGGTAGAACCTTTCTTTACGATTAAGAAAGACTGAATTTTACTTTCCGCTTTAGCCAGGTGAGTTTATCAGAAATTATAGTGGAGGAATTTTGTGCAGAGAACCCAAAATTGTGCATAGATCCCTAGAGCAAGGACGATGGGCCAGGGACAGAAACTCCCCAGGGCAGGAAGCCCTGGATGCCTAGCAAGGGGCAAAACTGGGAAACAAGAACCTCGTTAGCATATCACTGGTCATATGGTTTGGGTCCCTGGTCTTTCATGTCACTGGTCAGGTGGTCTAGACCCCCTGACCTTTCCCTCCCTGAAGATAACATCTAGGTGTCGGTTGTGTGTCAGCTCCAGGCCCAGAAAAGCAGCAAAACCAGACAAGTGACACTGTGGCTGCCTCAGGACCAGCTGCACTGACTAATGACCCCCTGCCCTGGCACCGACTCAGTGGAGACCTCCACCTGAAAGAGCACACCTGGAAGCTGACGGATACTCTACTGAGACCCACCCCTGAGACCTCCCCTAAGATTTCCACCTGCAAGAAAGAGATAAATACATCAGGCCAAAGGACTCAGTGTGCACTCTCCCTCCAAGGAGAACTCTGGTGCCATTCCCGTCCCCCTCTCCTTTCCCCATAGACACATATCCCCCAACCTCGAAGGGACCCCATGAGACTTGCAACCAGGGGAGCAATAGGCAGCGGCAGCTTGTCCCAGACTTACCCCCTGAACCTGTCTCCAAGGCCCTATTGTCTCTGTGGAGCCCTTCCCCTTGGATATCCCCATTTCCCATCCCCTTTCTCCGTAAATAAATTCAATTTCCTTTCATCTTCATCTGAGATGGCTATTTAGCCAGGGCACACCACCCACTTCAACCTTTCCGTGAGTTTAGTACAGTTGACGGGGCAGACAATATGAGAGAATGTAGTCCGGCATTGGGAAGTGACTTCAGAGAGAACAGCCATGCCGTCCCACAAAAATACCCCCACAGTCGTACATGTGCTGACTGCTCCCTGGATCCGGACTAGCAAGGCAGAGTGAGTGTCGAATTCTTAATGATATAAAATGGTGTTGTAGGTTAAAATTTTCAGAAAGAAACCCATAAGCTGTTTTCCTCTCTATTAGAGGTTCTGTGTAAAGGATAATGCATGGCCTTTAGTTTTTGCTTCCTTTAGTTCGCTGGTTGCCTTACAAATACCTGATTTGTGCTGTGGCGGGGGTAGAGGAGATGGTGTGGGTGGAGAAGAGAATAATAACCACAGCAGCCTTTCCTTTAAATGCATCGCTGGGGTTCCCACATCTTCAGTGGTTATCTGAGCTGTTCTGTATCTGCTGGCTTTGTTAACACTCGCTTCTCGTAGAGATAACGTTTATTTGCTGTGTTGGCAGCTGTCTGAAGTATTCGTTTACCTTCCTGGTCCTGGTTTTCAGTGTTTCCTGCTTCTCTGATGACTGAAAATGTGAAATGATCTTCAAATGAGAATTTACATCAGCTGCATGGGTCATGTGAGAGTAAAAGCACACACAGATCTTTTGCTGCATTTTCTTGAGGGATGGTAGTCCTAAACTGGATGGTGCTTGCCCCTCTATGTTATAGCCAGGGGAAACGTACACACTTTACAGGCAGCCTGTGTTTCCCCTTAATCCTACATGTTCCCTGGAATTTTAGCTGTTTTGACTTTTAATTCCTTGAATCTGGTGTTATTGCTTCTTTTTTAAAAAAACATATATTTATATTGATTTCAGAGAGGAAGGGAGAGGGAGAGAGAAATAGAAACATCAATGATGAGAGAGAATCTTTGATCGGCTGCCTCCTGCACGCCCCCTACTGGGGATCCAGCCTACAACCCGGGCATGTGCCCTTGAGGGGAATCGAACCGGGGACCCTTCAGTCTGCAGGTCAATGTTCTCTCCACTGAGCCAAACCAGCCAGGGCATGTTATTGCTTCTTGACTCCTGTTCCTGTCCTCCACCCAGTTAGTTGGGCACCACAGAAACCAGGGAAACTGAAAAGTGGCAAATCCTTCCTCTTATGTGATGAATTAGGCCTAGGTAGGAAGAAGGAAGTCACATAACATTCCTCTTTCTGAAGAGGTGTGATGACAAATGTAAACCATCAGTCAATCAGAGTAAGGTTGGACTGAAATAATACCAATGTCTCTTGTCAATCCAGAGAAAATATCTGTCAAGCCCAATATGTTTGAAACTTGAAGACTGTGTTTTCCAATTCTCAGCCACCTCATGTATCACTATCCTCATGTAAACTGTCATTGAAAGCTGTTGAAACTGTGGGACCTAACACATTATGATCTTCAGTTTGAGAATAATCAGTGAAAGGCCTCCTGAGATATTGCAGCATAATGGGCTCCACAGTGAGGGAATATGACCCCTTTGGAGGTAGTAAGTCTCCCATTGTAGGAGTTATTCAAGCGTAGTCTGAGATGTTGAAGATATCAAGTAAAGCCTGCACTATTACATTCGTTTCCTAGGACTGCTGCAACAAAGTACCACAAACACAGTGGCTTAAAACCACAGAAATGTATTCTCACAGTTCTGAAGGCCCAAGTGCGCAGTCAAAGGTGTCTGCAGACCACGGTTCTTCTGAGAGACTGGACAGATTCCTCCCCTGCTTCTTGCTAGCTTCTGGCGGGGGCTGTCAGGCCTTGGCTTTCCTTGAGTGGTAGCTCATGACTCCAGTCTCTGCCTCTTTCATCACATGGAGTTCTCCCTGTGTGTCTGTGTTTCTGTCTTGTTTCTTCTTTTTAATCCTCACCTAAGGATATGGTTTTATTGATTTTAGAGAGAGATGAAGGCAGAGGGGGGGGGGGGTTGGTTGCCTCCCACACAAACCCAAAACCTAGGTATGTTCTGTGTAAAGGATAATGCACGGCGTTCAGTTTTTGCTTCCTTTAGTTCCCTGACCAGAAAACAAACACACAACCTTTTGGTGTCTGAGACAATGCGCCAACCAGCTGAGCCACCTGGCCAGGGCTGTCTTGTTTCTTCTTATAAGGACATCAGACATATTGGAGTAGGACCCATTCTGGTTCATTATGACCTCATGTTAACTTGATTACATCTCCAAAAACCTTACTTCCAACTAAGGTCACGTTCATAGGTACTGGGCATTTGGACTTCAATACTTTGGGGGAATACAATTCAACTCATAAGGGTTATATTTCTACTAACATCCCTGTGAACATTAAGATTTCATAATTTTCACAGTGTGGTGAAGTGGTTTCATATACTTTAAGTGAATGCTTGATTATCCCTAATTATTTCCTTCAGAAGAAGTGTATTAGAAGGATTAAAGAATAAAGGCTATGCTCCCTGATCTCAGGCAATAGACAAATTCTCTTAAAATTATTAAGGGTTTGGTTTGCAGCAGTGGAACCTTTTCTTTAGAGGTACTTTCTATGTCATAAAAAGTAACTAGGTTTTTCATCAAAGGGCCTGTAGCAGAAAATCATTTATTCATTCAACAAACATGAATGGAATGCATCCTCCGTGTCAGGCACTGCACTAGATACTAGAGGTGCAAAGATGAATAAAATAAATTTTCCCTTAGTCTAGTTGGGAAAAAAGTCTTGCAAGCAAAAATTACAATGTGAGATTTGCTAAAGTAGAAAATTATGCAAAGAAAAGACAGAGGACCATGCTCAAGGCAGAGAAAAGAGCAGAAGCTAGGCACAGACATGTTAAAAGTCCGGTAATGTGACGGCTCAGCGGATGACTGGAGGAAATAACCCGATGTTCTGTTGGAAAAGTACAATCCAACTAGAAAGGCTTTAGGAATTCCTGTCTACAGAACTCAGAATTGATTTCATAGGCCATGGGAAGCTTTTAAAGTATTTGAAACCAAGCTATAATCAGAAGAAATGTTTCACAGCTATGTTTCAGGAAGAGTTATAATTGAAGGGCAGTGTGGCGGGTAACGCAGCGTCTAGGGTCAGGAGACCAGTGGTTCTCAACCTTCCTGATGCTGCGACCCTTTAATACAGTTCCTCCTGTTGTGGTGACCCCCAATTTCATTGTTACAAATTGAACGTAATGAAAGCATAGTGATTAATCACAAAAACAATATGTAATGATATATGTGTTTTCCGATGGTCTTAGGCGACCCCTGTGAAAGGGTCATTCGACCCCCAAAGGGGTCTCGACCCACAGGTTGAGAACCACTGATTTAGGAGGTCCTAAGGGTCATCCGGGGATGACACCATGCAGGACTGAATGCAAAGCATGGCAACAGTTGCGGGGAGCAGCATATTAACTCAGTAAGCAGTCGGATGGGAGAAATGAAAGGACTTGGTGGCAACTTGCTGAACCATTCCCAGCAATCTAGATTTCTGCCCTTCATCATCGTAAAACAGATAAAGAGTATAGAAGGACCTGCATTTTTATTAGGGGGAAAAAATGAGTTCATTTAAAGAGAATGGATGGAAAAACAAAAATGAGAGGTCAAGGGGAGATCAAATCTAAACTCCAGCTCAAGTGAAAACCAATAAAGGATTTAGAAATATGTATCAGATTAGACCCAAGTTATAATTTAATCACTATCAAAGGAATTCTAGTTATTCATTACTCAGCAAAGTTTCAGATCTCCCACGCCACACCATCTCACTTGCAGAAAAAGTAGGACAAAATGTATTCCACACACTGCTTCAAAAGCACTCGCATACCAGCTGATGGTCAGTCATGCCCCCTCATGGTTCAGGTTCAGCCCGGGGTGGCATGTCTGTATATTTAGAGTTCCTTCAGCAATCAAAGTGTAATATGCTAATGACAAGCTAAGGCCGCTCAACCACTCGCTATGACATGCACTGACCACCAAGGGGAAGATGTTCTGACTGGTAGGTTAGCTTGCTGCTGGGGTCCAGCCAATCAGGACTGAGTGAGATTTTGCTGGACAAGCCCTCCTGTGTCCCTCCCTGGCTCCAATAATGCACTGGTGGGGTCCCTCAGCCTGGCCTTCACCCTTTCGAAATCCAGGACCCCTCAGGGGATATTGGAGAGCCGGTTTCAGCCCAATTCCGCTCAACACAGGAGCTTCCCTGTGGTGGTCAGTGTGCTTTCACAGGGGGAGCACGGCTCAGCCAAGCTGGGCTCATGCTAAGTCATCAGTCGAACATCCCCCGAGGGCTCCTGGACTGTGAGAGGGTGCAGGCCGGGCTGAGGGACCTCGCCCCCCTACCCCCGAGTGCATGAATTTCATGCACTGGGCCTCTAGTGTGTGTGTGTGTGTGTGTGTGTGTGTGTGTGTGTGTGTGTATTTTTTTCTATTATTGATAGTATTACAGATGTCTCCCATCTCTCCTCTCCTCTCCTTTTTTTAATGCCAAAAAAAGGACTAGTTATTTGTTCTAAGAATGACAGGACACTATCCTAGGTTTCTTTCAGGAGTAGAAAGATTTGGTCCATAGAGAGGGTTTGTATAGACTTAGAAAAAAAGAATATATTTAGTTTATTAAGAGAATAGATAGAATAAACAGGGTAGAAAAATACAAATAAACTTAAAGACTAAAGGAGAGACAGAATACAGACTAGTGAAATGAGACCAAGGAGCAGTTAGGGCACTAAGATGCATACCACAAAGTCCTGCATAATTACTAGAGCTTGGCTGCAAATGTGGTTCCGGTTCTATCTAACCTAGATGCCTATATAATCTAATTACGTACCATAATCCAAGTCAATAATTGCCCAGATAAAAGAGATCAGTCAAATATTGCTCTTAAGCATCTGAACTAATTAATAAGTGAAGTATTCTGCCAATTATTAGCAGAGGCAGAAGCAAAGAGTTACACTGAAAAATGTAAGAAAGAATTGTAGTGTGCTGAGTCAAAACCACATGCAAGCAGAAGTTATAAGGAGCAGAATTATAAGTTAGGAGAGGAAGCAGGTCAGGAGGCAGAGAAGAATGAAGCGGAAGTCCAGAGAGATGCAGACGTGGCAGTGCACAGAGCCCAGGCACTGCATAAGGAAAAGCAGGCAAAGCCCGTTTTGCAAGTTGCCTTTGTGGACAAAAAAAGGCCACATGCTAACCTGACAAGCTCAGGGAATGCCTGCACGGCGGTCTTGCAAACTCTAAGACCTAAAGTAACCACAAGGATGGTCGGAAATTAAAACTTTAAAAGCAGTTATGGTGGGTAGTCATGTCCTAGGCGGGAGTTTTCCCTGACAAAGGTCAATCTTTACCTTAACTGAGCCTATTGTCTTTTTGCATCTGAGATAACATCCTTGTGAAATGTCAGGGTAACTTGTAACATCCCTTTTTCCGGACCCCTCAGGGCACAACCAAATGTACCTGGGCGCCAGGGCAGAGACCATAAATTCCTTCATTGTTATTGTTATCATGCTCATTGTTGACTGTTAACTATCCTGTACCTGCCTAAGTAACAGAAGTATGTGTCTATCGTTTTTGTACTTTTTATCGAATCCCAGAGGTTCCCCCTACCCCCTTTTGGCTTTCTCCTGCCACTCTAATCTATCACCAATGGATTTCAAGTAACCCACCTACATCTCCTCTGATTGCAATGTATAAAAATTGGTGAAAAACCGCATTCTCTGGAGCACTATTCCAATACATTGAGATTCTGCTTCCCAGCAACTGTTGACAATTTCGCTCAAACTCACAACAATTCTTTACAGGTTTGAATGTTTTTATGTTAACATCTTCAATCTGCTGACTCTTCGTGAACTTTCTATTCATACATGCACTTACAATAATTCCTTGTACTTGAACCCACTGGAATCAGACACTTTTTCCTTGCAACAAACAAATCTGACAGAGACAAATGCTAAGCATACACTCCACAAGGCCTTCCAAGACATTGCCTCTTTCAACTCTCTCAACAAACTTGCAAGTTGGTTATAATTATCACCAACTTAGAATCTGGAGATGAAACAAATTTAAGAAATTCATTCAAATTTGCATAGCTACTGAGTGTCTGAGCTGAAAATCAAACCCAGAATGATCTGGCTCCGAAGTGCCAAAGTTAATTTTACTATTTTTATTTTTAAAAAATAAGGTACAAAACAAGCAAACAAAAAAGCAAATGAAAGCCCAATGAAAAACCTGTTTGCTCAACGTTGGTAAATACCGTGGGTCCCACATATACCAAGATTGTGTATTTAGGTAGAGTTTTAATAGGTAGGAACCTAAGTTTAAAAAACAGAAAAGACAGCGTCCTTAGCTTTGATTCCAGTGTATTTTAAAAAGGAAAGTATTTCAATAAGAAAAAATTAATTTAACTGACTCATGTTTTTTGAAATGTGGTTTTGCTGTTTTAATGGAAATGCATACTTTTAGAGATAGATATGACATATGGAAAGCAATTTATAAACCAATAGAGGCCCATTATCTAGCAGCTGCTGGTCCAGTGGGGTTGGGGGGGGACGCCTCCCTTCCCTCGGCCCCCTGCCGCCGCTCCTGCTGCTGGTCCTGCCCTCTGGTGGAACTCCTGGTTGAGGAGACAATGTGCGTATTAGGCTTTTATTATATAGGATGATTTACAAGACAACATTAGGAAAGACTACTATAACTAACTGTCATGACACTTGAATGCTGAGGAGAGCCATCAATCTTGGCAGAATGTGTTCACCTCGTGCCTTGGCAGCGGTAGTGAGTCACAGGAATTAGTTGTGGGAGAATGTGAACTGAGTCAGCCCTGGGATGGACGCTTACCCGCTGTTTTCTCGTTGTGTGGGACACCGACAAGAATCAAATCCCGACGTGTCCTAAAATGAATGACAGCAGGCTGGGGGTGGAAGGAAGAGATGAGAGGTGGATCAGTTAGTAACTGACTGCAGGGCAGAAGCAAGGGAAGAGGCTCATTCCTAATGTGTGTGGACACTGAATGAATTCCCAGGGGGCTCTTTCTGGGTTAGGGAATAGTCCACTGGCCCACCGTCCCGCGCCACACACCGCCAGGCGCCACACACCCCCAGGCGCCACAGACCCACAGGCACCTCTGTTTCTTGCTCACACGTGATCTTCCCTTACTGTTGCCCACACCTAATCCTAAAGAGCAAACACTTCTTTAGGGACTCTGCACCCCTCCCAGAACTAGCTCTGCCTTCCCTTCTCTCACCCCTTTATCTCAGCCAATGTCCTTTCCTTCAGCTGCCTTACACCTTTCTTCCCCAAACTGTTGCATCAGAGAGCCCCCTCAGCTCCCAGACCGACCGCGGACTGTCCTCTCCCCTGGCTGCTGCTGGTGGGCAGGCTGCCTGCCCCAGGACCTGGTGATTTTTCTGCCCAGCATCTGACTCAACTCAACCCTTTCTTTTAGAAGAGCTTGTGGCTGTGCAAGTTTTTGTGTAACAGTTACCTCTCTCTCCACTGACAGTGGGGCAGAGTTGGTCTAAGCAGGGCACTTGCATGATTTAGCAGGGCACCTTCGCCAACTGGTTTTTTTAAAAATATATATTTTTTATTGATTTCAGAGAGGAAGGGAGAGGGAGAGAGAGATAGAAGCATCAATGATGAGAGAGAATCAATGATGGGCTGCCTCCTGCACACTCCGTACTGGGGATCGAGCCCGCAACCTGGGCATGTGCCCTTAACCAGAATTGAAAACGGGGACTCTTTAGTCCGCAGGCCCATGCTCTATCCACTGAGCCAAACCAGGTATGGCGTCAAGGGTTTTTTAAACTGGAGGTACAAGTTGGTATTGCAGTTTGCAGTTACAGTGGGTCATTTTTTATTCTTAAAAGGATGGGGTTTTATCTAGCTGCTGTAGATCAGATGGGGGCTTTCTAAAGTGTTACTTTCTCCGTGAAACCGCCCCTACACACACACAAAGGCATAGCTAAGATCATCCACACCTTTGTTTTCTCAAGACTATGTATGGATAGTGAAAAGGCTGATAGGAAAAAACAAAGAATTCATTTGAAATATGATGTTGGAGGATAGCTCTATGGCTAGGCTAGCACGTGGCTCAATAAACCCTTTCCTTCAAAAAAGCTTTCAGCCATGAAAGCTTTTGTTTAACAACACTAAAAAAGTTTCTTTAACTTCTGATTTGCCGTTTCTTTTTATAGAAATAGCCACTATAATACAGCAGAACCCATCCCAACAGGTTTTCATCAGAGAGAGCAGTTGGAGAGCCACTGTTCAGTGACAGGCAAAGCACACCATCAACACTTACTAAAGGTTTCCTTGTGTTTTTTCTTTAAAGATTCAAAAGCCTTTGACTAGGAAAATGAGACACACTTTATTGTCTATAGGAGTGAACTTTCTTCTCATGCTTAAAAGGTCAAAGTAATGTTCATGGTGATTTTGCCATACAAAGGAGAGTGCTTTCATCACCGTGGCCTTCAAGGAAGTATGTGGTTTCTAAATGATGTAGAATTCAAACCAGTAAGGAAAGTTTAGTGTCAAGTAGCTTTTAGTCGACATCCTGTCTGCTAATATTCTTTATTCTAAGTCTTGTCTGAAAAGAAGCGAGGAGAGAAAGTGCCCAGAAAACAATGGGCACTTTGAGGTGTTAATACCCTTTTGGAAGAGAGAGAGGAGTGGCTGCTGAGGGAGACATAAGAGAAAGCTGTCACTTACAGCCCAACAGGAAGCAAGACCAGGAAATACCAGCATTTGGGACCCCAGGCATTGGTGGGGGACTGGGGAGAGGAGGAGCTGAGAGCAGAGGGACTTGGGTAGAGTCTGCTTGCAGAGCCACCCTCCCCCCACCCTCCCCACCCCCCGCAGGGCCTGGTAACTCCCTTTACCTCCACCCTCCTGCCCTGAAGGAGAAGGAGGTTGGTCTACAGTCTGGAGAAATTAAAACTGAAGGCTACTTATTCAAGCAAACAGAGAACCCTAAACACAGGGGAATAGAGAGGGAGTCAGCAAATGGGATTGAAAGTCCCTAGCTCCTCCTCCTCTCTCCCAGAAGTCCAGGAGCCAGTCCAAACTGTCCCAGGCAGAGACATGAGGGCTGATTTCGGTCACTGGCATTGTGGTCACTCAATGAAAAACCCCACTCGTAGTTATGAGTGATTATGCCTCAGGAAGTCCACTCATTACAAGTTTTGTCCATGCACACAGATTTTTTGCAGTCAAATCTTTTAACTGCCTTAAATGTGATAAGACTGGATAGCTAAGAATTAGACATTTAAAAGAAGCCTCCAGTATAAAAGAAACCAAACTCAGAAAGCAGGAAAGAATACTGTGATTTGTACCTCAGAGATGTAAGATGTGATGTTGCATCATGGAACAAGAATAAGAAGGCATAAAAGAGAAGAGCCTCAGAGAATTGCAAGAGTGGTTAGAAATTAAAATAACAAGAAAAATTTTCAGTGGAGTTTAAAAATGAAGGGTACATTTCAGAAAATTACAGAGGAATTAGAAGAAAACTAATGAGTCAAAAGAACTGAGCAGAGAGAGAATGAAGACAAGCAAACTATCAATAAGAGCTTAGAAGAACATTTCCCAAAACTTGATAAAATACATGTATTTTCATATTGAAAGTGTCCATTGAAAGCCCCACATGATAAAATTGAAAAGAACCCCACTAGAGAAAATTATAGCAAAATTTCAGCATTCTTGGACAAGGAATATATATTAAAAGCTTCCCAAAGGGGAAAAAATAGGTATGCAAAAGATTAAGAACTAGAATTATATTAGATCCTCTGAAAGCTAGATGACAATGAAAAAGTAATATTCAATTCAATTCAGAGAAATAATATTCCACTTACAAACTTTTAGCCAGACAAACTATCAATCAAATATAAAGGTAGAATAAAAGCATTTTAATGTAATTAAAGGGCATATTAAATTCATTTCTCCTGACCCCTTTTAAAAAAATACCACTCAAACATGTGCTTTTTCAACAGATAGAAAAATCCTTTTAAGAAACCTGGGATCCAGGAAACCCAGAAAAGATAAGAAGGGAGCAGCAGGATGACAGCTTTGCTGTGGAGATAAAATACCCACAGTTCTAAACAGAGCAAGAAAGAGGTTCCAGGGGGAAAATAGAACTGACATTTGATGTGATGGATTGTTGACTTTATTAAGCCTCCCTTGAGAATATGCAGGAATAGGTGAGTAGATAAATTAAGCAAATGAAACTGTTGCAGAAATTACCAGGTGACTGGAGGACACACAACTAGGCACTCGGAAGATTCAGGAAAATACACTTTATTGCAGGAGTGCCAGTATGTGATTCAGGGGAATCAGTTCCCAAAGCTGAGCGGCCCAATGCAGTGGGCGTCTGTTTATATAGCCCTAAGTTTCTTTGTCTGCTTTTCATGGGCCTTTGCAGCCCCTATGTTGGTTGTAAGGGGAAAGGGAGGTTATGACCAACAGACCCGGCTGGCACCAGAAGTTAATCTCCTGTGAGGACTTTTATGGCCCCTGAAAGATAAGCATTCAGGTAAACAGGTTTTGTAAGGCCAGGACACAAGTGGAAAGGGGGGTGGGGCTTAATTATAGGCTAGCAAGCATATGCATCAGAATCCCAGGTTGAGGGGGCACCCAAACTCAGGCTGTTTGTCCAAGCTGCCTTTACAACACAAAGACAACTGTTACCTTCAGAAAACACACACAAATATTTTACATATATAGAAACTTATTTATGTGCATTACTTAAACTACATGTATGTGGTCACAATGATATAAATAGCATTATTATTTATTTGGCTTTGTGTTTTCTATAATATATAGTCCCATTCATTCATCCAATAAGTAGTTATACATCCTCCTATATAATAAAAGGGTAATATGCAAATTGACCCTAATGGGAGAACAACCAGAACGACCACTTGACCAGTCACTATGAGGTGCACTGATCACCTCTTGGTCTCTTTCACCTGCCGGCAGGCTCCTATAGCCCAATGGTGAACAGGGAACCAGGGGTGGGTGGCAGGGGATGCAGGCAGTGCCAGGCCAAGGCCCCTGGACCACCTGTCACACCACACACAGAAGGCAACCCACAGTGAGGGTGGGGTCAGTGAGTGCATGGGAACGGCTGACCTCTCAGTCTCTCCCCCTTGGCCAGCAGGCTCTGATGGCTGGATGACAAATGTGGAACTGAGGGTGGGTGGTGGTGGGGGGTGGGGCCGGCTGCCAGCAGCTGGGAATGATGGCCCTGATTGCAGGCCAGGCCTACGGACTGTACCCAAGCATGAGTTTTGTGCGCTGGGCCTCTAGTTTACTATATGATTGCACTAAGCTAGAAATAGGAAATACACAAATGAAAAACAGATGATCTCTTCCTTCCTCCTGTGTCTAGGGAGCTCAAAGTTCAATGGCAGAAATAGACATATGTAAAAAAAAATGTGTAATCTCTTAAAGGTAAAAGAGTAAGGTGTACTGCTGAGCAAAGAGGAGAGACCACTCCCGTCTGGCTGGGCCAGCAGCAACTATCACTAAGAGAGTATACTCTAACTGATGCTTGGAATTATGACCTCAAGCTTCCAACAAAAATAATCATTTGGAATTTTCCCATTTCCCAAAGCAGGAAAACATACACTTTTCATTAAAAATAGCCTAAATAAAAAATGATTTAAGACTGAGAGTTTTAGGAAGATGTCTGATCAGAACTATCCTGAGGGTATCCACTAGTGAAATAGGCTGGTCTGTTGGACTCTGCAGTCAGGGTTGCAGTCTGATAAAATGTAGAGCTCAGCCAGCCCAAGCCTGGATGGTAGGATAAGAACCCAGGGAAGAGGCCTTTAGGAAGGATCCTAGGGTGTGCCTGGAAAGAATAGTTGAAAGCTTTAACCCAATGGCCGGGAGAAAAATTCTTCCTGCAATACACCTCATCAGTCTGCACACTGTGGTGCACTTAATCTAATTGTGTACACAGAGCCAAGGAAAGGTTAACCATAATGTTGAAGCTAAAATGGGTAAAACAGTGAAATGCGTTTGTGGAAGAATGCTCCTTGATACACTACCAAAGATTAAGAATGAAATATTAACCCAAATGTTCTGATTAAAGGAGCAAAATGTAGTTAGCAAACATATGTTTACCTCCCTTCGCTTTCAAGACTCTGTGATCATGAGTGCAAACAAATTTTGTCAAGCATACATAGAGTCCTAAGAACAAATAATTTATGCAAGAGAAGGTGGCAAGAATGAAATTTGGGAAGTTGGAAAGCAGTCAATGGTCAGTGGTAAGTGACTTAGCAGATTTAAGGAAGCTGAACGCTAAGTCAGCTGAGGGGCTGGCTGGCTACAAAACAATTAGCCACAGAGGCCCCTCATTGCTCTCCAAGTTGGGTGAGGAGATGAAAAGAAGCGGTTTGGCTAAAAGTTAGCTTCAGAGACCTGAGTTCCCCAAGTCTCCTCCTCAATCATACACAGCCAGGGGAATGAGTCTTTCCCACTGGAGATTTATTCCCCGGAGAGAGTAAAGCCTAGATCCTGTTAAGGACAAGGGTAAAGTTGAGATTCCCAGACCCCAATAACTCCTCAATCAGTGGCAGCAAGGCTGACACCTTGTAGGTAAAAGATAGAAGATCCCTTTTTAGGACAATTTGACGAGAAGAAAGAAACTGCCACGAGATGACTCCTTACAATGAAGTCCACTGTCAACAAGCCCCGCTCATGGGCACAGAGTTTCTGCTCAGCTGCTCAGTGTTCCTCCCTTGAATCTGAACAGTCAGGCAGAGATCACCAGCTACCTGAGAAGATCAGGGGGAGGTATTAACCTTGGATAGGAGCAGGACACATCTTCTACTGAGACTGTTGTGGAGGAGAACAGGATATGTTCAAAAGAAAATCATGGAGGGATTACATTGGAGAAGCAGGAAGACGAAAGAATTTAGCCATAGTGCTCTCTTGGAAGTAGGAGGTAAAATCATTTGAGGAAGGCAGAGAGCAGTACCGAAACAGGTGTTTGGGAGTAAGGGGATGTTGGATAATGTAAACATTGGAACAGGAGGAGGTCATCTCAGCTCTTATGACCACATGTGGTCTAGACTCCGCCTCTGAACTGCAAACTGATAGACTTAACTACCTACTTGATGCCTCCTATTGGACATCTTTAAGATCTCTAAACTTTGCGTCCCTTACAAACTGTGGATCGTGTGAAGCTTCCAACAGGTGACTAAGAGCCGAAGGAGGACAGTTTCTGACAGTGGTTAGCACCTAAATATCTCCCAGGAAGCCCAGAGTTGGCAGACAGAACAGCCAGCCTTAGTCATCAAAGGAGCAGGATCCAACGGGAGCTCCCAGGAGGCACAACACTCCGCTGAGATGAACGCCACTTCACTTGTGTTTCTTTATCTTTCTTCTTTATTGATTTGTTATTATTTTAGCATCTCTTTTTTCTTTCATATAACTAACTAGTAGCCCTGTGCACAAATCTGTGTGCCAGTAGGTTGCTGCGGCCCTTCTGTAGCTCCCCCCACTCCCCTCCTTCTCCCCCCTCCTCCTCTTATAGCTTGCTGACCTGCCCCCTCCTGTAGCTCTTCGTAGCCTGTTTGTACCTCACTGGCCCACCTTCCTGCTGATCCGTGATCTTGTTGTGACTCGAGTTTGGTCCTTACGCCTCAGGGTGTAACGGCTAATTAACATATTCCTCTCTTATGATATAGGATTCTTCTGACTCCTCTTATAATGTAAGAGGTCCTCTAAATATCTGAAAAGAGCTCAGCTGTTGGGTAGTGAAAAAGAAGTAAACATCTTCACTATAGGTTTCCTTGATCCTGATAAGTTCAATTCCATTACTGACTCTCATTGCAACTTGTGTTTCTTAAAGGAACCTGTGACAGTTGGAATTTGACATTTATAAGTGTGGTCTCAATTTGCCATGTGCTTACTCTCTATTTCCTCTGACAGTTTGCCAGCTTGCTAAGAGAGGCACTGTGCTTATTTTTGTTCACCTGTGTAGTCCCAACATGTAATACATTGTAGGCGCTTTTGGAATGAGGTCAAAGAGTCAAGAGGCTTTGACTAGAAATAAATGACAAAGATTTATTCAAGGGCCTTAGGGTTTGTAAACCAAAAAGAAAACTAGGCAATACCCAGAGTGTTCCAAAGAAGAAAGAGAAGCTGAGAGTTCTTACAGGAAAAAGTACCTTCTTGAAAAGATTTACTGAATTGGTCCAAGATAGACCCAAGGTGTCCGGTGGTCTGGGTAACAAAACATTCTTTTCTGAATTGTTTAGGGTGTTATCTATGGTAACACTGAGGCATTGATGCACACATGAAAAGTTCAAAAGTTTAAGCTTCCAGCGTCAGTTAAAATGAAGTTGCCTCAGTTGACTTGATTTTAATAACCTAGCAGCTTAACTATAGGAACTCCATTTTATTTCTTTAAGCTTTCCTCAGTGCTAAAAAAATTTTTTTGAAAGTAGGACTTGACCTATAACATGCTATTTCTACTTAAATGGACTAAGTGAGTGTATAAAATACTCTTATTTTGGTGAATATATTTTGTGCCCCCTTTTAACCCAGATGGGAGAAAGCACCTTACTGCTGCCTTATTGTGAAAGTAACAGAAGTTACTTAGTTTGTAGTCACTGGTTCACAGGGAACCGTCATTTGGATGAATTTTAAAATGCCTTTCACACCGAGCCAGGGCATACAATGGTTTGTTCAATCTCTCAAGTGAGTATGTTAGTAACTTGAGCATGAAGAGATTTTAATATAAAACTACATTGTGTTCCTGGCACATTCCTCTTTGATTCTCAGCTCAAGAGCGGTTTTTGTTTTTTTGCTTCACTGTGCCCTGAGGGAGTTACAGCTACACTCCCTCTTAATTCTGTCTGGGCAGCAGCAAGGATGAGGCAGTCCTGCTAAACTACCCTGGGGAAGGGAAGGCAGTTCCAGAAAAGAAATGTTCATATTAAGAGAGCTTTCAGGATTTTTGTTTTTTGTTTTCTTAATGTCCATATACTGTTTAGACTCTAGGGGCTGTTTCTGAATTTACATTTAAGCTTAAAATGTAAATAACACTAGAGTTGTACAGATCTTATAGGATAAACATCTAGGAGGCATTCGTTTGGTATAAATTTCTCTATGGAAATATATAAATTTTTCTTTATGGAAACTGCTAGTGCTGCAGTAACAAAATACCACAAACTAAGAGAAATTCATTGTCTCACATTTTTGGAGGCCAAAAGTCCAAGATCAAGATGGGGGCAGGAGGTTTCTTCTGAGAGCTATGCCTCCCTCTTAGCTTCTGGAATCTCAGCTACTGCGATTGTGGCTTTGATACCGTTGTAAGAATCTGGCTAGAATTTAACAGGAAAGGAGGAAAGGAAAGACTAGATAATATAGGCATGCCATGTATATAGCTTTGCTAATTTCACACTCTCCATATCTGCTCCCCACGGATCGATGGCGGAATGGACTGGACAAAGCCAGTTTGGACACATGCCTAGTAAGATCTAGGTGAGGTGGAAAGATGCTTATGGGTATTTGTCAATCATCATACCCGGGAACAGGCAATTGGCCGGAATAGGTGTGGCCCCAGCAAGGGCACAAAACCTGAATATTTACACTTCTGAACAAAAGGAATTCCTCCCTTTTTGCCTCTCTTGGCTCTTAGCCCTTGTGGGAGTCCTGTTGCAGGGGCACAGTCTGTGAGCCATGCGGGACCCACACTGTACGGATGGACTTTAGCCTGAATGCTGAGCCAGGCGGGCTGCAACATGGAACGGAAGCTCTGGAAGCTTGGACGCTACTGGAACCCCAGCTGCACCCTTCTCAGGACTGGGTCAAGGGCCATGGGACTTTACCACCCGAGGAATGTAACTCCACTCAAAGAACCCCTCTTCCCACATCTCATTCTCCCGTGGGGGGTTGGGAAAATGCTTATTTCGGCAATATCCCAAGAACCCCACTAGCGATGGAGAAATCTGACCCACTAATTTCTCCGGTAACAACTTCACATCACTTTTCCTCTGCACTTGTCAGTCTTTGTGTCTAGATGTCACCTTTTTGTAGGAATACCAGTTATACTGGATTAGGACTCACCCCCAGTGACTTCATTTTAACGTGAGTACTTCTGTAAGCTACCTCTGAAGAAAACTGCAGCCTGTGCTTTGGGGGGTGGAGTGGTGTGAGGGTTCCAATGTTTATTTTTTGGGGTACACAGTTCAACCTATAACACTCTAATCCGGAAAACCTCCGCAGCCCACAGACTGCCTGTAGGCTGCAGGGCAGGCCGATTTGTGTAAAGGTGGTGGCAGCGGCCGCCAGGCTAAGGCAGAGCACCACCGACAGGAGAAGCTCAGCTAGCAATGGCCTCAGTCCCAGATAAAGGCAATATTGTCCCCAGGAGAGGACCTCGCCTCCCCTGGGGGCTCCTCAGTTTCACTCCTGCCCTCGAATAGCAGCACCAAGTATGTGCCGGTTTTCAGGAACGAGGGACAAACCATTGATTTAATCTTGTACGCTTTTCAGGATCAAATTACATACTAATGAAAGAATTAAACATTATGGAAGTGGTTCAATGGAATTCCATATAATTTAGTTTTTTTTTCCTACAGAAGAGGATAAAGAAAATGGAACTCTATCTTCTGGTTCATCATGAGAACTGCACATGAAATTGTCCGACAGGTTGAACAAGCCATTGTCTACTCTCACAGTGCAGTTACCATGACTGCATAGTCCCTGTCAAGGATGAAATTTTATATTAATTTGTGGGATTCTTGGATTCGTGTTTGTCTGCCCTGCCAGACTGACACCTCCCTGTGGGCAAAGACTGCATTTTTGTTGTTTTGCTGTGTTTTTAGATTCTCATCAATAATATAGCATGGCATCAATAAATATTTATTATGAAGCAATGATGAGATAGCATTTGGATAGATTCATTTGTTATTTAGTCAAATGCTGCATTATTCATTCACCTAATAACTCATAACAATTATTTGTTGTTCTACAAGTATGGTTTGAGAGGGGCTAGAGTGGTTACAGTGATGTAAAAGAAATAAACTTTCTCTCTAAGAGTTTAGGACGAACAAGTAGAACCAAAAGATTTTTAAAAAATCAAGTGATACAAATATAATACGCAATGATAAAATATGTATAAGTGCAATGAGAGTGCTGGGAGAGAGTATCTCAGTCTGAGAAAACAGAGAAAGTTCTTGAAGGAAACATCTGCGGTAGGTCTTAATAAATGAATTTTGAGAAGTAAAAATGAGAGTGAAGGAAAAATAGGGAGAGAAAGGACCCAAAGTGATGCTTTCATAATAACAAGTGGCTATACTGGCAGAAAAACAAATCAGAAAGCACCAGGGAGTTGTTGACAATGAAATTAAAAATTTGACTGGGACCCCCATTTGCACGGCTGAGTAGTTTGGATAACGATTATGATGGGGAGACAGTACAGATTTTTCCACAGGGCAATGGTGTGATTAGAGTGCGTCCTTGAGACTGTTGGGTAACTGTGGTGTAATGGGTCGAAGTGAGGAAGATAATTTAGGAAGCTGGTAAACTAGTGCAGGCCAGTGGTGCCCCAAAAGGGGTGGATCCAGTCTTTGGGGGCCGAAGCTGGCTTACACAACTGGACACTTTAAGAAAAGTAATACAAAGTCAAGTATTAAAGTAAATGTTTACTTAAAGGAAAAAAAATCACATACTTAAAAAGCTAATAAATACCACAAATAAGAAAAATATTGAGTTTTTAAAATTAGCTTGACACACATTTATAACATGTGATTTTCTTACATTTTTCAGGCTGCATACTCACTTATCTCTCCCAATGACAACAATATTGTAACCTAATTTTCTATAGAGAGAACAGAAAGATGATTTTTTTTAATGTGGTATGATTAATTACATATAAGTTTAAAAACATTACATATAAGTTAGAAAAATGTCTTCTAATTTTACAACTTGCTACTTGTAATGTCACACTTAGCTGGATTCCGATATGATATGTAATACATAAAACAAACAACTTGGCCCCGAGACATATGTGTTTTTATTTTATATACAGGAAATCTAATAATTCTACTTCACAAATTAGCTGTCAGGGAAAAGGGTGCATTTATAACTGTATATGCTGCATTATTGAATGTGTTCTTGATAAGGCAGGCCTTGTTTTGACTAAGCACTGATGAGAATCAAATCTTCCACTTCTAACTGTATACATCTAAAGATTGAGTTCCCCCCATTCTAGCGTCAGGCTCTATAACTTTCAAATCTTGAGTCTCGGCCCCTAATTCTGCTAGGACTAGAAGCCTGAGAACATGTTCATAGTAAGATATGATCTCTGCTTTGTGTTGGAATGCTGGCTGAGTCAGTGTAGTAGTAATTGGTGCATTCCAGAAAAGCAAGCCTACACCTGAGTAACTAGCAACAGGGTGGTCACACAAGGAACTGTGACTATGAACCATTTAAACGGACCACTCTAAACCTGCCCTAAATAATCTCTAACTCCATTCCCTCTTACCTGTATTACAAAAGTCCCATGATCATTCCAATGCCACTTGACAAAGGGGGCTGGGTACAGCTGAGGGATGTGATGGAAGGGATGTTGGAGGCAAAAGAAATAATAGTCTTAACTGATTGCAGTGAAAATATCTTATTTTTGCAAATTTCATGAAAATATATGGCCCACTGTTCTATTGTTAGGGTCTTGTGATATGCAAACTCTAAAATGGCCCCAATGGTCCCTGGCTCCTTGTATTCATACCTCTGTGTGATTCCTTCTCCTTGAGTATGGGCTGGCCTAGTGACTTGCTTCTAATCAATAAAATGTAACAAAGGTAATGGGATTAAGCTATGTAAGATAGTCACTGCTATCTTGCTAGCAGACTCTCTCACTTGCTGGCTTTTACAGAGCAAACTGCCGTATTGGCAAGGTCCGTGTGACAAAAAACCGAGGGTGACTTCTGGCCAACAGCCTGTTAGAAACTGAAGTAGGAAGCTGTCAGTCCAAGGACCTTGGAGGAACTGAAAATCTGTCAACAAGCACATGAGTTTGGATATTGATCCTTTTCTGTGTGAGCCTTTAGATGAGATCCCAGCTCTGGCCAACTTCTTGACTAAAGCCTGAGGAGAAACCGGGAGTCAGAGGACCCAGGGAAGTCATGCCTTGATTCCTAAACCAAAAAAAGCGGTGAGATAAAATGCATGTTGTTTTAATAATTGTAGATTAATTATTACCAAGTAGTGCATGCATATAAGCATAAGCATTGGACACAGACAGCAGGGGCGTGAGGGCATGTGCTGGGGGGTGGGAGCAGCTGGGGAGTGGCGTGAAGGCATGTGCTGGGGGGTGGGAGCAGCAGGGAGAGGTCAATGGGAGAAAAAGGAGACATATGTAATACTTTCAACAATAAAGAATTTAAATTAAAAAAATAAAAAATAAAATAAAGATAATTATTTATTTTAAAAAAAGAAAGAAAGAAAATGAATGCATTCCTTCCAGGGTTTTAGAATTGGTACAAATGAAGGGCTTCAAAGCTGAATTTATTTGCTTCATGGTAAATTTGCCTTTGAATATTGGCTTAAACCAGAGTTGTGGCCATGGAAACAACACAATAAAATCTCATACAATCAAACTTTGTACTTTGTCATTATTTGCAGCATTTTATCTCTGGGCAGGCAGCATGGGTTTTGTGTTGGTGATCGCTCAATTGGCAAAGGTAAGAGGTAGGAGGGGTTTAAGGAGAGAAGATGTTTTTTGGAACCATTTTTTGAGAATTAGGACATCAACAAGAAATGGTAAACATAAATTAGGAGGAGCAAGGTAGACACCCAAAGTTAGAAGGCACATTTAACGATCTTATTGGAATAATTTTCTTACGTTCTTCAGCAAAGTCTGGCAGCTTTTATCTGGAAACTGAGAAAGAGAAACATGAGAGTTACCTAATGGTGGTGATTTGTGATGTGATTACGGGATTCTGGCCCAATTGGATGGCAAGTTAGAAAAGTGTGATATAATAAATAATAAGTAGACACTTAAGACCTGGAAGTCACAGTAAGATGAGGAAGTAGATATAATAAAGGAAAAAGAGATATAATAAAGGAAAAAGAGAAGAGAAAAGGGATTTTTGAGTTTGAGAACTTGGAAGTAAAATACTTTAGAAGGAAAGATAATTACTTAGGTTTGGCCACACAAATGTGATTGAAATGGAGACAAAAGAAAAATAATTGAAATGATAATATCACGGGTCTTAAAATGTCATCAATAATTTTTTAAGTTGCCTGGCAAATGTGGCTCAATTGATTGAGTGTCGTTTCATGTCCAAGAAGTTGCTGGTTCTATTCCTAGTCAGGGCACACGCCCAGGTTACAGGCTTGATCCTCAGTAGGGGGTGTGCAGGAAGCAGCCAATAGATGTTTCTCTTTCATCAGTGTTTCTCTCTGTCCCCCTCTCTCTTCCTCTCTCTCTAAAATCAATAAAAAATTTAAAAAAATATTTATTTAAAAAATAAAAATAATTTTTGAAGTTATTAAAGAAGGCTGTAGTGGACAAGATATTAAAAGATGACTGTGAGCTACATATTTTCCATTAACATGATCCTGTCTACTTTTCACTTCTGAAAAGATTTCTTTTATGTGGCATATCTGAATTAATATGGCCAAAACATATCCTATCATTCTATTAAAAATGAGAAACTAAAACAAAGGAAATTATAACCTGTATGGTAATCATTTTCAATTTAAAAAATGCAAATAATATTTTCCCTAAGATTAACAGCCTATACTTTCTTTAGCAGTTCTTTTGTGTCACATGTACTTGATTTCAACCAAATGATTCATTAACAGACACTGTAGACACGTCACCTGAAATTGTCTATTCGTAGGGACATAGGGTCATAATTCCTCACTTAATCTCATCTCTTGATCCTACAGAGAAAAAGGTCAGCTGGACTGTTTTGGCCAGGGAGCCATCCTCCCTTCTGGGTGTGGGAGTAAAGATTTCACCTAGAATTAAGGAAAATGAGATTCCAAAGCTGAGTGTCGGAAGGAAAGTGGGGATGAATAAATCATAGCAGCAAGTCTGAATTGGTCTCTAATCCTGTAGCTGTAATTGTCAAAGCTAACCGTCATCTTTGAAAGACCTTTCAGTATTTGGGTAAATGCCCACACAATGGATGCTGCTTCTTCCCAACTCGAATTCCCACTTGCCCGCAGGTTAAATGCAGGCCCTGGGCCTGGGCTATGTCTGTCAGAAGCAGCCGGAGGGCCCTGGCCTTGAGCATGCGGCAACAGATGCATTCATCTTCAGCCTTGGCAGTGGCTGCCAGCTTCCCGGAGGGTCCAAAGCACAGGTCCTGGCGCACGAGCAGCTTTGAGGGGTGGCAGCTGCCAAGTTGCCTCTGGTGCCCGGTGGTGAGGAAAGCAGCAGAGGCGGCAGGGCTTTTCATCAGGCCAGTTCTGCTGTGAGGTTCTGGGCTTTATTCCTGAGAATTAGCCTGAAGTCTGGTTCCCTGGCCTTGCCAGCAATTTTGAGATTTTTGAATAGGCTTTGAATAAACTTGTGTTTTTTTGTGAGTGGTTTTTTTTTTTTTTTTTTTTTTTTTTTTTTGCTTAATAAGTCAGTTATTACTGTTGGTTGCAGCTACGGACCCTGACAAACATTTCATATTTGGGTGGGAATAGCAGGAGGCCCTCGGATGGATTTCTACGCAAATGCTTGTGTCTGCGGGTTGTTTCAGTGCTCATTTCTCTCTGGGGGGCAGGGAGGGTCGTTTCATGTAAATGACTGGGATAGGTAAACAGCCTCTTGAGTCAGCCAGCCTACCACTGCTCCAGGACGGATATAAAGCCTACGAGGAGACTTGGGTCGTGTAAGAGCACACTATTCAACACATTGCTTGCTGGATGGTTACTATGTTCCAGACCCTTTGTTCTACTCTGCAAATATAAGTTCAGGAAAAAGTGCCTGGGAGAGGAAAAGAGCTCTATCTATACTAATAAAAGGGTAATATGCTAATTAGACCAGGAAACCTTCCGGAGACCTTCCGGACGTCCTTCCAGACAAAGCCGGGGGCTTGGCCAGCCTTCAAACCGCCCCCAAAATGGCCCTCAGCCCCTCACCCAGGCTGGCCACACCCCCAGCAGGGACCTCCACCCCAATGGGGGCATGGCCAGCCTGCAAACAGCCCTCAGCCCCTAGCTCAGGCTGGCCCCACCCCCATCAGAGACCCCCCCTACCCCAATGGGGCATGGCCAATGGGGGGCGTGGCCATCCTGCAAACTGCCCCAGGCCCCTTGCCCAGGCCAGCCCCACCCCTCAAGAGGACCTCCACCCTGATCTGCAACCCACTTCAGGGCAGACCAGCCGGCCCCCACCCATGCACCTGGCCTCTATCTATACTAATAAAAGGGTAATATGATAATTAGACTGGACATCCTTCTGGACAAAGCCATGGTGGTGGGGCCAAGGCAGAGGGCAGTGGGGGGTGGTTGGGGGCAAGCAGGCCAGCAGGGGTGGCAGTTGGGAGCGAGCAGGCTGATAGGTGGGGGCAGTTAGGGCCGAGCAGGTGGCAGGGGGAAGCAGTAAGGGGCGAGCAGGCTGTTGGGGGCAGGCAGTTGGGGGCGAGCAGACCAGCATGCAGAGTGGTTAGGGGCGATCAGGCAGGCAGGCAGGTGAGCGGTTAGGAGCCAGTGGTCCCGGATTGCGAGAGGGATGTCTGACTGCTGGGATAGGGCCTAAACTGGCAGTTGGACACACAACTGCCAGTTTCCCAGATTGGAGAGGGTGCAGGCCAGGCTGAGGGATACCCCCGCTCATGGACGAACTTCATGCACCAGGCCACTAGTAAGTAGATAAAAATCACAATGTAACACAGTAGCAGCTATTAAAGCAACTTAAATAAGGTGATATGGGAGGACATACATTAAGATAAACCCATGTCAAGCGGCCACATTTTAAAAGTATGCCTTCATGAAATACTAAAAATAGAAAGGGAACTCACTCTACCCTATTTACCCAGAAACTTCAAGAAGGACTTGGTAGAATGCTTCAAGAACTCAAAGCTTGTGAGTCTCATAAAGAGTTAAGAAGTTGCCTAAGGAATAGCATTCCGCTGAATAATGGATTGAAAAGTAAACAGGAAAATACTGGAGAGCGATGAAGCCTCCTGGCAGCTCAGGTGCAAGCTTTCTCAGTAATTGGGGGGTGAGGGAGGAGTAGCATTTGAAGATGGAATAAGAGATATTATTACTAAAAATCTAGAGCAGTAGTACATTTTTTGGTCAGAATTAAGAAAGAAGGTTGCCTTTTGGGTGAGGGAGAAAGGACATGGGGGTTTGTGTGGTTTGGGGGGATGGAGATAGCTTTATTTTAGAGGCAAATTTGGCTGTAGCGAATTGCAGGAAAGGGGGGGCAGAGGAGGAGAAGGAACCTACTAGAAGAAAGCAGTGTGACAGGATTGCTCCTCCATTTCCTTTTTTAAAGTTTTAATTTTATAATATTTTTAATTTTTTTAAATTGTTGCAGCATTACAGATGTCCCCCATCTTCTCCCGTTTTGCTTCCCTCCACTCAAAACCCCTGCCCCACACCAGGCCTTCCCCATACTATTTGTTAGTCTGTGTCCATGTGATATCATTGTATTTAACCCAGTTATTAATTAACTGAAAAGGAAGAAAAGGAAGGCCGAATATTACAGGCATGCCCAGTGAGGTCTGGGTGACATAGGGAAGGTGACTGCCTGTGAGTCATACGTGGGAACAGGACATTGGCCAGAGTGGGCGTGTAGGTGTGGCCCTGCAAGCCTGGAAGATTTGAGATTTAAGCTCTTGAACAAAGGAGTTGCTTCTGGGTCGTTGGCTCTCTCTTGCTGCTCATGCCTGACTCCTGGCTGGCAGGACTCCCACGCTCTGCACTCACATGGCCCACAGCCATGTAGACCAGGTCCATCCATGCTGCCACAAAGGGTAAGGGTTTCTTCCTTTTCACGACAGAGTAGTATTCTGTTAAATAAAAGAGAAAAATAAGAGATATGAATGAAAAAAGAGACAAATAATAAGACAACGAAGAAGAAGAATAAAGAAAATAATGGAAACAGAGTGAAGTGGAGTTCATCTCAGTGGGGTTTAGTGTCTCCTGGGAGCTCCCTTTGGATCCTGATCTTCTGATGACCGTGGCTGACTGTTCTGTCTGCCAATTTTGGGCTTCCCAGGAAGTACTTAGGTGCTACCCACTGTCAGAAACTGCTCCTTTGGCTTTCAGCATCCTGTGGTGAGAATCCCCTTTGCTGTTATAAAGACTGTATTCCTGGTAAAAGATACCAAGTAACTAAATAATACCGGATACAATAGGAGGAGTTTGTCACTTTGGTACAGTAGGTAGCTAGTTAGATATTAACGCAAGAGAAGGAGACAGACATTTACTTAAACCTGATTAAGTCGGAAGCTACAGCTTCACACACACCCAGGTGACAAAAGAATCCTCCAATAAAGCGACTTTAATCCCCTGAGCAGGCAGGAAAGACTGGCTTCCCACTGTCCCCGGGAATAGCTGGTCCATTTGCCAGGATTACCAGGGGGAGGGACAACCAGCAAGGGGGAGATTCCTCTGCTGAGACATGCACAGTAGGAACCACACTGGTGACTATAAAGGAGAGGATCTAGCCTGGGAAAATGGTTGGATAAGGGCACGCACCCGGAAGATCTAGGAAAGGGATTGGATAGGGGGAGGGCCCAGCACAAGCCTGTGAAGAATTAGGAAGAAGATTGGTTAATTTGAAAGAAAGCTTACCCGTTCCCAAACCCAAGGAGACATAATTCAAGCTTAACAAATGCCAAGGTGCGTTCTGTCTCCATGGCAGCCATGTGAGACAGAGCACAATGCTGAAAGTGGGTCAGACAGTAACAGACTGTGTGGACTACTGAAGCTTTGGATGGCAGGCTGATGGCACGGCAGCTCTGGCTTCTGTCCCTCCCCCTGGGCTTGGTAAGGACAAGAGAGGGCCCATGGCCCCAGAGGCTGGACTTCTGCAGTAAAGTGGAGCTGAGCCACCTGGTTGTGAACGAGGCAGTGCACCTAAGCCCTTCCTTGGTTTTTGCTCCAATAAATCTTGCCATGATACCTTATATCCACCTGCACGTGAGTCCCCCAAATGCTTCCCCATGGCGCTATGGGAGAATCCTATTTCCACCGGCAACACCTTGAATTTGCTTAATTTATGTCCAAGAAGTAATTTAATTAATGAGATTCGCTGGCTTTAAAAACCTTGGAAAACATGAACATGCATGTGACTGTATTTGACAAGCTGTGTCATAGTTGGGAAAACCCTGCCTGTATATTTCACAGACTGTCTTAAAACATGTAATTAAAGTGACAAATAGGAAAATCATACTGAGGATACGTAGCCAGTCCAAAGACAAATTACTTGTAACGGGAGAGAAGAAGAGGACTTTTATAGACCATGTTAGTTGGCTGTGAACCTTTCCATAATAATACAGACGGTTATCTTGACAAGGTCAATGCTGTAGGGTTAGCGACAATAGTAAAACTAACTTTGGAAACAGAATGACATGCACTTGAACCTTAGTTTTGTCCTCTTACTGTGAGGATCCAGTGTGACAATGTTTGTAAAAATGTGCTATAAAAGGGAAAGACCAATAAAAAGAGAAGCATTGGTATTAAAGGTGTTGTTTCCAGAGGAGTGGATGGAGGTCACAGATAAAATGAAAAGAGGACGCCAACTCTTCAATCAGAAGAGAATCACTATATCACAATGCAATCGAAGGCATTTTTCTAGAAGTGTTGTACACCTGTTCAGACGTTTCTAGCCTTAAGCTGTTTCCTGGCGCTCTCCCTCTCAGGAACATACCCACATTGTGCCCATTCCCGTCTCTCCCCCCACACCCCACAGTCGTGTTACCTTTGCCTTACTCTCTCCTAAGCTCCAAGGGGTTTTCTTTTGCTTATGTAATTTGTTTCCTGAGCCTACGCAGCCCAGCTGGCTCATGTCTACTACCTTTGAAACTTTCTAAATAAACTTTCTCACCCTAGCTGGTTTGGCTCAGTGGATAGAGTATCAGCCTGTGGACTGAAGGGTCCTAGGGTCCCAGGTTTGATTCTGGCCAGGCCAAGGGCACATGCCCGGGTTGCGGGCCCTATCCCCAGTGGGGAGCATGCAGGAGGCAGCTGATGGATGATTCTCTCTTATCATTGGTGTTTCTATCTCTCCCTCTCCCTTCCTTTCTTTCTGAAATCAATAAATAAATATATTTAAAAAAATAAACTTTCTCTTATAATTTGAAAAAAAAAAGAAGATGTTTCCCAATGATCCCCCACCTCCTGGTATTTACATCCCTGTGTAGTCTCCTCCCACAGCGTACCAGGATGGGCTGTGTGATCAACAGATATGGCAGAAGTAATGGTATGCCAGCCCTGAGATTAAGTTAAGAAGACACTGTGGCTTCTCTGTTTATGATCATTCACTCCACAGCAAGCCAGCTGCTCTGTTGTGCATTGCCCTATGGTAAGGTGCCCATGCGCTAAGGAAGCCTCTGGCCAACAGGAAGGTGAGTGAGCTAGGAAGCAGATCCTTTAACCCAGCCAAGTCTTCAGATGACCCCAGCCACAGCTAACTCTACCTTCAAGAGAGACTCCGAGCCAGAACCACCGGGCCAAGCTGCCCTTGGATTCCTGACCTCGGAAGCTGTGAGATAATAGATGCTTCCTGTTTAAGTTGCTAAATTTGGGGAATGTATATGTCAGCTTGGCTGAGAGAAACTACATTGACCAGAATTCCCTTTCCTGTGTGTTTCTGGTTACAGTGCCACAGAAGAAGTTCTTGTGGAAGATGGAGGATAGAAGGGAAGTGGCAGCCATCTGGTACCCCAGGCACATTGTTGCCTCTCTGCTGGTTCGCCTAGTTGGGGTGAGGCAGTGGCCAGGCCTGGATTTGCTCTGCCTGCTCCTGGCTCCTTCTTCAGCTTCCCTGACTCTGGAACTCATTGTGTATGTTCAGGTCTGGGAAAAAAAACCTGGCTTTAGCAGGGTATCCACATCACCAAGTTCAAAAGCAGCATGAACTGATCGAGGTTTCAGTCTGTCCTCCTGGGACCTGGTCCATGCATTTGGGTTCCAGGTTGTCCTTGCTCTCTATCTTTTCCTCCTGGCTGCTCCCCTGTGCACTTCAAGCTCCAGCTTCAGATATAAAGACAATAAAGACTACTTAACCACTTGAGTAAAGTCAAATCCTTGTAATACATTTCTGTGTTTATACACACACACGTATATATGTATATATATATATGCATATATATGTATATATGCAAGTATATGTGTTAAATATTCAGTAATTTTTAAAAATCTTTATTGTTGAAAATATTACATATATCCCCTTTTTTCTCCCATTGACCCATCCTAGCCCACCCCACACCCAACCCCAAGCCTTCACCACTCTAGTGTCTGTGTCCATAAGTAATGCATATATGCATATAAGATCTTTGGTTGATCTCTTCTCATCCTCCTTACCCCCCCTTCCCTCTGAGATTTGTCATTCTGTTCCATGTTTCCATGCCTCTGATTCTATCTATTTTATTCATCAGTTTATTTTGTTCATTAGATTTCTTATTCATTTATTTTGATTTTTAGATTCAACTGTTGATAGATATGTATTTATTGTCATTTTATTGTTCATATTTTATCTCTCTTCTTCCTCTTCCTCTTCTTAAAAAATACCCTTCAACATTTCATGTAATACTGGTTTGGTGGTGATGAACTCCTTTAGCTTTTTCTTGTCTGTGAAGCTCTTTATGTGACCTTCCATTTTAAATGATAGCTTTGCTGGCTAGAATAATCTTGGTTGTAGGTCCTTGCTATTCATCACTTTGAATATTTCTTGCCACTCCCTTCTGGCCTGCAAAATTTCTGTTGAGAAATCAGCTGACAGTTGTATGGGCACTCCCTGGTAGGTAATTAACTCCTTTTCTCTTGCTGCTTTTAAGATTCTCTCTTTGTCTTTAACCTTTGGCATTTTAATTATGATGTGTCTTGGTGTGGGCCTCTTTGGGTTCCAGGAAGGGGAAATTTCTGTCATTATTTCTTCAAATAGGTTTTCAATATGTTGCTCTCTCTCTTCTCCTTCTCGCACCCCCATAATGCAAATGTTTATACACTTGAAGTTGTCCCAGAGGCTCCTTACACTATCTTCATATTTTTTATTCTTTTTGCTTTTCTGATTGGGTTTTCTTTGCTTCCTCATATTCCAAATAGTTGATATGATTCTTGGAATCCTCTACTCTACTGTTGAATCCTGTTAATTATTCCTTATTTCAGTTAGTGTATGCTTAATTTCTGACTGGTCCTTTTTCATATCTTTGATAGTCTCACTAGGATCCTTGAAAGTCTCACTAAGTCCCTTGATGCTCTCATTAATTCCCTTAAAGATCTCATTAAGTCCCTTGAAGCTCTTATTAAGATCGTTGAGTAACCTTACAACCGTTGTTTTGAACTCTGTATCCAGTAGTTTGCTTGCTTCCATTCTTTCATATGTAACATGTTTCTTTGTCTCTGCATTTTGGCTGCTTTTCTGTGTTTGTTTCTATGTATTATGTAGAGCTGTTATGTCTGCTGAAATTGGTAGAGTGGCCTGGTATATATAGTTGGTGTCCTAGCACAGGAACAATGACCTCTGAAAACACCCCTGTCTGGGAGAAAGCTGTCCCCAAGTTCCTGCTCCAATGCCAGACAGTCCAGAATGTCCCTGGATTCTCTCAAAGCCACTGCCTGGTGCTGGAGTTCAGAGGAAGCGAGACTGTGTAAGTTCCTGTGCAGGCCCTTTAAGAGGAACACCTAGGACTCCAGCAACCTCTGTGTTACTCAGCCACATTCCCTGATGGTTTTCACAGCCTGAAGTTACCGGGACTTCTCTTCCCAGCTCTGAAACCCTGGGCCGAGGGTCTGATTTGCTGCTGGTACCCTCTGCTTCTCATGGGAGGCCTTGGAGATATCCCTCTTGATTAAAATAACACTGCATGTGGGTGCAAGACCAGCCCGTTCCACCCCTCCACCCCTCCTAACAGTCTCAATGTGCTTTCTTCTTTACTCCTCTAGTTGCAGGAATTCTATTCAGCCAGATTTCAGGCAGTTTTGAATGATGGTTGTTCTGTCCTTTAGTTGTAATTTTGGTGTGGTGGGGGAGGCGACGAGTACAGGTGTATGCCTATGCCTATGCCACCATCTTGGTTCTCCTCTAGCAGATTTCCTGAAGTTTATGCAAAATAGATTTATGAGAGCTCCGCCCTAAGATCAACTGTAGCCTGAGGACTTATGTAACTGGATCCCAAGTTTGATTGCCTGTCAACACAAAAACCAAACTCATGCAACAGATGCTTGTGAAAAGAAAGAGGTTTATTCAAGTGCCACTCACCTGAGAAGATGGGGGATTCTTGTGGCAAAGTCCATCTTGAAATCTCAGTGCAGGTAGAGGTTTTCATAAGGAGAGAGAGAGGGAAAGCAGAATAAAGAGATCAAGGGGAGGGTTTTGAAAAGTTCATTCTGATAAAGATCCTGAGACTGGTCAAGTGATGGTCTGGTTATCATGGTCTTTATAATTCTGGTTCTACATCATCCTGGTTCTATGGTTGAAGGTCAGCAAATCCCCCAGAACCGAGATGACTAAAGGTCAGAGTCTGCCCCTTCTGAAGTTAGCTCCTAGAATTCTTATGCAAACATGCTGTTTATCTACAAGCTACATATTAGTCAGAGCCAGAATTTATGGAAATAATGTCAAAAGAATGGTGGGGTTATAATCTCCACTGTTACAAGTCCTCTCTGTCAATTTTCTTCTATATCTATGGAAGTTAGGGGGTTATAGCCAACATATTTCAGAAATCTAGAAAAATTCAGGATCTAGTCTAGTTCATAGGTGAAAAATACTATTTTGCAATGAACTGAACTAGAGCTTAATACCCATAAGTGTGTATTATGATTCTATTGAAACACAATTTTCCCTTAAAATCACCCCCATTTTTATCAAATTAAGCCAATTCATTTATTGCATTTTTAAGTCCAGTTTCAATTTGGCCTGGTTATTTGCATAAGCACAACAGCTATAGCAATTGATCATATAGGCTTCCTGAAAACTGCTTTGCTAGAATCTCAAAAAAATCTCCAATGTGACCTTTAATTAGCCTCTCAGGGCAAAGAAGGTAAGCCACACAGTTGCCATCAGGCTTTGCCTGCAATACCTATACACGTGAGTATATTCTTCAAGTTCTTGAGGTCCTCCAAGTGTCTTGAGGTTCTTTCTTTGCCATCTCCCGAGAAAACAACCTTCACCCCTTACCTGGAAAGACTGCCATGAACCATGCAAATAAGCAAGGTACCAGGCCTTTTCCAAGGGGCTTTGATTGGCTTCGAAGTCAACCTTTCTTCTTTAAAGGTTTTTGCCGATGTCCAGAGTCTAGGCTTGCCTTTCTCAAACATGACATTCCCGTCAAAGTCTTGGTTAATGGAACCACAAATGGAAACTGGCTTTATGAAAAGAATAATACTCAGTTATTAAGAGTTTTTAAATTCTGGAAGGATTAAGTAGAGAGAAAAATATAAGTGCTTTAATATTGCTTATCAAGGTACAATTTACCAAACTTTTCTAAGAAAACAGGTTTTAAAAATTCATCAATATTTTGAACAAAGTGATAAGAATAATAATTATCTTCAGTTTATTTAACCACATAATTAATTCTTGTTTATTCTGATTATTTGCCAGTACTGCTATGAATCCAATTATTCCTTAGAGCTCTATAAATCTTTATCTATTTTAAAGGTATGGTCTGAAATTTTATTCTCAGAAATTTAGATTTCAGAATAAGTCAGAGTTTTTTCCATGGACCTTTCTGAAGGTATAACATTTTTGTAAATGCCTCAGAGTAAAACAATGATTGTCTCTAAATAACAAAAATAAATATTTAAAATGACATGGTTATAGATCTGATTACAAAGGAATTTGCTTATTTGTAACAACATTTTAAGATAACACTCAGAATTACAAATGAAAGTATATCAGACTAAGAAATCAATTAATTTACTCTTCATTGTCAATTGTACCTGGGATTCCTGTGGGGAAATTATAATTGGTTTTGAAAAATCAAAGGGAGCTTCTGACCCTTTCATTTGTCATTAAAATTTCCCCTCTGCTCTACTATGTATTTACTTGCCTCTTTTCCTTCTTATGTCTTTTTTTTTTAAAAATATATTTTATTGATTTTTTACAGAGAAGAAGGGAGAGAGATAGAGAGTTAGAAACATCGATGAGAGAGAAACATCGATCAGCCGCCTCCCGCACATCTCCCACTGGGGATGTGCCCGCAACCCAGGTACATGCCCTTGACCGGAATCGAACCTGGGACCTTTCAGTCCGCAGGCCGACGCTCTATCCACTGAGCCAAACCGGTTTCGGCCCCTTCTTATTTCTTTTTTCCCCATGAATGCATCTAAGCAAATTCCAATTCCTTACTGAAGACATGATGTAAATGTCTTCTTCACTCTCAATTCTTCTTTTTCTTCTTTTACCCTGTTATTATCTGGTTAGAGTTATATTTTCTGCACCTACACTCTATTAGGCTGCTTTTCTCTCTGTCAGTTTCAGAACAATACAAATTTAGGTTCTGAAAACATATACTCTGATAGACATAGTTCTTGCTTTGCATGATTCCTAAGTGCATGAATTTCAGTTACCTCAGTTAAATGACACCAGCTCCTCCAAAACACAGTTCACATTTTGGTTACCACACTATATTTACTGAGAAATTATAAAGTACACTAGTGGCCCGGTGAACAAAATTTGTGCACGGGGTGTGTGTGTGTGTGTGTGTGTGTGTGTGTGTGTCCCTCAGCCTGGCCTGCACCCTCTCCAATCTGGGACCCTTTGGGGGATGTCCGACTGACAGTTTAGGCCCAATCCCACAGCGGGACCAGGACTGCTGGCTCCTAACTGCTCACCTGCCTGCCTGCCTGATCATCCCTAACCACGCTGCCTGCCATCCTGCTCGCCCTCAATTGCCCCCTGCCCCCCCGCCGGCCTGCTCGCCTCCAACTGCTCCCCTACCGGCCTGATAGCCCCCAACTGCCCCCCCAAGCCTGATTGCCCCTAACAGCCTCTGCCTTGGCCCCGCCACCATGGCTTTGTCTGGAAGGTCTCCCAGTCTAATTAGCATATTACCCTTTTATTAGTATAGATACTTTGCTGTTAGCTTGTCAGTTCACAAGTCACTGTAAAAAGCAGATACCAAACATCATCAGGGACCTTCGCATCCTCTTTTTCAAAGGCTGTCAGTGACTGGTCAGTCACTGCACACCTGTTACGCAGTTCACACGCAGAAAGCACAATATGTGGTTGTGTCGCCTGCTGGCTCCCCAGCAGTGAAGAAACAAAGTGGGCAAAGCAGTTTAACTTTTATAGCACTACCCCTGTCAGTAGGTTTCTCTTGGGGACTTGGAAATGTGAAAATTTGCTTTTTACCACCAAATACAACTTCATTAATCCAGTCAATGGGCCAAGGAGGTGTTTTAAACTTTAAAGCCGATTTTCTTATATGGATTTTAGGACAGGCTGTTGGAGGTCATGTAACTTGAGCTGAGTTTGGGGAGAAATGTGTCATAAAGCATGCAATTAGGAACACATAAGCATTATGGCAGGAAGTAAAATGGATAATACCTGCGCAGTAGGAAAGAACTTTTACTCCACTGTGCAGATAACTCTGCAGGACTCAAAGAAAACGTAAACAGAGCTAAAATAGCTGCCGTGGGAATGCTGAAGCCTGCTGCAGCTCTAGATAAGCAACCAGCACTTGGGAAAATGGCTCAGCTGCTTAATGAGGAAAGGGCTTGTAATGAAAGGATGATGAGTTCCCAGAAGAGGTGACTCTGGCAAGAAACACACAAAAAAACAACAACCCACTTCACATTAAAGGAATTCTCAGAGGTCTTTCATGACATTAAAAACATAACGGATAAAATAGTGGTTAAGTTGACCCAAACTTAGAAAGGAGTATGACAGTTCACCAAAGCAATAAAGATGTTCAGTGCGTGTAATGAGTTATTCAATGAGAAGGTAAGCACTGCCCAAACTGTTCTTCATATACTTTTTAAAAAATAAATAAAACTCTTTAATTTTCAATGTTTCCAATATCTTAAATTATGGTGTGCTAAATAAAGATTAGTTTTACTATTTTTAAATGTACCTATACACTTCAAATGGACATTAAGAGAATTTTTAATGTTTTAACAAAACATTTGAAAGGTCTCAGAAAAAAAAGGTTTTCCCATCGATTATTAAGATTGCTTTTCACCCAGCTGTGGTGGCTCAGTGGATTGAGGGTTGTCCCATGGACCAAGAGGTCCTGGGTTCGATTCCTAGTCGGGCACATGCCTGGGTTGCAGGCTTGATCCCCAGTAGGGGCATGCAGGAGGCAACCAATCAATGAGTCTCTCTCATCATTGATGTTTCTATCTACCTCCCCCTCTCCCTTCCTCTCTGAAATCAATAAAAATATTTTTAAAAAATGGATTGCTTTCCATGGGTTTGGCTTGCAAAGTCATTTTTAATGGTTTCTACTACTGTGCAAAGGGCAGATTGCCATATATGTCATCCTATCCTATCTAATAATAGACTAACATGGTAATTGACCGTACCTTCTCTATGCCTCCCATTGACTAATCAGCACGATATGCAAATTAACTGCCAACAAAGATGGCAGGGCAGGCCAGCATGAGCCGTCATCTGGGCCCCCGTGTGCTGCCTAAGCCCCTCCACCAGCCAGGACCCCTGTGTGCGGCCCTGGGTGGTGGGACCCTGAGGCCGTGATCCTGATCATGTCAGAAAGCCGGGCCACAGGCAAGGCGGCCCCCTGGAACCCAGGAGCCCATCGGCGAGGTCTGCAGGTGAAGCAGCGATCAAGCTAAGAGGGGGAGGGTGGGGGGCGGAAGGAGCTACAGGAGCAGCTCTGGTCGGAGACTGAAGACTCCCACCAGAGTGAGGAGCAAAGACTGAGGGCTCCAGCCGCAGCGAAGACTGTGTCCAGAGCGAAGATGGAAGGCGGTGGCCAGAGTGAGGTCTGGGTCCCAGGTGCCAGAGGAAAACTGGTGCTGGCAGCCAGGGAAAGAAGGCCTATTGCACGAATCTTCATGCAACGGGCTTCTAGTCTAATAATAGACAAACATGGTAATTGATCATACCTTTGCTATGCCTCCCATTGGCTAATCAGCACAATATGCAAATTAACCACCAACAAAGATGGCGGTTAATTTGCATACGTAGGCTCCAAGTGGTGGAGCGAAGCCTGACGGCCCGGGGCCGGCGGAGCAGCAAGGCCTGATGGCTCTGGGGCCGGCGGAGCAGCTAGGCCTGACATTTCTGGGGCCGGCTTTAAATATAAATATTGCTCTGGCAGGCAGGCAGGTGAGCAATATTTATATTTAAATGTGCAGAAAGATTTGTTCATTTACTTAACAGATATTTATTTATTTAGCACCAACAATTTGCCAAGCACTGTGCATTGAATAAAACAAAGTCTCAACACTTGAAATAAATTTAAAATATGTCTAAGGATTATAAGAGCTACAGAGAAAAGTAAAGCTGAAAGATAGGATAGAGTTCAGGGCAAGGGGGTAGTATCCCCTTTTTATAGGGTGGTCCTGAGAGCCGATCTGAAAGGTGATGTCGAACATAGAAATGCAGATATATCTGGAGGAAGAGAACTCCAGGCAAAGGAAATACTAAGCATATAAACATTCTCTCTTACGTTGATGATTCTAAAGATGATTCTTGGTAACTCAGGAGCCAGTTGTTGAAGACTTAGACAACAGCTATAAGGCTGCTGCTGCATGTAGGGGCACATAGAATGGTCACCACACGATGAGCTCTAAATAGCGGGGTCTCTAGACCATTGTTACATTTTCTGCCTTACAATCCCCTGGAAAAAAAAAGTATTGATTCAAATTCTGCTTGATTTTCCAGTTAATGATTAAGCAGAGGTCTAGTTTCTGCTATCCAAAAATTATCTTTTATATGGCAAACATGCTAAGCATGCCTTTATTATCTTTAAAAAATACCTTTGATTAAAGTTTATGTGTTTATCTAGGTTTTTTTTTTTTAGGCATGTTGATTCAAAGGTCTTAATTAGTCTTAATTTGTAATTTATTCATTTCTACAACTTGGTCATGAACTTTTATTTTTTTTCCCCACTGATGAGTACCAACTGCTTTAAAGAGAAAAAGAAATACATGCCCACATTTGTGATCAAATGCAGAAAAATAACACCTAGTCTTATATATGTGCTAGAACTAGTTTTAAGTGTATTTACTTGTTAAATCTTCAAACAATCTATACATGTGCAGGATACTATACAACAGCGAAGGATACTGCTACCTTTGCAGATGAAGAACGACTCGGCTGGTAACTAGTAGATCTGGGATGTGAGCTTAGGCAATGGGACTCCAGGGCCTTTATTCTTAATCACTACACGGCACTGAGTCAAAGGGCCCTGTAGTATCAGAAAACAGGTTAAACAGAGCAGAAGAAACAGTTAAGTGGGAATTTCACCATAAGGACTTCATTTTCCCTATAGTTGTTGCACAAGAATAATTTTGTTCCATAAAGGATCCATTCAAGCAGAATAATGGATATTACTTTGGTGTATTTTTGTTGGATATATATAATTGCTGTATTAAGCATATATATAACTCCAGTAGATACTGCAAAATAGTCAAGTGGCTGACCAAATTTTCTCTTCCTTCAGTAATAAATGGAAGTCCCAGTTTTCCATAAGCCTTTTTGTGTGTTTAATTTTTAGTGATCTTGGTGTTGTTAGCAGTATTTTACCCTTGTTTTAATTTTCTTTTCTCTAACAGGTAATGGTGTTCAGCACTTTTTCACGTTTGGGGGCATTTAGATAACTCCTTTTGTAAAGAATCTATTGAAGTGTTTCATCCATTTCCTATTAAGCTTGTGCTCTTTGTGATCTATTTTTGCCTACCTTAAAGACATGAGGATATCTCCTATGCATATCTTAGGTAATTTTTGTTTTATTTTCACATTTATAATATATCTGGAATTGATATTTTTCAAAATATATATTTTTTTGATTTTAGAGAGGAAGGGAGAGGGAGAGAGAGATAGAAACATCAATCATGAGAAAGAATCATTGATTGGCTGCCTCCTGCATGCCCCACCCTGAGGATTAAGCCCACAACCTGGGCATATGGCCCAACTGGGAAACAAACCGTGACGTCCTGGTTCATAGGTTGATGCTCAATCACTGAGCCATACTGGCCAGCCATGGAATTGATTTTTGAGTGTGGTGTGAGGTAGGGGGAGGG
>NW_005371734.1:998994-1027379 GCF_000412655.1 Myotis brandtii
GGAAGCTCCCAGCCTCTCCTTTTTTTCTTTTTATTCTGGGATTTATTTACCTTCTATAATTGAAACTTTGTAGCCTTGAGAGGAGCTCAGAGCCGGCCAGGGCAGGCGGGAGGGAAGCCTTCTGCTTGCTCCAGCTCTGTGGCCGTGGCCAGCTGAAAGCAGGTATCTGGGGTTTATTTACCTTCTACAATTGAAACTTTGTTGCTTTGAGTGGAGCTCAGAGCCACCTCGGCATGTGGGAAGCTTGGCTTCCTCCATCATTGGGGCAACCAAGCCTCCTGCTTGCTCCAGCTCTGTGGCTGCCAGCCGCCATCTTGGTTGGGTTAATTTGCATATAGTTGCTCTGATTGACTGGTGGGCGTGGCTTAAGGCATAGCGAAGGTACGGTCAATTTGCATGTTTGTCTTTTATTAGTGTAGATGCACAGTACTGTGCAGTTAATTCAGCAACATTTACAGAAAAGACTGCCCTTCCTGCTCTACTCTTGTTTTAATCATGCACAGTCAGTGCCCATCATAGCAACTGGTTGACCAGTCATTCCAGTCATTCTGGTCATTCGGTTGCTTAGGCTTTTATATATAGATGCATGGTACTGTGCAGTTAATTCAGCAACATTTACGGAAAAGACTGCCCTTCCTGCTCTACTCTTGTTTTAATCTATTTGGGCTGCATTAAAAGAATACCTAGACTTAGTTGTTATAAACAACAGAAATATATTTCTTACAGTTCTAAAGGGAAGTCCAAGATCAAGGTGCTGGTAGTTTCAGTATCTTGTGGGAGCCTACTTCATATTTCCATAGATGGCTGCTAGGTCCGTTTGGGCTGCATTAAAAGAATACCATAGACTTAGTTCTTATAAACAACAGAAATATATTTCTTACAGTTCTGAAGGCTGGGAAGTCCAAGATCAAGGTGCTGGTAGATTCAGTATCTGGTGAGAGCCTACTTCATATTTCCATAGATGGCTGCTAGGTCCTCACATGGTGGAAATGGAAGGGAGTTCTCTGGGATCTCCTTTAAAAGGGCATGAATTCCATTCATGAGGGCTCCATTCTCATGACCTAATTACCTCCCAAAGGCTCCACCTCCAAATGCCATCATATTGAGGTTTCAAAAAATGCATTTTGGGGGGAAACAGTCTATAGCAGCTTTGTATTGTGGCATCTATTATAAATTAATGTCTATTTATTTGTCAGTATATTTCTGGAGCCTCTATTATTTTTTCCTTATGCCAATACCACTTTCTTTTAATTACTGTCACTTTATATTAAGTACTGATATCTGTTGGTATTAATCCTCCAACTTTATTCTTATTTTAGCTATTCTAAATCTTTGAATTTCATATACATTTTAGGACCAACTTGCCCATTTCCATAAACAGCATACAAACAAACAAACTAATTAACAAAACACTGCTGAGCTTTTTATTGGGATTATACTAAATTTGGAAATCAATTTGGGATGAATTGAAATCTTGACATCATTGAATCTTTCAATAAATAAATGTGCCTCCACTTATTTAACAATTAATTTCTGGACCTGAGGTATCCCAGAATACCTAAGGCAGAAGGTAAAGCCAAGTGTTTAGGGCACCAGCGATAGGAACCTGAAAGTCAAGACCTGAGGGCACGTTCTCACTCTCAGGGGCCATTGAATTCTCTTTCCTCTCTTTCAATCACCTTTTCCCAGTGGTTCTCAACCTTCCTAATGCCGTGACCCTTTAATACAGTTCCTCATGTTGTGGTGACCCCCGATTTCATTGTTACAAATTGAACATAATTAAAGCATAGTGATTAATCACAAAAACAATATGTAATTATATATGTGTTTTCCGATGGTCTTAGGCGACCCCTGTGAAAGGGTCGTTCGACCCCCAAAGGGGTCGCGACCCACAGGTTGAGAACCGCTGCCTTTTCCCATTCTTCCTGTATTTCAGGCTGTGTCTTTGAGTCACTCATGTTGTCCGTAGTCATTATGACTGCCCAGATGCCTCAAGTTTTTCAGCTCAAGTACCTATTCCCAACAAATGACAGATTTTGTCTCTTAGTTTAAATTGAGAAATTAAATTTAATTCTTATTAAAAGGCCAATGGATTGTTTGCCTTGGGCAGGGTGAGTGATAGGAAGAGACCTATGAGAAGAGGAAGGAGAGAAGTTTATGAACTGCTGTTGACTAGTCAGACTGATTCTAGAAAAGAGAAAGAAACCCGCCTTTGAAAGTTTATCTTTGGACTCAGTCTTTGAACCTTTGTGGTTCTCATAACGATGTGTGATTTTTGCTCTTCAGTATCTGTATTTCGAGGTAGCTAATCCAAGTAGTTATTAGAATAAGACAGACTGCCTTGGAACTTGCACTTCACTTACTGCTCTAGCTGTTTTGCAGTTTAGTTTTCAAGTCTGTAAAACGAGGATGAAATTACTTGGAAAAGACATGAAGTAGTACATGAAAAGTCTTTACTATAACACCGAGCATACCAGAGCACTCAAAGAGGTTGTTTTATCATGGACGATCTCAAAAGGCTGCTCCTAGACCTGGCCCTCTGTCTGATCCCTTGGAAGAGCCCCTGCCTTTACCTTTTGCTCTGACGGTTCCTGTCATCACTAGTCACCATCTGCACTTGGTTAACATCCCAGCTCTCTCCATTTCTCAGCTCATTTGAGATAAAGCAAACGCTTTTGGAAACAAACTGGAACCATTATTTCATCTCCTTATAAAACCACTGTTTATGTTCTCATGGAATTTGGTTTCTACTTTTTTGGGGGCACATTTTGTTGCTGCACATTTAAAAGAGTGTAATAAAACCAGAAAAGGCAAAGAATGCACATGTTTGAGGTCAATGATGGCATAAGAGAAGTGGGCCGCTGGATCACTTGATCTGACTCAGAGTAGCCATTCTTAGGTTGCAGTGGTTCTAGCTGGGTTTCTAATTGCAGTCCTCCTGAACATGGGTTTTTCTTGTCTGACTTTCCTCAAGTCTTCCCCCCAACCTGCTGGGTTTAACCCAGCTTCTGTCCTCTGTCAAGCTATCAGGCTACTCTCTTGTTTTTTTGTGGCACAAGGACCCACTGTTTGCTTTAGAATCATAGCCTTCAGACTTCAGGCCAAACAGAATTTTGGTTATTCTAGACACTGTGTACTCTCTTTCCCCCACGCAAATCTTTTCCTTTTAGTCTCTTGGATTCACTGATTCTTTTTGTATTATTATTATGATGCATATTTCTCTACTTTATCCCAACACCAGAACTTATCTTTTCTCTTTAAAGTGTAACTCTCTACAGGTTGGAACAAATTAATACTTAGAGAATGTTTTTACTAACCTAAGGCTAAGAATCATACTATGTGCTGGTAAAAAGTGATCTTAGAAGTAATCTAGTCCAACTGTCTCATTTTACAGATGTGAATTCTGAGGTCCATTTGGTGTACTAATTAGGATAGGCTGCTGTAACAAATAGACCATAAAATATTAATGGCTAAATACGGTTCATTTATCAGTCCCATGAAATTGTTTAGTTCAGTGGCGTGTTTTTCTTCTCCATACAATCATTTAAGAGCCAGACTGATGATAGCTAAAAATATTAATTTCAGGATCAGAGCAGCCTAATGATTACCATCTAGTGATCCAAAAGAAGAAAAAAGCTAGGAGCAGCCCAATGAAACATGTTTTATGGTTGGAAGTGGCACAGGTCACTTTCCACATTGCACTGGAGAGAACGTAGTCAAAAGGCAAGGTTGGCTGCATGGTCACAAAGAAGGGAAACATATTATTGGAGACAGTGAGTGGTTTCTGCTACAATGACCATAGATCACACAGTTAATGGTGTTCCCTACAACACAGTGCCCATAAGTGAATGTAGGGGTTTTAAAAATATCCACATTTTAAGAAAAAAGAAAGATTCCTATTAAACATGCATGGGAAAGGTAAAAGATGGAGGGGGGAGAGTGTTTATCACTTCCATGGACTAGGATTCTGAAAATAACATAATAACAACATTCTCTCAACACCCGTCTGGGTTTCAGGGGCTTCCGCGTCCGTGCTTTCCTTTGAACCTCACAGAAACCTGAGTGGTTGCCATTTTCATCTGTTTCTACGGAAAGAAACTGGGGTGCAAACAACTGCAACTTTCCCCTGGGGTCATCTATGTATTCGCATCCAGAAGGCCATTGCTGATTCTACATTTTTTATATGTAGAAGGAAGAAACAATAACTATTGTCATCAACTGATTCTCTAACACTTTCTAAGAAATACCCTGTGGTATGTTTCAGATAAGATTTGTTAAATCATGATCCAAACTGTCTTAAACAAGTTTCAACACGAACTGTAAATAGCCAAGCAGTACCATCTGTTTCACATGTTTTTGTGTCAGGGATATATGAGGGAAAAAATTACTTAAAGTTGCCGACTTGAAGCTCCTGAGAACTATCCTCTGTGCCTTGAAGTCTGTGCTAACACATCTTTTGCTTCTGCCACAATCTCCATAAGCTGACCAGTGTTATTTTTGCACAAATGAGATTCAATAGAAGGTTGTTATTTTCTTAAGAAAAAAAATTGCATCCATATTGTGTCTAAATATCAGCTCTGACCTTTATAAGCTGTTATGACCTTCACCATGTCTCCATATCCTATCTAATAAAAGACAAAAAGGGTAATTAACTGTACCTCCACTACGCTTCCCAATGGCTAATCAGGGTGATATGCAAATTAACTGCCAACAAAGATGGCGGCCAGCAGCCAGGCAGCTGAAGCGAACATGAGGCTTGCTTGCTCCAGTGATGGAGGAAGCCAAGGTTCCTCGCCTGCCACGGCCTGGCTCTGAGCCTGAAAGCAACAATGTTTCAATTATAGAAGCTAAACAAACCCCAGATACCTGCTTTCAGCCGGCTGGGGCCTCAGAGCTGGGAGCGCCAGTGACAGCAACAATGTTTCAATTATAGAAGCTAAACAAACCCCAGATACCTGCTTTCAGCCGGCTGGGGCCTCAGAGCTGGGAGCGCCAGTGACAGCAACAATGTTTCAATTATAGAAGCTAAACAAACCCCAGATACCTGCTTTCAGCCGGCTGGGGCCTCAGAGCTGGGAGCGCCAGTGACAGCAACAATGTTTCAATTATAGAAGCTAAACAAACCCCAGATACCTGGACCCCCACCCTGATCCGGACACCCTTCAAGGCAAACCAGCCAGCCCCCACCCGTGCACCAGGCCTCTATCCTATATAATAAAAGGGTAATATGCAAATTGACCCTAACTGCAGAACAACTGGGAATGACTGGTCACTATGACACACACTGACCAACAGGGGGCAGACGTTCAATGCAGGAGCTGCCCTCTGGTGGTCAGTGCGCTCCCACATGGGGTAGCTCTGCTCAGCCACAAGCCAGGCTGATGGCTTCCAGTACAGCGTTGGTGGTGGGAGCCTCTCCTGCCTCCTCAGCAGTGATGCGCACTGACCACCAGGGGGCAGAAGCCGAGCTCACAGCTGGCAAGCACAGCAGTGGTGGCAGGAGCCTCTCCCATCTCCACGGCAGCGCTAAGGATGTCTGACTGTGGGGAGTGGGCCTAAGCCATCAGTCAAACATCCCCCAAGGGCTCCCAGACTGTGAGAGGGCCCAGGCCGGGCTGAGGGGACCCCCCCCCCCGAGTGTACAAATTTTTGTGCACCGGGCCTCTAATTGGAGTATAAATACAGAATTTTCCTAATTAACAAACAGGTTATCTTTCAAACTGCTTTCCCCTACCCACCCCTTGTCTATTTAGATGTAATTGATAAATATAAATATAATTATAATGTAGTCAAAGTGTACAATATGATGATTTGATAAATGGACACATTGTAAAAGAATTCCTACAATCAAGTTAAATTAAGATATCCATCATCTCACATAGTTCCTTTTTGGGGGGGGGAGGGGTTCGTACGTGAGAATGCTTAAGCTGTACTCTCCTAGCAGATTTTAATTATACAATACAGTATTATCAACTACTGTTACCATGTTATACATTAGATCCTAAGAATTTATCTTACAGCTTAAGTTTATACTCTTGTACCAATCCCTCCCCATTTCCCCTACTCCAGCCCTGTGTGACCATCATTCTCTCTGTTTCCTTCCTGCTTCTTATTTATTTTAGATTCTGTACATAACTGATACTCTACAGTAATTGTCTTTCCTTGTCTGGCTTATTTAACTTAGCATGTCCTCCAGCTTCACCCATGTTGTCCCAAATGGCAGAATTTTCTTCCTTTTTTAAAAGTTTTCCTATGGAAAATAATAATACACTAATTAATAAATAATAATGCTAGAATAAACTCTGTGTGTCATGTACTCACAACTGTAAACCTACTTTTGCCGTACCGTGTGTGTATTTCTTTATCTATTCATCTGTTGATAGGTTGTTTACATACCTTGGCTATTGTGAAGAATGTTGTAATGAACACAAGAGAATAATTATCTCTTTGAAATAGTGACTTTCTTTCCTTTGGATATATACCTAGAAGTGAGATTGCTAGATTATATGGTAGTTCCATTTTTAATTTTTTTTCTAAAATTTAAAATATTAAAGATGTCCCCCCTATTATTCCCCCCCCCCAGGCCTTCATCACACTATTGTCTGTGTCCATAGGTAATGCATATATGTATATAAGTTCTTTGGTTAATCTCTTCCTGCCCCATCTCCTCCCTTTCCCCCTGAGATTCATCAGTCTGTTCCATGCTTCCATGTCTCTGGATCCATTTTGTTCATCAGCTTATTTTGTTCATTAGATTCCACATATGAGTGAGATCATGTGATACTTGTCTTTCTCTGACTGGCTTATTTCACTTAGCATAATACTCTCTAGGTTGCTTCATGCTGTCTCTAAGGGTAAGAGATCCTTCTTTTTTACTTCTGCCTAGTATTCCATGGTATAAATGTATCCACTCATCTACTAATGGGCACTTGGGCAGTTTTCAGATCTTAGCTATTGTAAATTGTGCTGCTATGAATATAGGGGTACATACTTTCTTTCTGTTTGGTGTTTCGGGAAAACATCAACAAAATGAAAAGGGATCCCACTGAATGGGAGAACATATTTGTCAATGGTACATCTGATAAGGGGTTAATTTCTAACTATATAAAGAACTCAAACCACTTAACAAAAGGAAGACAAACAATTCAATTTAAAAATGGGCAAAGGACCTAAATAGACACTTTTCCAAAGAGGACATACTGATGGCTAAGAGACATATGGAAAAATGCACAGTCACTAATCATCAGAGAGATGCAAATTTAAACGACACCTGTCAAAATGGCTACCATCACCAAATCAGCAAAGAACAGGTGCTGGCGAGGATGTGGAGAAAGGGGAACCCTAGTGCACTGCTGATGGGAATGCAGCCTGGTGCAGCCACTATGAAAACAGTATGCAGTTTCCTTAAAAAAAAGTTTTTTATTTCTTGAATGACCTTTATACTATTTTCCATAATGAGAATCAAGAGTATGAGTTTCTTACACATTTTAGATACTAACCCCTTATCAGAAATATGGTTTACAAATATTTTTCCCCACTCCATAGGTTGCTTTTGCATTCTGTTGGATTTCTTGGCTGTGCAGAAGCATTTCAGTTTGAAATAGTCCCACTTGCTTTTGTTGCCTTTGCTTTTGGTGTCAAATTAAAAAAATAATAATTGCCAAGCAAATGATTTTTTATATATGTTGACTGTAGAGGAAATAGAAATGAATTTTCCCATGTAAGTAAATTATGTCATAATTTGGTGGTTAGATTCCCAGATTTGATCATAGAAATTTTTCGCTTTCTCTCCCTTCAATTATTTGTCCCCTTCCAAATCCTACTATATCTTCTTTGCTAGCTTTGACTGCATAGAGTGGGATTTTAAGGCATTAGATAAAATGGGGGAGGAGTGAGAGACAGCTGTGTTCACGTGCAGTAGTACTGAGCTGGAGGAGGGGACTTCGTGCAATGCAGGAAAAGGCAGAGGCTGTAGGGGAATCCTATAGGCCTATTTGGCACAGCCTTTCATGTAAGAGACTGCAAGTTTGGCTCACCTACACTGAGGATCGCCTGTCCTCTGTCATGGAATTTGGCACATAACATTGATTGTAATGCTATATCTCTGCACTATTCTATCTCCTTGCCTAGATTCTAATCCTATTATCACCTCTCAATTTGTCCTACACAAGGCTGTTGCAGGAGATAGCTCATGTGCTAGGTATAGAACTACAAATTACTACAATTCAAAGAAGTGAGTTTTTTCTTTACTTTTCAATTTAAATTTGATTTAGTTTTGGATTAATTAATACATTAAGATGGTTCAACATTCAAAAGAAAGAGAAGGCTCTTATAGTAAAAATCTCCCTTCCATTCTTGTTACCCTGCCAACAAAATCCCTTCTCTAGAATTAACTAATATTAAACATTTTTTTTGATGTGATATTTTCAAAGAACTAGCTTTTGGTTTTATTGATTTTCTAATGTTCTTCTGTTTTCTATTTCATTGATTTCTATTCCTACCTTCATTAGTTACTTCTGCTTACTTTGGGTTTAATTTTTTCTTTTTCTGTTTTAGTTAAGTGGAAGTTTATGTAGTTGATTGTGGCCTTTCTTCTTTATTAATACAAGCACTTAATGCATACTTTTTTCTGCACTTAAAAAGCATGTATATTCTGCTAATTTGGGCTGTAGTTTTCTATAAGTACTAATTAGGTCAAAGTGGTTGCCAGTGCTATTCAAATTTTCTGTATCTACATTGATATGTTACTATATCAATTACTGGGACAGGTGGTTTGAAGTATCTATTGTAATAATGAATTTGATTATACTTCATATTTAAAGCTTACCTTGTATAAAAATAGTATTGTTTGTTCTTGCTTTTTTATTTGATAATCTCTATGTTAATGGAATTTTATTTACATATTTTGGCTTCACTTATTTAATATAATTATTTATATATTTGGGTTTGTCTATTATTTAGTATGTTTTTTACTTGTATCACCTATTATTTATTCCATGTCCCACATTTCTTGTCTTTATTTGAATTACTAATTATTTATTTTTACTAGTCTATCATTCCTCTATTGGCACTTTTGCTAAAACTCTTTTTAAAAAATGGTTTCACCTACAGATTATAATGGACACCTTTAATTTATCATAGTTCTCCTTGAATTAATATTGCACCAATTCATATATAATAAAATTCTCCAAACAGTGTGCTTCCATTTACCCTCTCTTTCCTATTTTTATCATGCATTTTCTTTCTAAATATCTTAAACCTCCCAAACACAGAGTTATCATTCTTGCTTTAAACAGTCAATTGTCTTTTTTTTTTAAAATCAGGAAATAAGAAAAAGTCTGGTATAGTTGACCATACACTTTCCACTTCCTATGCCCCAAATTCCTTCATTTCTACATTTCCATCTGCTATTATGGTTCTTCAGCCTAAAGTATTTCACTTAACTTATCTTGTAATGTTGGTATGTTAAAGTTCTCTCAACTTTTGTTTATCTGTATATTGTCTTCGTTTTGCCTCAGTTTTTAAGGATATTTTCTCTGACTAAACCTTCTTTTTTTCTCAAAGAACACTTTAAAGATTTGATTTCCTTGTCTTCCACCCTGCAGTATTTCTTTTTTTTCTTTTTAAAAAAAAACATATTTTATTGATTTTTTTACAGAGAGGAAGGGAAAGGGATAGAGAGTTAGAAACAACGATGAGAGAGAAACATTGATCAGCTGCCTCCTGCACACTCCCCCCTGGGGATGTGCCCGCAACCAAGGTACATGCCCTTGACCAGACTCGAACCTGGGACCCTTGAGTCCGCAGGCTGACACTCTATCCACTGAGCCAAACCGGTTAGGGCCCTGCAGTATTTCTGATAAAAAGTCTGTGGCTATTCTTCCTATTGATCACAGGTATAATGTATTTTTCTCTGCTGTTAAATTTAAGCTTTTCTGTGTATCTCTGAGGCTCAGCAGTTCAGCTGTGATATGCCTAGTGTGGGTATCTTGGCTTAGGGCAGTGATGGCGAACCCATGACACGCGTGTCAGAGGTGACACGCGAACTCATTTTTTTTGGTTGATTTTTCTTTGTTAAATGGCATTTAAATATATAAAATAAATATCAAAAATATAAGTTTTTGTTTTACTATGGTTGCAAATATCAAAAAATTTCTATATGTGACACAGCACCAGAGTTAAGTTAGGGTTTTTCAAAATGCTGACACGCCAAGCTCAAAAGGTTCACCATCACTGGCTTAAGGATTGACAAGCTTTCGGATTCCTGGTTACATTTTTAAAAATTGAATTTGGAAAAGTGTTTACTAGCTTCAAATGCTACCATGCTAATAGGATGTTCCTTAAACACAGTTTACTATTCTTTTGCAGACATTTTTCATTCTTACGGTACATACCACTAAAAATTACTTTGTTTCAAAGTTACTTGGTGTATATTGCCATCAGCAGGTTCAGTTTTATTTGTTTCACCTTGCTTCAAATACTTAGGGATTAGAAAATGTTTGTTTTATAAGTACATAGAATATGTACACAGTCTCCAAGTCAAATCTACAAAATGTCATATGTGCTAAGAAAAGTAGTTTCTGCTTCTATCTCTTGCATTTATTCCTTTATAGATAATTAAATAGATATGTATATAGATTATATTTTCATTTTTTAAAAAAATTATATTTATTGATTTGAGAGAGAGAGAGAGAAACATTGATGTGAGAGGGATACATTGATTGATTGCCTCCAGCATATGCCCTGGCGAGGGCCTGGATAGAGTCTGCCACCGGGTTTGTGCCCTTGACTGGGAATCAAACTCAAGATTCTTTGGTTCATGAGCCAACACTCTAACCACTGAGCAACATGGGCCAGTACCATTGGTTGATTCTTGTATATTCCCTGGTGAGGGATTGAACCTGCATCCTTAGCATATTGGAAAAACACTCTAACCAACTAAGCGACCCACCCATGGCCTTCCATTTTCTTAAGTATAAGAAAATGTAGAAATATTCTCATATTTCCCTTTTAAGTTAAATAGTAGCATATTCTGCATCCTTTTCTTAAATTTACTATTTTAATTCAATATATCCTAGAGATAACTGTGCTATATAGAAAATAGTATTTTTTACAAATTATTATTATTATCATTATTATTATTATTATTATTATTACTGATACATAATAATCTATTGTGTTGATGTGATGAGCCATAGTTTATTCAGCCAGTCCCATAACCAGATATATGTATTTTCATATTTTTCCAGTTTATCTGCAAGTAGAATTGTTGGGTGAAAGGGCAAATGCATATGTATTTTTTAAAGATATCATCAAATTTTCTAAATTTCCTTCCATATGTCACTGGGTTGTGATACTTTGCAGTTCCACCAACTCTAAATTAGGGGCACAGCTTCCCTGCAAGTTCACCAACAGAATGAGTTTTCAAACTTTGGGATTTTTGCCCATCTGATGGGTGAGAAGTCATATCTCAGTGTAGTTTTAATTTACATTTCTGAGAGAGAGAAAGAGAGAGAGAGAGAGACATCTATCCCACACGCACCCAACCACTGGGGATGGAACCTGTGACCTATGTATGAGCCCTGACCAGGAATTGAACCCGAATCCTTTTGGTGCACAGGATGATGCTCCAACCAACTGAGCAACACTAGCCAGCACTGTAAAGGTTTTTAAGTGTTTTTTTTTTAAAACCATATTTGTGAGGTTGTGCAGCCATCAGCAATATATATATACACACACACATACACACACACACACATATACATTTTTATAGTTAAAAATTACCATTTTCTCAAGGGTCATTTTCCTTTCAAACTTTTAGAAAATGGGGACATTTCTATTTCTGAAGTCTGTTTCTCATGTGTACAAGAACATAACTCAAAAAGAAAGAAAAGGTTTTTTCTCCTGCCAATATCTTGGGGTTTTCATTTACACAGCAAAGAACAAATTGTAAATCACTTTGCGTAGTGTCCCAGCCCCAAAATGAGGGTTTGATTTACCATGTAATTTATTTCTGGTTCATATTTCTGTTCTGAACAAGCTTTTGGGTTTGAGGTTATAAACAAAATAATTTACTTTTGGTTAAACAGATGGCATAAATATGCTAGGAAAAAGATCCTTTCTGAGAGATAAAAAGTAGGACAATAGTTTCCAATAGTATCAACATCTATTTATCTGACAAACATTTGATTCAATAATATTGTAGAAACTCTTGGCTCCTGTCACAATAAAAGGTTTTTTTGTTTTGTTTTTTCTAGTCAAGGACTTTAGCACCTCGATAAGATAGCCAAAAGTCTGGTAGGTGTTTCTTTTTGTGGTCATCCTCATGAGTTTGACTTGGCATGGATATTCAGGCCTCATTTCCTGTTACTTTTATTTTGTTCTTCCTTCACTTGTTTACATTTTATTCCCACTTTTCCTTAAACGTCTTACTCCAAGGCTCTTAAATATTTTTTCCCACCTTTTAAAATTACTGATTTTCACTCTTGACTGCTCTCATGTCTTTCTAGCTTGTCCTAGTTAACTCTCGGCATCTTCTTTTTATTTCTTTGATTAAACACTCATGGTGCACCTATTAAATGCCGACCCCTGAACTAGCCAGCAAGGTTATGGATATAAATGAGGAAGAGTTCTTGCTCTGGAAGTGCTCACAAATGGATATTGATGAATTTCAACAGCCTAGACCAGCGGTTCTCAACCTGTGGGTTGCGACCCCTTTGAGGGGGTCGAACGACCCTTTCACAGGGGTCGCCTAAGACCATCGGAAAACACATATATAATTACATATTGTTTTTGTGATTAATCACTATGCTTTAATTATGTTCAATTTGTAACAATGAAATTGGGGGTCACCACAACATGAGGAACTGTATTAAAGGGTCGCGGCAGTAGGAAGGTGGAGAACCACTGGCCTAGACATATGCAGGGCAGACGAATGTCTGCTGATGATCGTCCTCTCTTCCCACCTCACGTGCCTGTCCTACTTACCTTCCCACCTTATTTGCTCCGTTTTCCAGGAAGCCTTACTGACTCCTCCATTTCCAAAGCTGATTGGTGCCCATCCTGGAGGCTCCCAATCACAATGGACGTCCCCCACGAGGGCAGGAAGCACTCTGTCATTCAGTGGGCAGCACCCATCACAGTGTCCACAGCATAAGAGACACTCAAAAAACAGTTTCTGAAGAAAAATGTATATTCTGTGCATGTAAATAAGAGAGGTCAACAGAAGCATTAGAAAGAAAGCAAATGTACCTCCCAGTGAAAATGGAGTAAGCAAGGTGCCAGTGGAATACCCCCCTTAAAGGCTCTTCCAATGATTACTTTGCAGAAACCGTGCCAGTTCTAATATCAAGTACCTTTGAATTATGTTTTTAAACAATTGCCTAACAAATTTAACTTCCTTTAGTGATGGTGATTGTTCCTATGAGACACGAAAGAATGACTCATTCTGACATTTACTGTTAAGCATACGGGTTAGATAAGCCTCATAAATGTTACTCAGGACTTTCTGTTACTTCAATTGCAGTTGCATTTAACTTTAAAGCTGAGGTGAGTTGTTAATCCCTCTGTCCAGATACAGTCGCATCTACAAAAATTAAAGCCTGAGGCGGAGGAAGGGAATTATCTTCTCATAAAAGCTTCTGGTTGTAGGTATCCGAACGTCACAGAAAACAGTTTTCATTTCTGAATGTGTTTATTGGTTTTTCTCCCTGTTTTCCTTTTTTAAAAATTTTATTTAATTGTTTTGTTTGTTTATTTTTCAATATTGACAAGACATTGGGAACAAAAGAGACCATTTAATGGCTAAAGACTTTTCTAGCTTTTGATTATACCAAGGAAGAACCAATTTTATTTCTCATTTCTAGTACGTCAGGAAATATCTTGGTTTAAGAGCTACATGTGGATATCTCTAATGTATTATCTTTTTCATCTTTTTTCTCCCTCTATGTCACACATTTCTACACAAAATGAGTTTCACTAAAGCTATAAGTTTAAGCTAATAAAAGAGCAGGCAAGTCATGAAGAGATGGGCTCTGAAGTGAGTGGAAATGACCAATCATAGTGTAAAGATATTATCATTTTATACATATGAACCCAGAGAAACCTAGAATATAAAGAAGCATTGTACCTAGAAATCCAATGACCATATGCTAAAATTTCATCTATGTTCTTGTCTATTAACATATATTTGCATAGGTCTATTCATAACAATAATAAATATTCCTCTTTAATAGGAACTACCTGAAACCCTTTCAAACAAAATTTGGAATGAAAACCTTAATTATAGGAGTTGCAAGATGCAAAAATCAGGGAATATTTATATTTACATATTCTACTTTTTAAAGAGTCTCTTATAGCTTTAAAGAGTCAGAAAATAATTTTTAAAAATTTTGCTGAACTCCATTGTATTCTCTTGCCTTCTTTGTCAAATATTAACTGAGTGTAATGTCTTGAGTCGATTTCTGGGATCTCTGTTCTGTCCCGTTGATTTATATGCCTGTTCTTGTGCCAGTACTAGGCTGTTTTGATTACAGTGGCTTTGTAGTATAGCTTGATATTGGGTATTGTGATTCCTCCAACTTTGTTCTTCTCTCTCAAGATTGCTGTGGTCATTTGGGATCTTTTTGGGTTTTATATAAATTTTTGGAATATTTGTTCTAGATCTGTGAAATACACTGTTGGTATTTTAATAGGGATTGTATTGAATCTATAGATTGCTTTGGGTAGCTTGGACATTTTAATGATGTTAATTCTACCAATCCATGAACACGGGTATATTCTTCCACTTGTTAATATCTTCCTCTAACTCTTTTTCAACGTCCTGTAGTTTTCCAAGTATAAGTCTTTTTCTTCCTTGGTTAAGTTTATTCCTAAGTATCTTAATTTTTTAGTTACAATGGTAAATGGGATTGTTTGTTTAGTTTCTCTTTCTAAGAATTCATTATTGGTGTATAAAAATGCCATAGATTTCTGGGTGTTAATTTTGTATCCTATTACATTGCCGAATTCATTTATTAAATCTAGTAGTTTTCCAGTGGAATCTTCAGTGTTTTCTATGTACATGTCATCTGAGAGTAATAACAGTTTTATTTCCTTCTTTCCAATTTGAATGTCTTTTATGTTTTCTTCTTATCTGATCACTGTGGCTAGGACTCTTCAATAAATGGTGCTTGGAAAATTGAACAGGTACATGCAAAAAAAAATGAAACTAGACCCCTAACTTGCACCATGCACAAGAATAAACTCAAAATGGGTAAAAGACTTACATGTAAGTTGTGAAACCATAAAAATCATAGAAGAAACTATGGGCAGCAAAATCTCAGACATTTCTTGGAGCAATATGTTTGTGGATACATCTCCTAGGGCAAGGGAAACTAAAATACAAAGCTTCTGCACAGCAAAAGTAACCACCAACAAAAGGAAAAGACAGTCCACTGTAAGGGAGAACATATTTGGCAATGATACATCTGATAAAGGGTTAATATCCAAAAATATAAGGAACTCATACAACTTAACAAAAGGAAGGCAAACAATCCAATTAAAAAAATAAACAAGGGACCTAAATAGACACTTCTCCAAAGTAGACAACAGATGTCCAAGAGACATATGAAAAAATGCTCAAGGTCACTGATAATCTGAGAGATGCAAATTAAAATGACAATGAGGTATCACCTCACACCTGTCAGAATGGCTACCATTAGTAAATCAACAAACGATAAATGCTGGCGAAGATGTGGAGAAAAGGGAACCCTCGTACACTGCTGGTGGGAATGCGGACTGGAAGAGCCATTATGAAAAACAGTATGTGATTTACTCAAAAAATTAAAGATGGAATTGCCATTTGACCCAGTGATCCCACTTCTAGGAATATATCCTAAGAAACCTGAAACACACATCAGAGAGAATGTATGTACCCCTATGTTCATCGTAGAACAATTTACAATAGCTAAGATTTGGAAACAGCCCAAGTGCTCATGAGTAGATGAGTGGATAAAAAAGTGTTTTTTGTTTTTTTTCTTTTTTACACCATGGAATACTATACAGCAGTAAAAAAGAAGGCTCTCTCACTCTTTGAGACAGCATGGAGGGACCTGGAGAGTATTATGATAAGTGAAATAAGCCAGTCAGAGAAAGACAAGTATCACATGATCTCACTCACATGTGGAATCTAATGAACAAAATAAATTGATGAACAAAATAGATCCAGAAACACAGAAGCATGGAACAGACTGTCAAATCTCAGAGGGAAGGCAGTGGGGGTGAGTGGGTGGGGAAAGGTCAACCAAAGAATGTGTATGCACATGTGCATAACCCATGGATACAGGCAATAGGTTGGTGAAGGCCTGGGATCAGGGGAGGGTGAGCTAGGATGGGTCAATGGAAAACAAAAGGGAATATATATAATACTTTCAACAATAAAAATTTTTTAAAAATAAAAAAATGCTGAATTAAAAAATATATTTAGGCTACTCTCCTGAATTTTATGGGGGTGGTGGTAATAAATTAACTTTAGTGAGAAATTATGTTGATTTTAAGCACAATTAAATGCAAAACAAAATGACTACTAAATTTAAAATCAGAATTTTATTTGTTTGGACATTATGATTAGTTCCTGAGTAAAGAGCTACTTTTCATAACCAGGATAGAGGTGTGTCTTATAGAGGATAATATTGCATGAAATAAAGGTAACCAAACAGAATCAACTGCTTTGAAAGACTTCAGTAAATTTTATTTGATATACAAATACCAAATCTTATCTATTTCTCAGGCTGGGTCTAGCTTCAAATTTGTTAAGACAAATTAAGACTCAAGCTCTGGAAGAAGTTTCAGTTGAACTCCTGACCCCATCCCATATTCAGGCCTCCCTGCACTTCGGGTACCCAAAGCCACCCAACTCCCCAACCTAAGAGAGTTTGGTGTTCAATTGTCAAATGCCATCTCTCTCAATATATTCCTAACACAACCTGTAAACAAGACAAAGTTGTCTTGTCTTATTGTGCAGAGAAGAGAAAATACCACTTGGCAGATCTTCGGCTGTGTCTTCAAAGGCAAGTCAAGGTCTGATATTGGGAATTTGAAGTTTGGTTTAAGGTGGGTCTTTTTTTATTTAGGTACTAGAGGCCCGATGCACGAAAATTCATGCAAGAGTAGGCCTTCCATCCCCTGCTGTCGGCACCGGCTTCCCTCCAGCACTCAGGACTCAGGCTGCCGGCACTGGCTTTCCTCCGGCACCCAGGACCCGGGCTTCCCTCCCTCTGGCCAGCCGCAGGCACCTGGGACCGAGGGCAGCTTACCCCAGGCTGGGCACTGGCTTTGTCAGGAAGGACATCCGGAATGATGTCCGGAAGATGTCTGATCTATCCGGTCTAATTAGCATATTACCCCTTTATTAGAATAGATAGTTGGTATATAATCTTATATTGGTTATATTAGTTTTAGGAGTATAATATAGTGATTTGATATTTTAATACTTTACAATGTGATCAGCCCACTACTTTTAGTCACCATGCAACTTTCTCACAATGTTATTGACTATATTCCCCTTCCCCTTTTCACCTACCCCTCACCCCCTCCCTTCTGGAAACCATCCCATCGGTCTCTGTTTCTATGAGTTTGTTTTTGTTTTGTTTTGTTTGTTTTAAGATTACACATAGAAGTGAAACCATGTGATATTTGTCTTTCTCTGCCTGACTTACTTCACTTAGCATAATACCCTCTATCAGTAGTTCTCAACCTTCTGGCCCTTTAAATACAGTTCCTCATGTTGTGACCCAACCATAAATTTATTTTTGTTGCTACTTCATAACTGTAATGTTGCTACTGTTATGAATCATAATGTAAATATCTGATATGCAGGATGGTCTTAGGCGAACCCTATGCAAGGGTCATTCGACTGCCAAAGGAATCGCAACCCACAGGTTGAGAACCGCTGCTCTAGATCCATCCATGTTGTCACCAATAGATATACCATGCGACTCAGCAATTCCACTGATAGATATTTATACAAAGAAAATGAAAACCCTAATATGAAAAGATATATGCACCCTATGTTCATTGCAGCATTATTTACAATAGCAAGGATATGGAAACAACCTAGGTGTCCATGGATAGATGAATGGATAAAGAATATGTGGTATATATATCTAATCTAATAATAGACAAACAGGGTAATTGACCGTACCTTCGCTACGCTTCCCATGGGCTAATCAGTGAGATATGCAAATTAACCACCAACAAAGATGGCGGTTAATTTGCATACGTAGGCGTGAAGCGGAGCAGCAAAGGCTGAAGGCAGCTCCGGCTGGAGCAAAGGCCTGGGTGCCGGGTGCCGGAGGAAAACCGGTGCCAGCAGCCAGGGGAAGGGAAGGCCTATTACACGAATCTTTTCGTGCAACAGGCCTCTAATATATATATATATATATATATATATATACACATACACACACACACACACACACACACTGGACTCTCTATCTCTCTCTCTCCCTTCCTCTCTGTAAAAAATCAATAAAATATATTTTTAAAAAAAAATCTTGCATAAAACCTATTTTAAAAAATAGTTTTCACTGCTTTGAATATTCTTTGCACAAACAGATATTCATATTATTAAGTAAATATAGAGATAAATAAGCAGTTGATTCAAAATAAAGATCTTTGATTAATAACCAAAATAAGGTTTTAATTATTTGATCTATTTGATCAGAAAGTATCTCCTTCCAGGTCAGCTCTGTACAAAATGATGGGAGGTATTAGTGAATAAAAATCAATTTGTGTCCAAAGCATTTGGCTTTAAGGCATTGCAACCCCCTACACCCCCATCCCCCAAGGGCCAACTGTGAGAGATCATCTGGCCTCATTGCTACCTTCAAATGATGATGTGAATTCTTTCCTTGTCCTGCCCATCATTCTGGGCTTGACTCTAGGTCTGTCTGTGTGCCCTCTTACCTGTCCCCACTTCTCAGTTTATCCTTCTACCTGTATGAAAGGACAGCCCATGCAAGCCCTGTGAACATCTAGTCCTTCACTTTCATTTTATCCATAACACTGATACTTTAAGTAAAAAATAAATAAGCAAAAAAAAAATCTGTTCTCTACATTTGTGTAAATCATATACCAAGAGACTTCAACTATTGAATGGAGGGTAAGCAGCCTGGAAATTAGAAACTGTTACCCATTAGCAAAATGAAAGATTCCACTCTATTTGTTTGAGGTCATAATTTTCCAACCCATTTCACTGCTTCATCCAATGTCTTAGAGTAAGAAAAACTATAATTTAATGATGTCTGATTAGGTAGCCTGCAAAGTGACCATCAGCTTGTTTATCTGACTTTGGATCAGATGTTTTACCTTTCACCAGCCACTATTTCTAATTTTCTTGTGGACATTTATACATTCTGAAAAAGCAAGCATTTAAAGGGACTATATGGTTCATAAGCAAAGAAGGCAAACCAGTTTCAAAAACAATGGCAATGCTTAAAATGGGTAAAAAACGTAGTTGCCAATGGAATTCTGTGATATTTTTTAACATTGAAAGGAAAGCATTTGTACCGATAGGTATACAAAAATGTACAAAAGTCATTTTTAAAAATGGCTTTTCTTTCAGAAATGTAATACTCTATAATTTAAGGAAATGCTGAAAATCGTAATATTTTAGGACGCTAGTGTGTGGTACTCAGCTATTTTAGATGCTCCTGGCGCCATCTAGTGATATAGATAAGCAATAAGATTAATTCTGACCCATAGGCCTTGTACATGCAGGAGACCTTGCTCTGCAGAAACAAAGACTAGTATAACCTCTACTTATACTGTGAAGTATCTGATACAAGAAGGAAAATCATTGTATCACCTTGATTTACGTTTAACATCATTTGAATAATGGGGATATAGATCTCACCGATCATTTCAATTGTAACTTTATCTCTGAAATGTTATCAACCTCTGGAGCAAATTTCTTTCCAAATTTCAGAAGCAATGGCAATGCTTAAACTGGGTAAAAAAACATACAGTTGCCAATGGAGTTCTGCATACATTTTATATACATTTCCCACCGAAGTCAGTGGAAGGATAGAATACATATTTGAGATTAAAAATTGAACTGAGCCCATCTACCTATGAATTAGGAGATCACGGTTCGATTCCAGGTCAGGTTGTGGGCTCATTCCCCAGTGTGGGATGTGCTTGAGGCACCTGATCAATGATTCTCTCTCATCATTGATGTTTCTATCTCTCTCTCCCTCCCCCTTCCTCTATGAAATCAATATAAATATATATTTTTTATAAACTGAACTGAGCCCTAGCCGGTTTTGCTCAGTGGATAGAGCATCTACCTGTGAACTGAAAGGCCTCAGGTTTGATTCTGGTCAAGGGCACATGCCCAGGTTGTGGGCTCGATCCCCAGTGAGGGGCTTGCAGGAGGCAGTTGATCAATGAGTCTCTGTCATCATTGATGTTTCTATCTCTCTCTCCTTCCTCCTTCCTCTTTGAAATCAATAAAAATATATTTTTAAAAAAATTGAACTGAGCCCTGTCCTGGTGGCTCAGTTAGTTAGAGTGTCATCCCATACACCAAAAAGTTGCAGGTTTAATTCAGGGCACATACCTAAGTTGCAGATTCAATCCCTGGTTGGTTGTGAATGGGAGGCAACCATCCATGTTTTTCTCATATCCATGTTTCTCTCTCTCTCTCTCTCTCTCTCTCTCTCTCTCTCTCTCTCTCAAAAAATAAATAAATAAATCAATAAACATATCTTCTGGTGGTGATTAAAAAAAACTGAATTGAAATGCATGTCATAACATAGAAATTAGGAATAAATTATTGTATTTAACTCTTTAGAACTGACATGGGAGTCTTATGGAGAAAAAGACAGGATGTTTTCTTTCAGAAACAGAACTTTGATATGTGTACTAGTAAATGATATTTCTATTCGAGCACAGGCACATTTAAAAGGAGGATGAAGTTGTTTTTGAAAAGGTTGAAAGATATGAGGGTCAGAGAAGAGCTGCTGGATGCAAAAACATTTAGTCTCTTGATTTCTAACACCACAAACACTTCCTTTGTAAAGAGCTATTAAAATGCAATATATAAACTCTGCTGAGATAAAAATCTATAGAAGTATAAAATGCCTTCAGTTCCTTTTCAGATCAGCTTTATCAGGCATGAACCAGGTTTAACGTGTAAATAAATGACCCTGAGCTGTTGGAACAGCAAGGGATGGCCTGAGCTAGAGATCTTCCGTTCGTTCCCTCACCCAGAATGGGTTACTGAACAAAGTGCTGTCTTATGCTTTAGGCATTTTATTGGTGGATTACTAGTTTAGCATAAATATAGCTATTTCTGGTCAAAATGTGATCAGATAGGGCAATATGCCAACAGCTGTATTGTAACTTTACATCCCCCCCCTCCCCCTTTTTAGAGGTACCTGAGAGTGGAGTAATGCAACTCTTTGTGAATTGGGTAAAGTAATCCACTAGAAACAGAGTTTATAATCCAATTGCTTATCTCAGTCTAAACCCTTGCAATCCTCATGGTCTATTAAAAAGCAACACAAACAAAACTTACAAAGGTAAAATCTAGAAGCTGGGAAATCAGAAAGATTTTTCTATTAATTTAAGTCAAAGTATATTAGGAACATATGAATTTAACTTTCTTTTATAGTTTACAAAATTTTAAATAAAATCAATCAGGGCAAATATCTCTGGAAAAGTTCTGCCACTTTATAAATATTTCATTTAATAGTATGTCTAGATCGCACACCCGGACTGCAACTTGTCCTGGCATAAACCTGGCCCATGCAAGGTAGGCTGTGGTGTTGGGTCCTTCAAGGTGAATATCATGTCATTAGGCTTTAGCTCACAGTGTGTCCTCGGATTCTGGGGGAAAGGCCAGCAACAAGATAACCTAGAGCATGGGTGGGCAACCCCTGGCACGCGTGCCAAACATGGCACGCCAGTAAATTTGCTGGCATGCGAAACGCTCTCTTATAATCTTCCATTTACAATTTTTTTCTTAATATCGACTTTTTTATTTTTCAGATAAATTCAGTGTAGGTGCATCTTAGATAAATAAATAATTTTACATAACAAGTTATCTTAAAGACCATAGACATGGATTGACGAGAGAGGGGAAGAGCAATTTCTATGCCTCTGCCTTAACTCTCCCTGCCTTCCTAGATCCAACCAGTGTTTTGGTTTCATCCACATACGCTTGTGAATCTTTGTTCTCAGTGATGAATTTTATTAAGTCTCGTAATAGGAGTAGCCTGACGGATGAAAGTAGTAGCTCCTGCATATCTCTGAAGGTCACGAAATATAAACCTGATGTAAAATCTCTGTCATCAGTGATGCAGCAGCAAAAGTCCCACTGATAATATCAAACGGAGTCATAAAGTTTTCTGTCGGACTATCAGTGTACATGTATACATTAAAAAATAAATGTATTTTTCATCATCATATACTGTGTTTTTGTCACTCGAATGAATTTTATTATTTCTTCAAGGTTCTTCACATACGTACACCTTAAGAAATATCAAGTAGGCATAACATGTTCTCAAAAAATGAGGGTTGGCACGCAGAAGGATTTTGAGTCAGAGATTTTGCTGGTTTTGGCACGCACTCACAAAAAGGTTGCCCACCCCTGACCTAGCGTCTCCATAAGAATCCATGCAGTCAGGCTTTTGTCCTTAGTGAGGCCCAGCCAGGAGCAAAAAAGAAAACTTGGAAACATCAGCCAGATGGTGAAAGAAACTGGAAGAATCAGGAATTGGGTAAGGGTTGACAATTTATGCAACAAGGTAGCAGGATTCAGTTCATTTTACAGGTAAGTAATGAAACTCTCTTTTTCCACAATGGAGAAGAAAGCCAATGAAACCCTCAACCAAACAAGACAGAGTTTGTATAGCCACCAGTTACCTGCAAAGAGATACAAAATAATTCAAAGACCATGAGCAGGGCCAGGAAGGTGTGCAGTTTTCTACTGAAATAAAATTTCTCTTTATAGTCGCACCCACTACTCTTTGTTCAAAGATCATCTAAAATTTAAAGAGGGGGGGGGGGAGAGAGAGAGAGAGAGAGAGAGATTATTCTTGGTGAAAATAATGCTTGGCCTGATTATTTACATATAACAAGATGATCAGTTATCACACTGATCTTAAGTTTGCTTTGCAAGAAGTTTACATTAGGAACTCTAGATTTGACTCTTTTTTTAGGTTTTAATTAGTAACAGCAACTCCCTTCTTATTTTAAAATATAGACTATATTTTTAACAGAATGTTTCATATTTGAGAAGCTAGTACAGAGTTGCCAGATACTATGCACCCAGTTTGTCATATAATTAACATTTTACATTAGTATAGTGATTAATAAATCAATTATCTAAAGTTCATACTTCATTTTGTTGTGCTTGCCTGAAGTCAAGTGGTTATTGTCTACAATTTTTTGTTTTTCTAGTATGTCCCTTATCTGGTCTTTTGGCTGAGATGACAGGCTTTTATTGGGGTTTTATTTATTTGATCTTTATTCATTGGCATTTCCAGGTAACTAACTTCATCACCATTTCAAGTCTGTAGATATTTTAGGCAAAAATAAAAACAAAGCAGTACAATATAAAACAAAAATACACAACACACAACAGAAAAACCTCAGGGAATTCATCACTTTGCTGTTGCTTGAGTACCGAGGTGTCCAGCTTGTCTGTCATCACTATCACTCAACCTTCCATAGTTTTCGTTTGTTCTGTAAATGTCCTGGTGTTTAGTTATAGTTAGCAGGAGGAATAGGGAAGATCCTGGGACTCTTGAACCAAACACATGATCACCTGCTCATCAAGGACTCCCCCTGGCTAATCCTCAGCAAGAGGAATATGTCACAACAGTCCTGACTTTCCTTTCTAGTCCCCCTGCTTCAATCAAACTGGACTAGGTGCTTAACCTTTTCTCTAGTCTGTGCCTCTGCTCAGGCCATTCGCGGCAAATGTCTTTCTTCATCATTTCCATCTCTCTCTTCCTTCAAACTCTACCTCGAATGCCATCTCCCATGTGAAGCCTTTTAACTTCTAACTGGAAGAAACCTTTATCTTCATCTATCCTGTATGGCACTTGGGGCTTTTCTAATTGTGATTTTGTCACTCTGGCTCGTGTTGCGGTTGTTTGTGTATTTGTCCTTTCCCATGAGTAGATGAGAAGCCCCTTGATGACAGGGTTTGAGCAATTTCTTTCTATTCCTTGCCAGGAAGAGTGCCCTGCCTAAAATCCATGCTCTATCGTTGTATGTTGAGCCTGTGAATGTTGAATTGAATGAATAGGAGGCAGGACAGGACCACAGGACATGGACACCTTCTACAGGTTTACCATCCTTGGTGCCATTACTGAGTCTATCCAGATGGTTGCCAGGCTCATGTTTCTCTCTCTCCTGGCTAACAGCATAGTGTAATAGAAATTGAAAAGCATCCTAGTAAACTCATCAAAAGAGAAAATGTGCGAGGTGGCATTTCTTGCTCTTAGTGGATCGTGCTGGCTCTTATAGGGAGCTTCTCTCTTTACTATGAGCTCTAAAACCATCTCTTTAATGATCTATTCTAGAATTTATCTGGGGTCTGCTACCAATGGAGAGTTCGGAAATGAACCCTTTTGAAATTTGAGACATTCCCGTGACCTTCTTCCTGGTCTTGTCTGTCTTCATTCCAAGATCACACCTGATCTATTCATTCAGATGTTAACATTATGAAAAGTCTCAAGCGTCATTCACAACATTCCCTTTGGGTCATAGGAAACAGCCTGTATTTAAAAGGTGCAGCTGAGAAGTCAGAATGTGATAAAAAGTGGCTCTGGTTGTTCTGATTGTCCAAACAGACTCACTCTCTGTGGATTATTTCCTCTGAGTGGTTCTGTGCCAAGTCCTTCTCTTGGTAGTTAATGACTCTGAGATATGGATGTGGCTGTTGGTCTTGTCCATAAATCATCCAGCCATGCATGACCACAGTCAGCAGAAAAACCAACCCCTCAGCTCCTCATCTGCTGGATTCTGAAAAGTGGCTGGACTACGTGGCCACGTCTGTGAGGAAGCAAGTTTCTGCATGTTATGAGCAACTCGGCAAAAAGTGCAAGGTAAACACATAGTGCCCTTCACTGAAAGCCGTTCAGGGAAGAGTACGCGTGCTTCATCTTCCCCGAAGTGGAAGTTCTTTACTTGTTTCTGAAAAGTCCATTTTCAAAGCAATAATGAAGTTCAATACTATATCAGGAAGGTACTCTGTTACAAGTGAAACTGCTTTTTTCTGTCAAAGAGTCACTAAACCTTTCTCATTTGCCTTTATAAAGCATGCAGGGCCTCTACGCTATATTTCATGTGTAAAATTAAAGATAAAAATAGGAAATTAGCTTGCTCTGGAAGGTGTTGAATTTTCATTTAAATCGACTTAAATGTTCATTTTGGGTTTAAATCAATGGCATGCAACCACTGCACAGATCAGTGGATTGGTTTCTGTCCCCATGAGAGTAAGCAATGCACTGTATACGACAGGGATGCCCAAGGAATCACCTTTTGATGAAATGAAACAGGAATCTTTTGCTTCCCTGCAATGGTGGAGTGACACACCACTCATGAGCTTTCCCAAAACAGCGCCCAACATCTGGTAGAACTCAGGAGTTTGCCAGGGCCAGTTGTGTGTGCCAAGTAATCTAGAATCAATTATCACCTTGTCAACTGAGTAAAAATGACTTGAAGGCCCTAAATTCACTCCTGTGGGTTCTCTGGAACAGTTAACCAAACCTCAATTTCATAAAATATAACTACCCCCTCAGTAAACATAATAGTCATGCTAGGTCATATGACCATTTTGACCATATTGAAAATAACAAGTTCTTTCATTATGCAATGACTTCCAGGCTTTGTTTCATCCTTGGAAATAAAAAGTTTTTAAAAAATGGTTTCATACAAACTCTTGGAAATGTTGAACATGGAAGGAATTTTCCATCTGAATTAATCAAAATTCAAATATGTACCCACTAAAGTCAGAAACTAATTGATATAGGACAACATGTGGCGGTAAACATATTCTAAAGACAAGGATTTTTATACAAAAAAAAGCAAAGGATAAATAAACAGAAACCATCAGAATATTATCATTACTAGTGTAAGACAATATTTATTGACAGTTGTTTTTAAAGTATGGATGGGCCCTAACTGGTTTGGCTCAGTGGATAGAGCATCGGCCTGCGGACTGAAGGGTCCCAGGTTCGATTCTGGTCAAGGGCATGGACCTTGGTTGCAGGCACATCCCCAGTAGGGGGTGTGCAAGAGGCAGCTGATTGATGTTTCTCTCTCATCGATGATTCTAACTCTCTATTCCTCTCCCTTCTTCTCTGTAAAAAATCAATAAAATATATTTTTTAAAAATAATAAAATATGGATGAGATAGGCTACTAAGTTTACTACAAGAAAGACAAAAGGAAGAAGAGAGGTAAGATAATTATCTAAGAAAAACAGTGTTTCTCTCAATGTTGCCCCTGAATCAGCAGCATCAGCATCAGCATCAGCATCACCCAGGAACCAATTAGAAACGCAAGCTCTCTCTTTTTCAGCTCCCCACCGGCCTCCACCCACACCTGCCCATCCACTCCATGCATAACCCATGGATACAGACAATAGGGTGGTGAAGTTCTGGGCTAGTGGGTAGGGCAGACTGAACGAGGTCAATGGGCGGAAAAAGGAGATATATGTAATACTTTCAACAATAAAGATTTTTTTAAAAAATAGCATTTGTTGCATGGTTTTCATTTATTTAAAATAATTTTTTCAAAATGAGGAAGGGAACCTTAGAGTGCAGTTGAAAAGATAAAACAAATATACAGGGATGGGCAAAAGTAGCCTTACAGTTGTTCATGTAAGAAAAGACAGGCAGGTTAAGATGATTACAATAGCTTTATTAACTCTGCATTTCACGTACAACCATAAAGCTACTTTTGCACACCCCTGTATGACTAGGGGGTAGGGCAGACTGAACGAGGTCAATGGGCAGAAAAAGGAGATGTAATACTTTCAAAAATAAAGATTTTTAAAAATAGCATTTGTTGCATGGTTTTAATTTATTTAAAATAATTTTTTCAAAATAGGGAAGGGAACCTCAGAGTGCAGTTGAAAAGATGAAACAAATATACAGGGGTGGGTAAAAGTAGCTTTACAGTTGTTCATGTAAGAAAAGACAGACAGGTTAAGATGATTACAATAGCTTTATTAACTCTGCATTTCACGTACAACCATAAAGCTACTTTTGCACACCCCTGTATGATCATAATGTAGCTGAAAAATATATACTAGTATGTGTCAATATTTCATAGCTGTATTGTTGTTCAGTTGAGTATCGTGTAACACTTTAAAAATATAAAATAGATGGTTCAGCAAGATTCCTGCTGCCAGAAAAAAATATTACCAAGTAATTCATCTAGATAAGTTTGCCTGGAGTGTGACCTAGAAGTGACCTTTCTCAATTCTAGAACCGTCACCTGGTTCATTTCTTCCTATGAAGGCTTTCCCTAAAAATTATAATAGATCTGGAGGGACATGGGCCTAGCAATTTGATTCCATGCTTTTATGTAAAACTTCCTAAAGTAAAATGCCTTTCAGTTAAGTGAGCTAGAACCATCTCTTTTTACTCTGATCTCCCCACCTTACTCCTATCTTGCTGAAAATGTTGGGGTGGCTGTGGCATTTTTTTAGGTTTTACTAAGCAGAGATTGAGTTGGGAACATGACATTTTAATTGCAATTTACAAATACATTTTGGAGTGTTTCAATAAAACAAGTTGGAAATAACAGATTCCAAATGTTCTCATATAGAAGGGGTAACTTTTGGACATCTTTAAATGTATTCAATTAAATAAAGAGAAAATTTGTAATTAATAAAACAGAAAGCTTGGGGCCACATATATGGTGACAGAAGATGATTTGACTTTGGGTGGTGAGCACACAAGAAAAAAAGAAAAATTTATAAGAAAAGTAATGAATAGACTTAGATTATTTCATATTCCAAATAACAAAAATGTACTAATTTTATGAACACATTGGGAAAACATTTAAAATTCTTCCTCACATGACATGAAATATGGATATCAATGAATATGTATGTACTAGAGGCCCCATGCGTGAAATCCGTGCACAGGGTGGGGGGTCCCTCAGCCCAGCCTGCGCTCTCTCACAATCTAGGACCCCTCAGGGGATGTCGGGCCTAAACCGGCAGTCAGACATCCCTCTCCCAATCCGGGACGCTGCATGCACCAGTGACCATACTTTTCATACAGGTGAAAGGCTGTTGTATGGGCAGCTACATTTGTTTGCCCTGATTATAAAAAGTAGTACATAACATGATCCTTCTGAGGCAGTAGTACCATTTTC
>NW_005371734.1:1027638-1051970 GCF_000412655.1 Myotis brandtii
GGCCCAGCCCCCTGCTTGCCGCCACTGGTCACCTCCCTCTTGTGGGGCAGACGCTCAACGCAGGAGCTGCCTCCTGCATTGAGCGTCTGCCCCTTGGTGGTCAGACCAGTCATTCTGCCGTTCGGTTGATTTGCATATTAGGGTTTTATTATATAGGATTTGTAAAATCAACTGATGGGCTTGTGAAAACACAAATTGCTGAATTCTACCCCCAGTTGATAAAATTTCAGTGTGGCCAATTTTGAGTTATTGGAGCATAAAGATGAAAAATTTGTCAGATAGGCAATTTTTTCAGGTGCTCTGGGGATAGTTAACTTAACAATTGATTTTGAAAAGTCAAATATTCTTTAGAATTTAATTATCCAGGAGAAACACTTTCATCAGGAGACCAATGAAATAAATGGGTGGTAGATGGAGAGTTGGAAGGTGTATGGAATCTGGAACCTGATTTTTTATTAAAATAACATAATCAGGTTTTTTTTCCTTGTTTTTTTTTTTAATCCTCACGCCAGAACATTTTTTCTGCTGATTTTCAGAGTGGAAGGGAAGGAGAATGGGAGAAGAGGAACATTGACCTGAGAGAGACACATCAATCCATTGCCTCCTGCACGAACCTCGACTGCCCGGACCAGGGCAGGGATCGTACCTGAAACCCAGGTCCAGGCCCTTGTGGGGAATTGAACCTGCACCCCTTTGGTGCTTGAGCCAACACTCCAGCCACTGAACCACACCTGCCAAGGCTGGTAGCTCCAGTCTTATTTTTTTTCGAGAGATCAATAGACTGTTTTCCATAGTGGCTGTATCAGTGTACATTCCCATCAGCAGTAAATGAGGGTTCTCTTTTCCTCACAACCTCTCCAACACTTGTTATTCCTTGTCCTATATAATAAAAGGCCAATATGCAAATTGACCAAATGGCAGCATGGCTGGTCACTATGATGCACACTGACCACCAGGGGCAGACACTCAATGCAGGGGCTGCCCCCTGGTAGTCAGTGCGTTCCCATAGGGGGAGTGCCGCTCAACCAGAGCCGGGCTCATGGCTGGTGAGTGCAGCGGTGGTGGCAGGAGCCTCTCCTGCCTCCAAGTCAGAACTAAGGACCCTTCCGAGGTGGACATCCCCTGAGGGGTCCCAGACAGCTAGAGGGCGCAGGCTGGGCTGAGGGACCCCTGCCCCAGTGCATGACATTTGACTCTAGTTTTGTTGATAATAGCCATTCTAACAGATGTGAGGTGGTATCTCATTGTTGTTTTTATTTGCATTTCCCAAATTGCTAGTTAGGTTGAACATATTTTTATATATCTGTTGGTTGTTTGTAAGTCTTTCTGGGAGAGGTGTTTGTTCAGGTCCTCTGCCCATTTTTTAATTGCATTGCTTGTTTGTTCAGTGAGGAGTTTTATGAGTTTTTTAAAATATATTTTTATATTAAACCTGTGTCAGAGCTACTGTTTGCAAATATCATCTCCCATTTGGCCGGCTGCCCCTTTGTTTTGTTGTGGGTTTCTTTTGCTGTGCAGAAGCTTTTTAGTTTATATAGTGCCATTCATTTATTTTTGCCTTTGCTTTCCTTGCCTTTGTTCATAAAATACTCTCTATGAAGAAGTTCAAGTTCATAAAATATTCTCTATGACCAAGGTCCATAAGTTTAGTATCTATGCTTTCTTTTATGTAATTTATTGTTTTAGATCTTATATTTTAGTCTTTGATCCATTTTGAGTTAATATTTGTACATGGGGACAAACTGTAATCCAGTTTCATTCTTTACATGTAGCTTTCCAATTTTCCAAGCACCATTTATTGAAGAAGCTTTATTTACTCCACAGTAAATTTCTGGCTCCTTCGTTGAAAACTTTCTGCCGATATATGTGTGGTTTTATATCTGGGCTCTCAATTATGTCCCATTGGTCTATGTGTCTGTTTTTCTGCCAATACCATGCTGTTTTGATTATCCTAATTCTGTAGTATAATTTCAAGTCAAGTAGTGTGATACCTCTGGCTTCATTCTTTTTTCTCAGGATTGCTTTGGCTATTCAGGGTCTTTTGTGGTTCCATATAAATCTGATGATTTTTATTCTGTTTCTTTAAATAATGACATTGGGATTTTGATGGGGATTGCATTAACTCTGTATATTGCGTTGGGTAATGTGGCCATTTTAACTATGTTGATTCTTCCAATCCATGAACACAGGATATATTTTCCATCTTGTTGTCTCTTTTTCAATCTCTTTTAATAATGCTTTGTAGTTTTTTCATATAGGTCTTCCATGTTCTTTGTTAAGTTTATTCCTAGGTATTTTATTCTTATGGTTGTAATTGCAAAAGGAATATTTTTCCATTTTCTTTCTGAAGTTTCCTTGTTAGTATACAGGAAGGCAGTGGATTTCTGCAGTTTGATTTTGTATTCTATAACTTGTTTATTGTTTTTAGTAGGTGTGGTGTGTGTGTGTGTGTGTGTGTGTGTGTGTGTGTGTGTGTGTGTAATCTTCAGGGTTTTCTCTATACACAATCATGTTGTCTGCAAAAAGTGATAGTTTGGTTTCTTCCTTCCCAATTTGGATGCCTTTTATTTCTTTCTCTTATTGCTCTGGCTAGGACTTCCAGTATTATGTTGAATGAGAGTGGTGAGAGTGGGCATTCTTGTTCTTGATTTTAGAGGAAAAATTTTCAGTTTTTCTCCATTGAGTATAATATTGACTGAGGGTTTATCATATATGGCCTTTCTTATGTTGAGGCTTTTTCTTCTATTCCTATTTTATTGAGTGTTTTAATCATAAATGGATGTTGTATCTTATCAAATGCTTTTTCTGCATCTATTGTTAAGATCATATGCTTTTATCCTTTCTTTTGTTTATTTGCATATGTTGAACCACCCTTGTGCCCCTGGAATGAACCCCACTTGACTGTGATGTATCATTTTTTTATGTATTGTTGTATTTGATTTGCTAGTATTTTGTTTAGGATTTTTGGAGCTGTATTCATCAGAGATATTGGTCTGCAGTTTTAATTTATGTGTGTAATCCTTGCCAGGTTTTGGTATCAGGTTATGGTGGCCTCATAAAATGTGTTAGGAAGTATAACCTCTTCTTCAGTTTTTTGGAAGAGCTTGAGAAGGTTAGGTTTAAAATCTTCTTTTAATGTTTGGTAGAATTCACTGGTATAGCCATCTGGTCCTGGACTTTTATTTTGGGGGAGGTTTTTGATGGTTGTTTCAATTTCCTCACTGCTGATCTGTCTAGACTTTCCAATTCTTCATGATGTAGTCTAGGTAGATTATATATTTCTAGAAACTTATACATTTCATAGTATTTTAGTATGATCCTTTGTATATCTGTGATGTCTGTGGTGACTTCCTCTCTTTCATTTCTGATTTTGTTTACATGGGTCTTTTATCTTTTTTCCTTAGCGAGTCTGGCTCAGGGTTTGTCAATGTTATTAATCTTTTCAAAGAACCTGCTCTTTGTTGTACTAATTTTATGTATAGTCTTTTTGTTTTCTATTTCATTCAATTCTGCTTTAATTTTTATTATTTTCTTTCCTCTGCTCACTTTGAGTTGCTTTTGTTCTTCTTTTTGTAGTACTTTAATATTTATCTTGTTTCTTGAGATAGGCCTGTAATGATATATACTTCCCTCTCATTACTGCTTTCACTGCATCCCAAAAGTTTTGATATATCGTGTTGTCATTCTCATTTCTCTCTCTATATCTTTTATCTCACCTTTTATTTCTTCTTTGACCCAGTCATTTTTTAGTAATATGTTGTTTAATCTCCACATATTTGTGGGTTTCTTTATTTCCTTTTTGCAGTTGATTTCTAATTTCAAGGCATTGTGTTCAGAGAATATGCTTGGTATAGTTTCAATCTTCTTGAATTTGTTGAGACTAGTTTTGTGACCCAACATTTGGTCTATCCTTGAGAATATTCCATGTGCACTGGAGAAGAGAGTATAATCTGATGTTCTTGGATGAAAGGTTTGTAAATGTCATTTATGTCCCTTTGGTCTACAGCAGTGGTTCTCAACCTTCCTAATGCAGCGACCCTTTAATACAGTTCCTCATGTTGTGGTGACCCCCAATTTCATTGTTACAAATTGAACATAATTAAAGCATAGTGATTAATCACAAAAACAATATGTAATTACATATGTGTTTTCCGATGGTCTTAGGTGACCCCTGTGAAAGGGTTGTTCGACCCCCAGGTTGAGAACCGCTGGTCTAGAGTTTCATTTAAGGCCTGTTTGGTTGATCTATCTAGCACTGTCAATGGAGTATTAAGAGTCCCAAATATGACTGTGTTTTGATCTGCTTCTTCCCTTAGTTCTGTGAGTAGTAGCTTTATATATCTTGGTGCTCCCTGATTGGGTGCATATATATTAAGAAGTGTTATGTTTTCTTGATGTAGTGTCCCCTTTATCATCATAAAATGTTCATTTTTGTCTCTCATTATCTTGAAATCTATTTTGTCAGATATAAGTATGGCTACACCTGCTATTCTGTGGATGTTATTTGTTTGAAGAATCATTTCTAACCTTTCACTTTGAAACTATCTTTATCTTTGCAGCTTAGACATCTCTCTTGAAGGCAGCGTTATGGTTGGGTTTTGTTTTTTGATCCATTCTGCTACTCTGGGCCTCTTTACTGGTGAATTCAGTCCATTTACAGTTAGGGTAATTATTAATGTATGAGGATTTTCTATAGCCATTTTATCTTTTGTTTTCTGGTAGCTCTGTACATCCTTTGGTTCTTTTTTTGTGTGTGTTCTGTCGGTTGTTTTTGTTTGGTGGTGTTCCATATTTCTTTCCTCTGTTTTAAAGCTATGTGTCTTAATTTTGGGGTTTTTGTGTGTGGCTACTTTTAGGTTTATGAAAAATAAAGTTATATATATATTTTCTTTTGAGTGCACCTGATCTCCATCCTCCTTTGCCAGTTCAGACCTTTACCCCCTCCCCTCTTATGCTTTTGTTGCCACAAATTATCCCTGTTTGTACTGTAAGTTTTTGGTGATCTTACTCTTAACATTGTAACCTTACGTTCTTTGTTTCAGGTAGAATAATTCCCTTGAGTATTTCCTGCAATGGAGGTTTTCTTTCTTTTTTTTTTTTAAAACACTTTTTTTAAAAAAAATATATATTTTATTGATTTTTTACAGAGAGGAAGGGAGAGAGATAGAGAGTTAGAAACATCGATGAGAGAGAAACATCAATCAGCTGCCTCCTGCACATCTCCCACCTGGGATGTGCCCGCAACCCAGGTACATGCCCTTGACCGGAATCGAACCTGGGACCCTTCAGTCCGCAGGCCGACGCTCTATCCACTGAGCCAAACTGGTTTTGGCAATGGAGGTTTTCTGATGATAAAATCTTTCAGCTTCTGTACATCTGGGAAAGTCTTTATTTCTCTTTCATATTTAAAGGATAACTTTGCTGGATACATTATTCTTTGCTGGTAATTTCTATATTTCAGTCATTTGAATATTTGGTTCCATTCTCTTCTGGCTTTTAGAGTTTTTGCTGAAATTCTGATGGGTTTTCTTTTGTAGGTCACTTCCTTCTTTTCCCTGACTACTCTGAGAATTTTTTCTTTGTCATTAATTTTTGACAGTTTTAATACAATATGCTTTAGAGAGGGCCTTTTTGGATTGAGATAATTAGGTATTCTGTTTGCTTCTTGGATTCGAAAATCTAACTAGGTCTTTTCATAGGTTTGGGAAGTTCTCATTAAACGTTTGAGTAGGCTCTCCATTCCTTTCTCCCTCTCTTCTTCTGGTGTGCCTATATTCTTATACTGATTTTTCTGATGGAGTTAGATCTCAAAGAGCACTTTCTTTTTTGTTGTTAATCCTTACTCAAGAATATTTTTCCATTGCTTTCAGATAGAGTGGAAAAGGGAGATGGAGGGGAGAAAGAGAGAGAAACATCAATGTAAGACACATCAATTGGTTGCCTCCTGCACGTGCACTGACTGGGACCAGGGATCAACCTGCAACCCAGGTATGTGCCCTTGACCAAGAATAGAACCCATGACCCTTCAGTGTGCGGGTTGACACTCTAACCACTGAACACACCATCCAGGGCTCTTTCATTTTCTTTTTATGCTCAAGTCTCATCTTCCCTCTGTGTCATTTCTAGATTTCTATCTTTGATACACTGACCCTTTCCTCCATCTGCTTGGCTCTGTTTCCTATGCTCAGTAGTACTTTCCTAATCTCCTTAATTGCAGGCTTCATTTCCAGGATTCCTGATTAGTTCTTTTGTAAAGTTTGAATCCCTTTGGTAAAGTACTCGTTTTGTTCATTCATATGTTTTCTGAGTGCATTGACTTGCCTGGCTGCATTTTCTTTCCTCTTGCTGAATATTTTCAGAACGGCAACCTTAAATTCTCTGTCATTTATATCACATATTTCCACGTGTTCCAGCTTGCTCTCTGGAGATTTTTTGTTTTCTTTCTGAGCTTCCTCATTATCATGGTTATTCATGGTGTTTGCTGGTCTTCTTTGCCTAGGCATCTATTGTATTACTGACCTTTCTCTAGCCGCCTTCTCTGAAGAGGTCTTTCTAGTATTTTCCAGTAGGTGGTGCCGAATCACAAGATTTTTATCTTGGTGCCCTCTTTGGCTTACATCAGATAGTTCAGCTGTGCTGTTTGGGGGTGGGATATTTTTGGCCTCATCATAATGGTGACCCTGGACCTCCCCAGGATCTCCTTACCATGTGACCCACTTGGGGATCACAGGGGGAAACAGTGATTCTACTGCAATAGCTCTGTGTTTACAGATAATGTGCTCCTTCACGGACACCAAGGGCAACTGGAGGCGAGTTTTGGGAGCCCAAGGGATGGTGGGGCTCTGTAACTTCATTTCTTTGTCTGAAACACCACTGTGTGACAGCAGGCAGCTGCGGCCGAAGCCCTATGCTGTGTCCTTGCCCTGGAGTCTTTGCTGGCTCAGCTGCTGTTCCCACCGACACTCTTTGTTCTTCCTGGCTTATGGAAATGCCTGCTACCACCAGCTTCCTCCCCTCTCCGGGCTGAGCTGGTCACCTGTTTCTGGCCACAGCTCTGCGTCAGTGGCCGTCTGGGCTGGGGTCTCCTCACCTCACCATTGTGCGGGGTCTCTCAGCTGTGCTGCTGTATTGAGCAGGGAATCCGTGGTTGAGTTTTCCTTTATTAACTTGTTGAAGTTTCAGGGGGAGAGACTGAGGGGATCTCTCACATCGCCATTCCTCTGGCTTTAATCCAGCAACTGTTTTTTAAAGCTACATGTATTATGATAAGAGCAATGCTTTGGGTAAAAAAGTTTAGTCCGTTTGTCAGTGTCAGGAAACAGAGATGGGGAAACAAGTGTTGGCTGAGTGAGCACACGTTTATTTCATGGCCAATACCTGACTGATTGAATATAGATTAAACAGTAAAGGTGGCTCACTGGGAGCTGCTGCGACTGCACAATATCCTTGTTATCCGGGAGCAAACACTGATATTGGTCTGTCCACTTCGCCTTGGGTCCCTTTTTCCTGTTCTCTGTGTCCATCCTTAGGGTCTGTGTGCTGTGCTTCTAACTGCTTGTTCCTGTGACTGTCTTCAGAGACTACCCTTGGCCTAGTGGAGCTGCTATGATAGTCAGCAAGAAGTGACCAGGGCAGCCAGTAGCTGATGACTGAGGTGTGGAAGCATGAAAGCCCAACTCCCTGGCCTCAAGGCAGGACAAATGCTGAGGTATAATTTATGTTTCAGAGAGCCTCAGAGGATCAGGCTGGGACTGGGACTTTGTCTAAAGTCCACTAGAGCTTGGCTTTCTTGACTGTAATGCCCTACTACCCTCTCTCCCTAACTGGAATCATTTGCTCAAGAATCCTTATCTCAGGGTCTGCTTCTAAGAAATCCAAGTATATAAGACAAGTTTCATGACTGTCATAATTATAATAGTAGTTATACTTATTACTTGACTTACTCTATGCTGGATATTATTATAAGATATGTATATATAATTTATCCTCACAACTCTATAAATAAGTACTAATCAACACAGCAACTCACTTGCACAATAGTTTAAAAGATATAAGACCTACTCAAGTGTCATTTCTGGAATTTCCTTCAAAATTTATGACTGACCCATCTTTTTTCTTCTCCACTTCTTCTCCTCAGTCTTATCTGGGCCCAAGAATTGTGAGTCAGCACAATGATTACCCAGGTGGTCTCTATACCTAAAAGAATAGGACAATGTTGATATTAAATTCCTGACATCTCATAGTTCTCTAAAATGAGGTATTTTAATATCACTATCAAACAAAACATTTCATTTTACCCTTCTCACCTAAAGTTAAAATATTTATTCCTGCAGAAGGGCTAGCCAACTTTTTCACGACCATTAATATATTGAGGGCCACAGCTCTAGCCCTCTTCTCTCCTCTGCCATCTGCACGTGATTTGGAGCAGATGGTATGTGAGGAGCCCCCTTTCCCAATCTCCCCTTTTGGTGTGTCATTTATGGAGCTGGTTAAGTGGTGCTCTGGTGTGGTCTGAAGCTGGCCACTGGGTGTGTTGGTTCTGAGGTCTCTTAGGAGTGGCTCTAGTGCAGGCTAATGACAGCTGCTGCCCGTGCCTGGCCTGGGATCACCTGATATGAGCCACAGAGTAATCTGCAAATGGTTGGTGCTTGTGCTGGGCTTTGAAGCACCTGGGAGAAGATAATCTGTGAACTGAGGCTGGCTGCCACTAATGTCGGGCTTGGGGCTGCTTAGTGAGAAGTATGGGTCACTCCGAGGCCAGGTGCTGCTTGCTTGGTGTTTGTGAACCTTTCAGAGGTTTTAGGAAAATTCACAGGGTGAGCTAAGAAAGGTCATTTGTATTGAAGCACTTGGGTGGGCCTTCAAGTTGTATGGGGTGGGGCCTCAGAGAATCACCAGGGCAAGGCAAACAGTGTAAGCCAGGTGGATGGAGTCTCAGATATGGCACATCCCTGCTAGCTCTGTGTGGGGAGGGCTCAGCAAAAAAGCAATGGTGCCTGCCCTTCAGCCCACACCCTCAAGCCAGACAGTTCAGTTTCTCCCTGCATGTCCCTGGTGCTTTTGAAACTGCTGGAGCTCAGAGTGAGCGAATCTGAGTAAGTCCCTACACAGGCAGGCCCTTTAAGAGGAACACCTGTACCCCATTAGCACTCCATCTGACTTAGCCACAAGCCTACCTGGTTTTCACAGCCAGAAGTTATGGAGACTTCTATTCCTGGCACTGGAATCCTGGGCTGGGGGGCCTGGTGTGGGGCTGGGACCTCTTTCTCCTCAGGGAAGACCTGCTCAGCTGAGATAACCCTCCTGTTTCTTAACTGTCACATTGTGAGTGTGGGGCTTGACTTTTTACAGTCTCCACACCTCCTACCAGTCTCTATGTGGCTTCTTCGGTATGTCCTTAGTTATAGGACTTCTGTTCAGTTAGACTTAGGGTGGTTCTCAATGATGGTTGTTCTGTACTTTAGTTGTAATTTTGATGTGGTCATGGGAGGGAGTGAGCACAGCATTTACCTATGCTACCATCTTGACCAGAAGTCCAAGAAAGAGTAATTTTTATTTTATTTTACTGATTTTAGAAAGAGAGAGGAAGGGAGAGAGAGAGAGAGAGAGAGAGAGAGAGAGCAAGAAAAGCAGTAATTTGTTGTTTCACTTATTTATGCTTTCATTGGTTAATTCTTATATGCGCCCTGACCAAAGATTGAACCTGCAAGCTTAGTGTATTGGGACAATGCTGTAAACAATTGAGCTACCTGGAAAGGTCCCAAAAGAAATTAATTTAATGATGTGGTAGAGCAGGGAGCAGATTGCAGAGGGAGGAGGAATGAAAGAAAGATGAGAAATTGAAATAGCAATTGTAGACCCCTTTTTTATTTATTTTTATTTATTTTTAAAATATATTTTTTTGATTTTTTTACAGAGAGGAAGGGAGAGGGATAGAGAGTTAGAAACATCAATGAGAGAGAAACATCGATCAGCTACCTCCTGCACACCTCCTGCACACCTCCTACTGGGGATGTGCCCACAACCAAGGTACATGCCCTTGACCGGAATCGAACCTGGGACCCTTCAGTCCCCAGGCCAATGCTCTATCCAGTGAGCCAAATCAGCCAGGGTGACCCCTTTTTAAAAGAGTAAAAGAGAGTAAGAGGCAGCAGCCAGAGGGAAGAGAGCAGCCGGAGATGGCACACACATGTGTGTGAATAACTAGATGGTGTGCACATGGTATGTGGCTGGGTCTTTATGTATCTGTGTCTCTGCAACAATGGTGTGTGCATGTTGTGTGTGCCTGTGTGAGTCTGCATGTTCATGTGTGTGTGAGATATGTGTGTATCTGTGTCTATCTGTATGTGTGGCTGTTTCTGTATGTATTGTGTGTATATGTGGGTTTGTGTGTCTCTTTGAAAGTGGTGTGTGTGCACGTGTGTGTGTGTGTGTGTGTGTGTGTGTGTGTGTGTGTGAAGATGTTAAAGATGGAAGAGACTTGAACATATATTCCCAAGCTAAGGAGAAAGAGTCAGTGGGAAGAGAGAAGTCGCAAGGAAAACCTATTAACCCTTGGGGCCTCATTGGAGATGGGAGGATCTTAGAGAGCTGAGGTGTCTTTGATTTTTGCCTTTGGGGACTGGCATTAAGATTTTGTTACTGTGTTTTATTATCATCTGCACATTTCAATTATGTATATCACTCCCCTGATTACTATCCCAGTTTTACCCCTGCCCCCTTCCAATTGATATGGATCTGGGAAAACTAGGTTACATTTCATTGTCAGTGAAAATATCTGAGTGTCATAAAGACAACAAATCATGATCTCCATGTTTACAGATAAAACACTTCTTGTGCTATCGTGTAGGCAGAGCCTGAGAGAAAAATAACAATGGATACATTTATTCATTGAAAGTATAAACACATTTAGATATGCTATACATAAATTTATAACTGCTAAATTTAAAATGTATGGATAATAATATTGAATCCTCTGCTTCTGGTTTTGAAATTTTTGACAATTTTTCATTTAAAAGGACATTGACAGGATTCAGCAGGGAACACCGAATCCATATTACAAAGAATAGCAAGAATAAGCAAGTGAGTCAGTTACTGTTTGCAATTTGTCACTGACTACATTGTTCAGTGACATGGAGACTTACTGAAAGAATTTAGGTTTTATTAGAACACCGAAAAAGGGAAGAAACTTGAGAGCAATACTTTTTTAGAAAATGTTTTTGCTTAAAAAAATGTGATCACACACAGAAAAGGGAAGGATTTTTTCCCGAATGCAAATTCTTTTTTGATAGAGGTATCAAAAATACTCAGGCCATAATTTTTTTAACTTATTTGAAATGGAAATAAAATAGTTTTATTGAGTATTCATTGACACTTCATTTTATTTTTTTATATATTTTTTAAATATATCTTATTGATTTTTTACAGAGAAGAAGGAAGAGGGACAGAGAGTTAGAAACATCAATGAGAGAGATCGATCAGCCCCCTACTGGAGATGTGCCCACAACCAAGGTACATGCCCTTGACCGGAATCGAACCTGGGACCCTTGAGTCCGCAGGCCGACACTCTATCCACTGAGCCAAACCGGTTCGGCGACACTTCATTTTAAAGGTGGAAGACAGATACATGTAAAATATTGAAAAGCTGTAAAATGAAATAGATTGAAAAGTAAAGATTTTCTTCTCATGCCCAGTCCCTGAGTTCCCACCCTAGAGGCAACCCCTATTACTAGTGTCTTGTGGATCCTTTTAGAGATATTCTTTGCATTTATACTTGTACATATTTATATCTTTCCCTCCAGGAAAGATATGTGTCTCTTTACATTAGCATCTATTTTGCTTTTTTTCTGAATGGTTCTCGAATTTAGAAAGTATAAGAAAAGCAAGGTCAGACATCCTTAGCCAACAGAGCATTGGCCCATAGGTTACTAATGAGACTTCCACCTCCCCTTTCTTTCCAAGCATTAATGCACATTAATGCACTGGGACATGAGAGAGAGGAGGAAGGAATTTGGGGATGATGGCGTCTGTGGCTGAGGGGGAAGCAAAGGGTGGGAGTGATTATTTGATAACCTTAGTCTGGGTTACATGCCCAAGGTCAGAAAAGTGGCAGTCAGCCCTGGTTGCTTGCTCAGTTGGTTGGAGCATTATCTCACACGCCAAAAGGTTGTGGGTTCAATTCCTGGTCAGGGCACATACCTAGGCCGCGAGTTCGATCCTCGGTTGGGGCGCACACGGGAGGCATCCTATTGATGTTTCTCTCTCACACCGATGTTTCTCTCTCCCTTCCTCTCGCTCTCAAAATAAATCTAAAAACAACAACCTATCCTCAGGTGAGGATGAAAACAGAAAAAGCAGCAGTCTGAGAAATAATGGCACTATCATTTTAGGAGCAGTTGGATGGCTTGTGGGAAGTAGGAGATTGCCAAAAGGTAATTCTGGGAAGGAAGAGCCATTTTAGAGTCCTGGGACCGAATGTGGCACACAGAGAGGAGGCCATTCCCACCATCTCGCCTGGGAAACCAGCAGTGATCCGACACACCTCCAGTCTGTAGGTGGAGACTGTGCAAAATTACAAGCCAGAGTAGAAAAGAAAGGAAAAGCAGATGCCATGCAGTTGCAGACTGGTTTGTGGGCATGTGTGTGGCATCCTTTGGGGGAATCCCAAAAATAGCTCGGGAACACTTAAAGATGTGCTAATTGCTAGTCGGCAAACCAGTTGGAATTCATAGTTGGGGCATATAAATAGACTGCAACTTTATTTTATTCTCCCAATCTGGTGAGGCTTGGGAAGCTTGGGTTATATGTAAAAATGGAAAATACTAAATATACAACATATGCAATACTTTGTAAGAGGATGGTGGGATGGAAGATTTGATTGAAAAAACAGAGACTTATTCCAAATTGAAGTGCTGGGTCAGTATTGAAAAGTAAAAGACGGAGAACTAGTAGGTCATTCTTACACTCCTCGCCCTTACCAGAAATATGGAAGGTAGAGAAGGAGATTGAAATATAATTTCTTAGGAGGATTTCTTTGGCGAGCTGTACCGAGAGTCCATGCCCTCCACAAGGACAAATTCTGAGGAATGTCTGCCCCTCATCTTAAGCCAGACCTTTAAACAGACTCCAGGAAAGTCTGATAAGTGTTTCCTAAGGTTGAAGGATACAATGGACTGGTACCTGACTCTCCCAGAGAAATCTCCAAGGCGATCGATTGGCTGGGTCACCGTGACAGACAAGCTGAAGGAGGAGTGGTGTGAGCACCCCCACAGCGCTCCTAGAGTTCATTGGGGCTAACAAGGCTGTTTCCTGTGGGTGTGATATGAGCCACGAGTGAGAAAGCGTGGATCTGGAGGCATCCTAGGTCCTTTCTAAAAGGGCTGCAGAGAGAAGTTGGAAGGAGGTATTGCTAGATCGTTAGGGGCTAAGCTAAGCATGAGTAACCAGGTAACGTAGAGGCATCCAGATCCAGAAAACTTCAGGTGTCTGCTACCAAGCAATTGAGTGGGTTCTCAAAATAACCCACCAACGAGTTCCTCAACAGAAATATCCTTAAGCAGTAGCCAAGCCCAGGTAATGCTGTTACTATATGAATAGTCAAAGAACTCTGGTTCCCTTAACTCCCCCTTCTCTCCAGCGGCATCCATTCTACCCTTGGGCACATGAGCGGGGAGGAAGAAGATAAGCTCTGGCTAAGAGGAGAGAAGAAGTCCACCATACTCCATAGGCTGGGAGGTTTCAAAGCTTTAGGAGAAAGTAATTGTTGACATGCTGTATTTGTAAAATCTCTGCTGAGTCAGCAGGAGGTAGCTAACTACATTTCCTGATGACCCTGAGAATTGAGGAGTTGTTAATTTTTAGTAATTGTTGCAATTCCCCTGGCCCACACATTGATCACCGGTGACCGGACCACCCGTTGAGAAGACCTGCTCCAGGACAAACACCTCGTAAGTCCATTTTGAATAATAGTACATTTCAGAGAATGAGTGAAACCTATTATTTGAAGGGCTGACTCTGTGAATCAGAACTTCCGGAAACCTCAAGTGAATGATCTGGCAATTAAACATACCCCATTGACAGAGCCTGGATCCAGATCAGCCGGCCTTAGCCCCTGGAGGCGAGCAGTTTTGTTCTGGGGCCTGGTTCCCACCTACCACCTTCTTCTGTAATCCCTCTTTTAATGGGAGGTGGTATCAGAAAGGCCACTTCCGCTACCAGGCATTATAATGAAAGCAATAGAGTTCTCGATGTTTATCCTGTGCCTACTGAAACCCAAAGTCTCCCATTCTATGACTTTCAAGCAAATTCAAAACAGTGGTCTTGGAGCAGAATTTCAAGGGAGGCCCCTACAAAGCCCGCTAACTCCATGGTTTCCAGTAAAAGGAACTCCTATTTCAATCTTTTGAAACCTGGTTCAAGGAAAATACCATTCTCATACCAGAGTTTGAATCACATTTCCTCTGTCCACACAGCTTCTATAGTCTTGCCAGACAAGAGCATTTACCCCTCTACTTCCTGATTTAAAAAAAAGAGAGAGAGAAAATCTGGCTGGCCTATTTTAAATATGCTAATTATCTCCATCTGTAAGTGCTTCCTAGCCTGTTTAGTTTTTCTTGGCCCAATCTCAAATCCCATCTCTTCCAAGGGAAGAAATGGCTACCCGCCTTAGGACCAGAAGCCAAGGCGCATAAAGAGATAATTGAAGCTTCCATAACAGGACATAAATATAGTGCAAATTGGCAATCAAAACTTTAGTACTAAATTTTTTTAAAGATAATAGACCTTACATGAACTTCTTTTTATTTGGTTCCTGTAAAAAAATAGTGCTCCAACATACTTAAATGAGGTTTTCTCATACAGTTTCCCAGATATATAAAAAAATTAATATCAGCCCACTTAAGTGAAACAGTGGATGCCATGATGTTGTCTTGAGGCTTTCTATGGACCGTGACTGTGTTGTCTTCAGACCATATGTTTAGCTGCAAAAATTACATGGGCTACGACATGAAACCTCATCCTGAATGATGAAGGGAATAATAACATCTTTGAGAAATGAGCTACATTTTCAAAATAATATGTTTTCTTTGGCCTCTTGGAATTTGTTTTTTTAAAATTGAAAGTGGAGAGATTAAAACAAAGTCCCACCATTTTTAGCAGAAGCATCATTTCATGCTTTCTGTTTGGGTAGGAAGTAGATGGTTAAAGTCAAAACTTGTACAATTTCCTGACAGATGTTTAAGGACAATCATTTTAAATAAGTCTTTTAAATCATTTTATGGGAAGCATGCTTTTGTTTTCCTACAAATATTTGATGGTGTGGCTCCGTGGTTGAGCATCCACCCATGAACTAGGAGGTCATGGTTCGATTCAGGGCACATGCCCAGGTTGTAGGCTTTATCCCCAGTAGGGGGCATGCAAGAAGTGATTCTCTCTCATCACTGATGTTTCTATATCTCTTTCCCTCTCCTTCCCTATTGCTGAAATCAATAATAACATCTTTTTAAAAAAATCTTCCAAAGTTCATGATAGTATTTTAAACTCTGCCATACTTACCATTTTTCTTTTCTCCCCACCAAACACTGTTGTTGTTTTTTTACAACAGCCAGAGAAAACTCTTGGGGGAAGGTGCAACTGGATAGAAGAAAAGAGAGTAACAAAATAGAAAATAGAGCCCAGAGCAATAAAGGCTCTCACCTTGCCCACTTTAGTCAGGCTCTTTTGAACCCTCTTCTCTACTGGGCCTCTACCTTAGCCTGTCTTTAGCGATAATCCTGCTAAGCCAGTTTAGCAATAATCCCTATACCTTAGATATCCCCTTTTAGTAATTTTCCATCTACTGACCCTCTCACTCTGGCTATAAATTCCTAGCTGTCTTTGCTGTATTCAGAGTTGAACTCAATCTCTCCTTCTACTACAATAGACTTGTATAAAGTCTCCCTTACTATTTTAAACAAGTGTTAGAATAATTTTTCTTTAGCAATGGTTATGAGTAGCTTATGACTTAGACAAGTCATTAAGCTTCTCCAAGCTTCACTTTCAGCCCTTAAAATAAACAGGCTAGACTTAGTACTTTAGCCCTAAGTGGCTCATAGCAAATATGATATTGATTGAGGCCTTGTATTTTACCTTAATAATTTAAGCAAATTTTGCATCCTGTTTATTTTAGAATATATTCTTTTTTAATTTGTAATATTTTATTTTGCTTTAATGTAAAAATAAGGCTATAAATTACTCACTATAGAGTAAATTCACCATGTTTATTTTGTGCCTTAGAGAAGTCTCTGGCACAGTGCCATCTACAAAAATTTGAAAAATATAGTATGAGATACATGCTATATAATTGAAAAAAAATGAAATAAGACGACATGTAACATCCAGTTACTTTCAATTCACTTTCAGTTACACAAGTGATACTGTAACCAGGACCTAAGTTCAACTGCCTGCTGCCACAAAAAGCAAACTCGTGAGACAGATGCTGGTGGGCAAGGAAAGAGGTTTATTCAAGTGCCAGTCACCTGAGAAGATGAGGGACTCTTCTCACAAAACCCATCTCACCATCTCAGGGCAGGCGGAGGTTTTTATAAGGAGGAAAAGAAAAAGCAGAACAAAGAAATCAAGGGGAGGGGATTGAAAAGTTCTCTATGTTCAAGTCAGCACAGTCCATTCCAATAAGGATCTTGAAACTGATCAAGTGATGGTCTGGTGTGCGTCATCCTGATTCTACGTCATCCTGGTTTTATGGCTGAAGGTGAGTTACTCTCCTGGAACTGGGGTGACTAAAGGTCAGAGTTTGCATCTTCTGAAGTTAGTTCCTAGGAGTCTTATACAAACATGCTGTTTATCTATAAGCCACATATTAGTCAGGGACAGCATTTATAGAAACAATGTCACAAGAATGGTGGGGTGGGTTACAAGTCCCACTATTACAATACATAAATATATACTTACTGTGAAGACTCAAGTTAGTTACTCTTTAATTCCCTTCCCTGGAGAAAACCACTATAAACAATTTGGTGAGTATTACTTCATATGTGGTTTTTAAAAAATGTATCTTTATTGTTGCAAGTATTATAGATGTCCCCTTTGTCTTTTTGTTGTTGTTTTTTCTAATGACTCCCTCCTTCCCACACCTGCTCCTCCCAAACCTTCACCACACTATTGTCTGAGTCCATGGGCTATGCTATACTATCTATCTATATAAAAGGTTAAGTGACCGACCGTCTGTCCATCTGTCTGACTGACCAATTGGCCAGTACATATGATATGCACTGGCAATTTAAAAATAAACATTGACGCGTGTATGCATGATACATATAAAGCTCTCACTGGCACCAATCACTTTTATCAACATTTTTATATCATGTTTTTGTTGTTTCTATATCATGTTTTTATATCATGTTTTTGTTGTTTCTATATCATGTTAAAATGTTTCTTCTAATTAAGTTCTTTTCAATGTGCATAAATCTGTGCACTGGGCCACTAGTATGCATATAAGTTTCCTCTCCTCCCCAACCCTCCAACCCCCACCTTCCCTCTGGAATTCATCCTAATGAACAAAATAAACTGATGAACAAAATAGGTCCAGAGACATATGTTTTTTATTTCATTATATACATATATATCATTACTTTTCTCATGTGAAGAGCAAATTGAACACTATCTTCTTGCTAATACAAAGCTTTTTTATTTTTAAAAATTGTCTAAAATTTTAGTGTCTTAAAAATCTAGACTGCCTTAACTTACTTTGTTTTTCAATCACATTTATAACTGAAACTTTACATTCAGCAGTAACAGGAAAATGAATTTAAGGAGTAGGTAAATATTAACGCTGGCAGAACATGTATGCTAATTTCTGTGTATGCTGTGGTATGTTTAAAAATACAAATACTACTATATTTCTCATTTTATTTGAGATTGTAATGAGAAACTTAAATGGATCTTTTAAAAATGAGTTCTTAATTGCTTTTGTAGCTCCTCCTTGCTCTTTGTAATAACAAATCCACTATTCCAAAGGCAGAAAAGATCATGGAGCTTGAATTGGAGTTCTGCTTTAAAACTGCTCTGAAATTCTGCCCTGGGAGTTTTCTCTTTTTGTTTTATTCTAAGGCTATATTTTAAAATAGCTATTAGACTTAAAAATTGGTTACATTTCCTGGGAAATCTGGAACCCAGAGATATCAGCTACCAAAGAAGTAGGGAATAAACAGCTGGGTGAGAAGTAATTTACCTGAATTGGGGTCCTCTGTTGGTATAAATAGTGGTCTTGCCTGACTAGATTTATCTGATCCTTTATATTGTTCCTTAAATTTAGCAAGACAATCATTTCCCCTGGATATAACCTAAATCACATTGAGCAGATCAATTTGATTTGAGGTCATAAATTGCAGAACATTTTTGTATAATGTTTTTGTGACCCTTGAGGCCAATTAATTTATGAATTTTTCCTCAGGTTAAAGAAATTCATTAGAGCTTTACAATGTTTAGGGGTATTTTTTGAAGACTAAAACATATTTTTATTATAAAACAATGCATATTCATTGTAGAAAATTTGCAAATCTCTATATATAAAAAGCCAGCCACCAGAACGCTGGAATGCCAGAACAACCAGAATGACTGGTTGCTATGATGCCCACTGCAGCCAGCCAACTGGCCCAATCAGGGGAGGGACTGGCTGGCCAGCTTCCCATGGCCCCTCCCCCCAGCCGGCCATGCCCCTGATTGGCCTCCCCCACCTCCATCAGGGCAGGCGGGCCTTACCCCACCTGTGCACAAATTCATGCACCAGGCCTAGTATACATATAAAGAGATTAGCTATAATTCTGCTATTTGATGATAATTATTAGGAGATATTGTTGACTACCTTTCCAATGGTTATTTCAATTTTTCTAATCTAAAATAAACCAGATTATAAGTGACAATATGCTTTACCTCGGAGGGTGATTTACCATTAGTCTAAAACAAACATGAGCGATACTGTTATTCTTCCCATTGTTAAACATATGACTCAGTTCTGGTCTATGAGAAACAGGGTAAGTCATCAGAGGATTCTGGAAAAATTTTCCTTCCTGAAAAGAAAATTGCATTTTAGGGGGAAACTTCCTTTTGCTTACTTCCTTGTTTGAGTGCACTCCTGTATGTTAGGCTTGGAGCTGCAGCAACCACTCTGCAAACATGTAGCAACAAGTTGAAGGCCGAGGGTAATATGATCAAAGCAACATAACAGAAGATTAAAAAGAACTTTGATCATTGATGGTAGAGCCGAGCTGTTGAACCAATACTATCAGAGCCTACTTCCATGATTTTTGTTAAAGTAACAGTAAATATTCTTCTGTTTTAAGTGGCTGTTAACTTAGAGTCTTGATTGACTCTAATTCAATAAAGCTGATACACTTACTATGAGCATTTATACATGTCTTTCTTTTCATATTATTATCTATACTAATAAAAGGGTAATATGCTAATCAGACCAGATAAACCAGACGTCTTCTAGATGTCCTTCTGGACAAAGCCATGGTGGTGGGGGCCGAGGCAGAGGTCGTTAGGGGCAATCAGGCTGGCAGGGGAGAGAAGTTAGGGGTGATCAGGCCAGCAAGGGAGAGCAGTTAGGGGCGATCAGGCAGGTAGGCAGAGGTGGTTAGGGGCATCAGGCAGGGCATGCAGAGTGGTTAGGGGCGATCAGGCAGGCAGGCAGGCAGGTGAGTGGTTAGGAGCCAGCAGTTCTGGATTGTGAGAGGGATGTCCTGGATTGGAGAGGGTGCAGGCCAGCCCGAGGGATCCCCACCTCCCCATGCATGAATTTTGTGCACCGGGCCTCTAGTAATAAAATAAAATGGAAACCAGACTTGAAGATCCCCAAGCAGACAAAACCATTTAACTCACATAAGCAAAACTTAGGTCTATCTTATTTCATAAATGTAAGCGAAAATTAACTTAGGTCATTTCTTATCAATGCCTATGCTAACCATAAGCAAAACTAGTCACCTCCCTAAAATGAGATAAGATAATCACTTTTAACCAATCCCCCACCATCTGGAAACCTCATTGTAATAAGCAATAATTGCAAAGGTTAAACAACTTCCTCATTTTCACTTTATAAGCCACCCTATAATGTCATGCCTGTGACCTTCATGCCACTTTTCAGGTTTGAAGTCGCCCTGTTTGCAGTCTGTTTCTTGCTCAGTAAAATATTTATATCAAGTACAGTTCTCTGAATTTTCTTTTGACATTACTCAAGTACTTTAAAAAATTTAGAATCACATGAAGCACAGTTTTTGTATTCTGCTCCCCGCTTCCCCTGAATATCATCCTAAGTCAATAAATACTTCTAAAGACGTAATTTTAAAAAATTGGTCACAAAATTCCATCATATTTGTGTATACTTATGTTTAACCAAACATTTATTGTTGGAAATCTAAGTTGTTCTTTTAAAAAAATATAATAAGGACTCTAATAAGAAAATTCTTGTGCCTATTTTGTTTTTAATTGTTTTTACTAATTCTCACTTAAGGACAATCTTATTGATTTTAGATAGAAGGGAATGGAGGGTGGGTGGGACAGAGGGAGGAAGGAAGGGGGAGGGAAAGAGAGAGGGAGAGGGAGAGAGAGAGAGAGAGAGAGAGAGATGTGAGAGAGAAACATTAATCAGTTGCCTCCAGTATGTGCCCTGACCAGGAATCAAACCCACAACCTTTCGGTGTGTGGGACAATGCTCCACACTGGCCAGGGCTTGTGTTTAAATGATGTTCTGAATTTTTGCTTCACGATATGTTCCTACAGGTGGATGCTCTGCACTTTGCCAGGGAAGACTTTTCCACTCATGCTGTTTGGGAGGAAGCATCTAAATAGTAAGTGAATTTGTCTTCTCTCTTACCTAAACCCTTTCACCACTCACACTCTCCTCTCTGGAGTAATGCTCATCATCAGCATCTGCAGCTGCACCGCCCCTAAACCTCACAGCCCTCACAAGCAGTTGCTTTTTATTTCTTTTCTACGAGGGGAGAGGTGTGGATAGCTGTGTCTCAGAGGCGTGAATGGTGGTAAGGATTGGAGCAGGTGTTTAGTTACAGGCTGCGCGGTAGGAGCACTGCCTGGTTTTGAGTGACAGCAGTACCCAGGGAGTCTTCAATACATTTACTTTTTTGTTTGTGTTTGTGTTATGCAGGACCACCTACAGTGCAGGAGCTCCTTACTTAAGTACGCTTTTGAATAAAGGCCACTCATTATTTCAAAAAAATTTTAAAAAAAGACATTTTAACCTATGTCTCCAAATAATATTTAACTTTACAGAATTTTGTCAGTAGCTATGTGTGTGCAGGCACATGGAGTGAGTTCTTGGTTTGGTTTTATTTGTGATGATTGATGCCTCCCGTATATGTTTACCGATGGAAATGATCATCAGCGATGCCAAACGGGTTCTCTCAACAGAGATAGATGCATAGCAATTTCTGCACACATATGAGTAAACATGAAAAAGAAGGCTGTTGTGGATTCAAGCACCAGATGGGTTCTATATAAAACCCCGTCCCCTAAGTGATTTATTTGGGAAGGATACAATTACCAAAAGCATCCTGACACATACCAGCTTTTTCGCTAGAGCTTTGGTTTTTATAAGGCGTGTTGCGGTCTTTGGGGCTGCTACTCGGTACACATGATCCCATTGTCTGATAAACCGATCACAATGTTAAGACTACTGTTTTGTGTTATGATACTTTTTTAAAAAAATGAAAGTAGAATACATTTCAGTAATATTACAACTATATATGGCCTGGGTTGGTGGCATTTTGGGATGGTTTGTAGAAAAATCAGTGCACTATTGCAAAAAGCAATTTCTTCTTTCTTCACATATTCCTACTTTCTTGATCTTGTGGGATGAGTTTGTCATAGTCACCCAGAGTGGGGGAAGCATAGTGTAGAACGAATGGATGTGGTGAATGAGGAATCGGGCAATCTGTTTTTAGTTCTAGTTCTGTCGCCACTGATGACTTGGCCCAAATCACTGCATCTCTCTCATCTATGTACTAGAGTGGTTTTATGGATGATCCCCAGGTAACCTGAGTAACCAGGCTGTGTGGGAAGGATTTGGGGAGAATGCATTCAAGGTGAGTAATATTCCTGGGTGATGGGGTACTGAGGTGCTGGTGAAGTCAGGCATAAGAGTCACAAGCAGGGCTGTGTCTACCATAACTTCCCATCATCATCAGATATAACTGTTTGAAAAAGCAGAAAACTAAAGCCTCATCAATTCCAAAAGGACACCTCTATTATCTATGGCAAGGCTGCTAAGAATCCAATCTGATGAATCTTTTTATATGTGGAGATGCCTTTTTATAAGCAAGCACGTATCTCTTTCTCCATGCCCTATTGCAATTCTCCCCATGGGGTGCAGGATGTAGCCTTGCCTGGTTGGAAGATAGATTAGAAAATTGGTAGAAAAAATGTTCACATTTTTGGGAGTGAGATAGGAAAATTAAACAGCACCTCTAACCTCTGGCAGTTAAACAATTCTGCACTTCATTTTGCCAGCGTGGTGACAGCCGGTACACATGTCTGAGGAGCGCCCCAGGGAAAGAAGTTAGTCAGAAGCAAGCGGGTCCCCTGGCCCCTGGGGGAATGCGCAGGGACCAGATGAGATCCCAGCAGTTTGCTTCTAACTGTTTTAGAGCCTTCGATGTGACCGTGGGGCCCTGAGAGCTGAAGAAGCTTTGTTATTTTAGGAGAGATGCTCAACATGAACACTGTGCTTTTTAAAAAGAAATTACATTTTCAAACCTCAGATCATAAGAAGGAACATTTGTGGGCACTGCCATGCACCAGGCAGGGGCCTGCTCACTCACACCTGCCTTTGGAGGGTGCTCCCTGGTCACCCTCACTTTACAGATTAGGCCACTGAGTCTGAGGGACACAGTGCTCACAAGGTGTCTAGTAGGGATTAAAAATGCAGTTCTATTTGCCTCTAGATCTCTAGCCCATAGACTCTATTATTATTTATTTTATTTTTTATAATTCTTTATTGTTGAAAGTATTACATATGTCTCCCTTTCCCCCCGCATTGACCTCCTCCAGCCTGCCCCCCACCCCAGGACCTCACCACCCCATTGTCTGTGTCCATGGGCCATGCATATATGCATACAAGGCCTTTGGTTGATCACCTCCTACCCACCCACCCTCTACCACCTTCCCTTCGAGATTCCACACTCTGTTCCATGATTCAAGGCTCTGAATCCACTCCATTCATCAGTTTATTTTGTTACTTAGATTCCACATATGCGTGAGATCATGTAATATTTGTCTCTCTCTGACTGACTGATTTCACTTAGCATGATACTCTCCAGGTCCCTCCATGCTGTCTCAAAGGGTAAGAGATCCTTCTTTTTTTACAGCTGCATAGTATTCCATGGTGTAAATGTACCACAGCTTTTTTATCCACTCATCTGCTGATGGGCACTTATAGCCCACAGACTTTATACAATACTGGTTCTAGGGTTGTTTTCCAGAAAACCCATATCTAAAATGGCATTTCCATCACTTGACTTTCCCCTTAGTCTTTTTATTTTTCCTTTACTGCATTTACCATTACTAACTATATGCTTCCCATTACTTGATAGATTATATAGTTTACGTAATTACATATACTATTTTATACCATTTGTTATTATACATGTACTAGAGGCCTGGTGCACAAAAATCCATGCACTGTGGGGGGGATTGTCCCTCAGCTCGGCCTGCCCCTTCTCACAGTCCAGTAGCCCTCAGGGATGTCCTCCTCTGCAGGAGGCGACCAGGATGCAACCAGGCCAATCAGGAGAAGGTGCCACCCCCATCACCCTACTGCTGCTGCCACTGCCAGCTGCTGCAGCTGCTGGCCCTCAGCCCTCGCAGCCGTGCTGTGGCTTCTGGCCCTTGGCCCCAACCCCTGCCCACTGGTGGGTGGGGGGCTATCGGGGGCCAGGCCAGCTGGGGAAGGGCTGTGGGAGGTTGAGGCACAGCAGGTTGCACCCTGTCCAGCCTCTGTGGAGGCATGGCGCTGGGACCAGGCCCGTGCCGCTGCCTCTATGGCTGCCTCTGTGGAAGGGGCAGCACTGGGACCTGGACCACATGGTGCTGCCTCCTCATGCAGCCTCTGCAAAAGGGGCAGCGGTGCTGGACCGGTCTGTGCCACCACCTCTCCTGCGCCGCTGGCCCTCTGCCCTCATAGCCGCTGCAGCTGCCGGCCCTGAGCCCTTGCAGTCGCTGTGGCTTTGTCTGGAGGGATGTCCAGAACATACAGTCTAATTAGCATATTACCATTTTATTAGTATAGACTAGAGGCCCGGTGCACAAAAATTCGTGCACTC
>NW_005371734.1:1052999-1055921 GCF_000412655.1 Myotis brandtii
TTTTCTTTTTTTTTTTTTTTTTCTGGGCCAGCTTTAGCTCTGAGGCCTCGCTGCTGAAAACATGGATACAATGTTTCGGTCCGGCTGGGTTTCAGTCCGGCTGTTTTCTGGGGTTTTGTTTAGCTTCTTATTTGCAACATAGTATATAGTTGCTTAGACTTGCAGCTGAGAGGCTGGCAAGTGAGGCAGCGAACGTTGGAGTCTGCAGCAAGCAAGCCTCCCTGCTCGCTTCAGTGCCTGGCTGCCGGCCGCCATCTTGGCTGACAGTTAATTTGCATATACTCACTGATTAGCCAATGAAAAGGGTAGCGGTCGTACGCTAATTACCATGTTTCTCTTTTATTAGTGTAGATTGTTAATTTTCCACCTCCTCCACTCTACCTGCCTCCATTGTGTCCACTGCTGATTCCCCTGGGCCTGGAACAGTGTCCAGCACATAGGTTTTGAATACGTATGCAAATAGCAACCTGTCGAAATGAGTGTCACTGCATTTCCTTTCCTTCATAATTGGGGATTTTTTTCTTTAGCAGTTATTTGCATTTATTTTAACTACTAGAAGTCCGTTGCATGAAGATTCACGCAATAGGCCTTCCTTCCCCTGGCTGCTGGCACTGGTCTTCCTCTGGCACCCGGGACCCAGGCCTTTGGTCCGGCCACAGTGGAGAAGCCAAGCCTCTTCATCAGTCTTCATTCACTCTGTGCTTGTGTATGCAAATTAACCACCATCTTTGTTGGGTTAATTTGCATAGTTGCTCTGATTGGCTGGTGGACGTAGCAGAGTGACACCAATTTGAACGTTTCTCTTTTATCAATGTAGGTAGATTGCAATTATTCTTTTTAACTTATAAACTTTAGTCTTCATGTTAATAGAAGATTAGAAGATTGACACCTAGGGATAGAATACATGTTAGATAAAATATGGGAAACTTATTTTAGAAACAGAGGTTGAAAAAGTTTGCCCTGAGCGAGAGCCAATGAGAGGCTGACATTAGTTCAAAGCATTTCATGAAACAGGCGAAAAGTGAGTAAATGGACTGTGACCAGAGACACAGAGGGTCACTCATTGTACAAACGCTTTGCAAAACTTGCATCAGAAAATGGCCATCGCTTCAAAATTTGAAATGCAATGCCTTAGCTTCCACATCCCACTTCAGAGGTAGCTATTTTGTCTTGCTGTTCACCAAAGACATTTGCTTGACACCTTTCTTTTGTGTTGCCTGAAAGAGTTTTTATAAAATGGTTTGTGCTGTAGCTTCTGCATGCTCCAGGGGGCTAAAACAATATCATCCCTTTGTGTTTTGGACAGTTTTGGTGTTAGCCTCAAGAAAATTTAATCCAGGTATGATATAAAAGCAAGAAGAATAATATTTTTTTCTTTACTGCTGTCTGCCCTAGCTTTAAACTTTTAAACTCATCTGAATCATGTGCCCCCTGGTCGTCTGGGCGAGAAGCAGCTCTGTCTGCAGTGGCAGCCCCAGACCTGCTTCCTCCCTCTGCTCCCACTCTCTCTATATCTATCCCCCCACCACCCCCTGAGTGTCGTTCTGCTGGTCCCTTTGTGTTGTCATCTGTTTCTGGTTCCATGCTTTACCCTTGGCTTTGAAGATGGAGCAACTGTGAGGAATCTGGATTCGGGTCTCTCTGCAGCTGGGCTCATCTTCAGCTTCAGGCTCCTTTGTTTGGTGCCTCTGAATACAATGCTGTGTCCCTTTAGTTTCAGCTCCCACGATCTAAACCTGCCTTTACTGCCCATGCAGGGCATTCTCCGTTCCTCTCTGAGAAGTGTGAGCAACTGCTCAGCTGGGAGGTTTGTATTTTTATCTTAGGTATAGAGCTATTTATCTGCCTGGAAAAGGCCAGGCATTAGTCTTCGTGATTTAAAAAAGCAATCCCAAGCTAAAGTCAAACCATAAAGCAAGCAAACTTTTGCAAGAATGCAATATCTGTGACCATACAAAGGTCTATTTACAGATGGAGAATGTGAGTCATTGCCTAACCCCCTGAAGTGCCTAGGACACGAGGCTGCATGGCAAAGCAGGGATATATATATACTAGAAGCCAGGTGCACAAAATTCATGTGTGGGTATGGTTTCTAGGTCTGGCCTGCAATCAGGGCCATCTTCCCCAGCTGCCCTCAGCCGGCCCTGCCCCTCGCCACCACCCACCCCCGGTTCCCCATTCGCCATTGGGTGATCGATGCCTGACGGCCAGGGGAAGGGACCAAGAGGTTGGCTGTTCCCCCCTGCTCGCTGGTCCTGCCCCTGCCGCAGGTCTCCCTCTGTGTATGGGGAGAACGGTGGGATGGGGGCCTTAGCCTGGTGCCCCCCGCATCCCCCACCACCCACCCTAGGTTCCCCATTCACCATCAGGCAATTGGAGCCTGCCAACTGGGGAAAGGGACTGAGAGGTGGTCAGTGCGCCTCATAGTGACTGGTCCAGCAGTCATTCTGGTCGTTCCGCTGTTAGGGTCAATTTGCATAATCCCCTTTTATTATATAGGATAGAGGCCTGGGGCACGTTTGGTGGCTGGCTGGCCTGCCCTGATGAGGGCCCCAAATTGGGGTGGGGGTCCCCACTGGGGGCAGGGCTGGCTGATGTGAGGGGATGTGGTGGTTTGCAGGCTGGCCACACCCCCAACTGGGATGGGGTTCCCCACTGGGGGGCAGGGCTGGCCTGGGAAAGGGGCCATGCCCCAGATCAGGGTGGGGGGCCAGCCTGGGCAAGGGGTCATGGGTGGTTTGCAGGCCTGCCACGCCCCCTATTGTTCTGGTCTCTGGTTGTTCTGGTTGTTACACTGTTTCAGTCGCTGGGCTTTTATTATATAGGAGATATAAGGGGTCATGGCAGGCCTGCCACGCCCCCTATTGTTCTGGTCTCTGGTTGTTCTGGTTGTTACACTGTTTCAGTCGCTGGGTCGCTGGG
>NW_005371734.1:1059091-1061610 GCF_000412655.1 Myotis brandtii
ATTGAATTTATGAAAGCAGATACTCAGTTTTGCCAATAGGTGGCAGATGTGAGCACATCTCTTTGGATCAAACCCTATTTACATAGTTCAGTTATGACACGGTCTCTGAGTTTTCTCTGTTCAAGTTCAGGCATAAAAATAAGCCAGGCTAATACTCATTCTTTGCATGCAATTCGGAGAGGATGAGTGGTCGGAGAACCAACATCGGTGTCTGCCAAGGGTATGTCATTTCTCCATAGGACAGGTAGAGCAGGTGAGTCTTTGCTTGGTTGCCATTGACAGTACAACAAGCTTGAGATGAATCTGATAATGTCACACACTGTTTGTGAAGAAACCGGTTTTCAAAACTTACAAATATTGGTCAGCAAACAGAGAGGACGTGCAACAGTTTTTCTTCTGTTATCCCCGGAGAGAGCTTGGTGAGGTCAAGGAGCTTGGCTGGAAGAGATGCAGGGAAGAGACGCCACCCCTCTGTCTTGCTCGCCTTAAAGCGAGAGTGTGGAGTGTGAGAGCAACCTTCCCAGTGTCGGGAAACTATAGCCTGCGTGGGCACTGGGCAAGCAGGCTTTAGGCATTGGCTGTGTATGAGCATTCTCTGGGGGAGTCAGCTGCCTGGTGTTGGAAGAGCTGGGGGCTTATAGGGAGGTGTAGTGCCTCCTGCTGGGCTCATTCCCTACTGCGCAGGCCCAAAGTCTCAGCCAGATTACTGCAAGGGAACCCAGGAGAGTTGCAGGGTCATCAGACCATCTGTTTAGAAACATTAGTGTCAAGTTACTTTAGATATGATTGACAGCTGATCAGCATGATGATCTCACTTATGAAAGGTTGCATAACATAGTTGTTGTTTTTTAGTTCTGAACTTTCTATTGTTGTTTACCATACACAGAAACCAGGACAGGGAAATCACTATGTGAGTTTGTTTTGAGCTATTCTTTGAACTAGATGGTAAGATCGTTACTGGGATATAAATATAATATGTCAGCATTGCAGTAGTAGATGGGGCAGCTCTGTGGGTCACAAATCAATTAATCATCACACACAGAATACTGCTCAGGACTTTTCAGAACGTTTTATTGCAAGTGATAGCAAACTAACTTTAACAACTTGACCCCAAAGGGGGCATTTTTATCAGGAAGCCAAATGGCATTAAAGGCAGGACTTCCAAAGAAGTGGGAATCAAGAGTGAGCATTATGTGCTCTCTCTCTCTCTCTCTCTCTCTCTCTCTCTCTCTCTCTCTGTCCCCCCTCCACTCCCCCATGTTTTGTGTTCTCTTCCTCATCCTCCTTCTTTACACACGATACCATAGAATCAGGGGTGGGCAAACTTTTTGACTCGAGGGCCACAATGGGTTCTTAAACTGGACCGGAGGGCCGGAACAAAAGCATGGATGGAGTGTTTGTGTGAACTAATATAAATTCAAAGTAAACGTCATTACATAAAAGGGTACGGTCTTTTTTTTTTTAGTTTTATTCATTTCAAACGGGCCGGATCCGGCCTGCGGGCCGTAGTTTACCCACGGCTGCCATAGATGCCTGCAGATTCAGAACTCACACCATCCCAGACTTTCCACGGGAAAAGAAAATCTCTTTTCCTTGTTACAATTTGTAAAATATCAAGCAAGGACTCTGATGTATTATGAGTTTTGTGCCCTGTGACTAGGGCAACAAGGTATCATGGCGATAGTGGCAGCACTGGCAGACATCTGTGATAGAAGTAGAGTGGAGGGTGGAGGGTAAAACAGAGTGGGTGCTCTCAACATAAGTGGTGAGGGGGCTCAGTAGGAAAAACCTGAGCCACCCACCAACTCAGGTATTTTTTGTGCACTTACCCTAAATCTAGCCTTGTTGTTAACGCCATTTGGTTCACCTGAGCCCACAAGTTCAAGGTTAATCTGCACAGAGCAGAGAGCCCCTGCAGAAGCAGGTGCCCAAAACAGCCTTCCTTTTGAGAGAGGGCCTTTCTCTCCTGTTTTAAGCAACATACATTTAGGAGTTAAATCTGTCTCTATTATTTTGCTCTCTAATTTTGCCATTCTGCTGGCTAGCCACTACTTTAACTGTATTTCCTGGGAATCCATTTAAATGTCCATGAGCTCTATTTAAGGTGTTTTTTTTTTGTTAATGTTTCAAAATAAACTTCAATTATATTTCTACCTGAAGACATTTTCTTAGTGGTTCCTGAAACAAGACAATATCTTTCCACAAAAGAACTGATTTGCAGGTTAGTTTGTAGCACAAGCTTTTGGAATATTGGGCTTTAAAAATATATTCTTATGTAAATGTTCTGTTAAATGTTTCTAACTTTTAAATGTATTGTGTTAGTATATTTAAAACTAAATAGGGAGCATGCAGCCCATGTTCCTTGCTGTGACACGGAATTATTGTAATGGTCAGAGGAATAGATGCTGAGTAAGCTTTAAATTATATATATATATACTAGGGGCTCGGGGCACAAAAATTTGTGCACTCGGGGGGGGGGGGGGGGGGGGGGGTCCCCCCCCCCGGCCCGCGCCCCCCCG
>NW_005371734.1:1063563-1085178 GCF_000412655.1 Myotis brandtii
CCATCAGCCCCTCACCCAGGCTGGCCAGGCACCCCAGCAGGACCCCCACCCTAATCCAGGACACCCTTCAGGGCAAACCAGCTGACCCCCACCCATGCACCAGGCCTCTATCCTATATAATAAAAGGGTAATATGCAAACTGACCCTATTGCAGAATGACTGGGAATGACTGATCACTATGACACACACTGACCACCAGGGGGCAGACGCTCAATGCAGGAGCTGTCCCCTGGTGGTCAGTGCACTCCCACAGGGGGAGCTCTGCTCAGCCACAAGCCAGGCTGATGGCTGCCAGTACAGCGGTGGTGGTGGGAGCCTCTCCTCCCTCCTCAGCATCGCTAAGGATGTTCGACTGCAGCTTAGGTCTGCTCCCCGCTGGCAAGTGGACATCCCCTGAGGGTTGCCGGGCTGCTGGAGAGATGTCTGATTGCCAGCTTAGGCCCAATCCCCCGGGGAGCAGGCCTAAGCCAGCAGATGGTCATCCCCTGAGGGGTCCCAGACTGCGAGAGGGCACAGGCCAGGCTGAGGGACCAGCCCCCCTCCCCCGAGTGCACAAATTTTTGTGCACCGGGCCTCTAATATATATATATGAAAGTCATTGTAAACTGCTAAAACCAGTCTGGACAAAGCAATATTTACCTTACTTCCTAAAATTCATGTGCTTTGGAGACCATGAATGGAGTATTTTATCAGGACTCCTTTAGACATGAATCCTACCTTTTCTAACAAACTTCAGACAGACAACATGCCTAAATTCTGAATCGTTTGAATTTATCTCTTGAGATCCATGAGTAGGTGTGGCATTAGCACTATGATGGCTGAATCTATAAACACTTAGACTTGAAACAAAATGGAATCAATTCACTCAAACTCCCATAGCCACTGTTTCCACAACAACGGACTTTGGACTCTCTCCTGCTCTCTCTTGCCTTTGGTCTCTTTGTTTCTCTCTCTCTTTCCCCACATTTCTTTCTCTTTCTTTACTTTTAAGATGTGTAATATAATCAGTTCCGTGCCTTTGCTATGTTTCACCCTGCATTCGGTTAGCATTTTGTGGAACATGATGTTTCACCGCCTGTTGGCAGCATGTGGGAGTTTTACAGGCAGATGCCATCGCCCCTTCTCGGCAGTGCCTGCTATCAGGGGTCCGGCTGTGTGACTGTGCGTCCCAGGCTTCCTTCATTAGAATTGCGACAAGCACTGGGCATCTACCTACCAGTCCATCTGCCAATCCCCAGCCAAATCGCACAAGTATTTCTGAGGCTAATGCGGAGGCCAGTACTCAGATAATGAGCTCAGATAATGAGGCACCTTCCCCTTGAGTAGCTTAGTTTTACAAAAGTGTTATGATGGGGAAGTTCTATGTCGGCCTAATGGAAGTATTGCTTATATGATTTAATGCAACCCCCTTCCCGCCAAGAAAATGCGTTTTTAACAAGCTGGAAAATTCTCATAGAAAGACACAATCTCCAAATTGAAAGGCAGATTAGTGGTCATTTAACAAACCATTTCTAGAACATTCCTGACAAGTATCATGTGATCTCAATTTAAAACCCTCCAGTGATAGAAGCACAAACAGTTAGTTCATTCCTTTTTGTTAGAGGCATATTTGGAAAATCAAGTAATCATGATGGCAGTAATCATTTAAAAATGTTCCAGGACAAAGAGGATACCAGGACTTCCATTCCCATCTCTGTTTCCCTCTCGCATTTAGGAAAAGCTCCTCCTCTGTAGATGTGGATGCCCTGAGGAAGGCTTGGCAAAGAATGGGTTTTTAGGGGCCTTCTGCAAGGAAGGGGATCTAAGATATCCAACAGCTTCTTCTTGGGATTTGAAATTAGGGAAATTTTTAAAAAAATGTAAATTCAGCCCTAGTCGGTTTGGCTCAGTAGATAGAACATCAGCCTGCGGACTGAAGGGTCCCAGGTTCCATCACGGTCAAGGGCACATGCCCACGTTGTGGGCTCAATCCCCAGTGGGGAACGTGCAGGAGGCAGCCCATCAATGAGTCTCTCTCATCATTGTTGTTTCTATCTCTCCCTTCCTCTCTGAAATCAATAAAAAAAAATATTTTTAAAAAATGTGAATCCCAATGGCTCAGATCAAGACCTAGGGATAGAACATGGCAATAATCCTTTTGAGAAAACCAGCATGATGGAAAGAGCTGGCCTCCACATGCGGTTAGGTGAGTGAGAGCAGGGAATGTCTGTCCTGGGTCTAGGAGGTGTGTATTTCAGAGGAAAGAGCTCTCTCCAGCCTGGGCATGAAGGGGTTTGAGTGCATTATGGGATACGTCTAACAATGGTGGAGGTGGGTGGGAACACTGCGTACCCCAACTGGAGGCATTTAAGTTCTCATTACATTTATGTTAAGTCCTTGTTCTATACTAGTATTTTGATCTGCCACAAAAATTTGCCTGTTCAGTGGCAACCATTCAGTCATTTCTCCTATTCATTCTAAACTTTCTCTACTCTTTCTTCAAGGACATTCTTTCCAGTCAAGTAATCTTCTCAGAATAGCCCTTCTTCTATCAATCCTAATGTAAGTAACCTTACTTCAATATTTAACTTATTCTTACTTAAATATTGTCCTAGAATCCAAATTGCAGCATGTGAAAAATACATTTTGATTATTTAGAGCATTTGGAATGTGATTAGAAAACATGCTATTTTTTTTTAAATATTCTAATTTATCTAATGAGGCAGATGTTGTCACTGCTCCCTCATATCACATCCCTTGGCACTCCTTTTACGGTTCACGCCCAAAGCTTCCTCTGCAAACATCTGCACCTTTCACCTCAGGGCTTTCTCTCAGCCCAGGTGTGAGCAGCCAGAAATGCCAAAACATTAATATTTCTGGGAGTGGCCCTCAGGTGATAATGTTGAGAGCTGGAGATCAAATACTCCAGCTTCCCCCGCTGAGGGTGCAATTCTGGGTCAGGTGTCAGTCACACTATCTTCCGAAGTTGCCCAGCAGGACTGCGCCTCGGATGCCCACAGGGTAACTTGCTGGATAATGTACCCCTTTTCAGACTCCTTGCCTTCCCTGGCTCACTGCCCAGACCCCTCCGGTGTTCCTTGGATCACCTCCAAATTAAATTACATGCACTTCAATCCTTGTTTCAGAGCCTGCTTCTGGGGGAGCCCGAACTCAAATAGTTAGGGTAATACCTGAAAAAATTATGGAATGAGTGTATTCATCAGGAAAACCCATTTCTCTCCTATAATTGCAAGGGATTATGTGTGTTTGTATATATTTGCAGTTGTATGTACATTCTGGCTAAATGTATGCACAAAATATCAAAGATGGATAAATACATGCCTAAGGAAAGGTTTAAAGTTAGCTATTACTTAAGAAGTCTGGAACTCTCCTGAAAACTCCATGGAGACAAATAGAATTACTTCTTGACTCTTGGGGTTTGGAATGATGATACTTTAGCAAAGTATAATCTGCATTTTGGTTTCCTTTGAGGAAAACTGAAGTGAACGTTCATTTAACAAATATTTATTGTGAGTGCGTAGTGTGTTGGATGGGAGGGTAGAACACCAATATTAATGACACTATTCTTGCCCTAGCTGATTTGACTCAGTGGATAGAGTATCGGCCTGCAGACTGCAGGGTCCTGGGGTTGGTTCCGATCAAGAGCACATGCCCGGGTTGCAGGCTCGATCCCCAATAGGGGCCAGTCAGTAGGCAGCCGATCAATGATTGCCTCTCATCATTGATGTTTCTATCCCTCTCTCCCCTCTCCCTTCCTCTCTGAAATCAATAAAGTGTGTTTTTTTAAAAATAAGACACTATTCTTGTCCTCAGGGTGTTTATGTAGGCAGATAGCTGCATAAACAAAGAATTACAGTCCAACATAAAACTCCATGAGAGCAGAGAGAAAAAACATTTAGCTTTGATGTGGGGAGACATTATCTGAGGACTTAAAATAAGACCAGGAATTAGATAAGAGAAGCATGAGCAATCAGTTGATGCAGAAGGGATAACTTGTCAGGGAGAGGTGAGCATGGGAAAATACAATATGTTTGTGGAATAGCAAACAATTCATTATAGCCAGGGGCTGGTATCTCAAAAAGGTAGGGTACAACCTTCTGTGGAAGCATGTAAGTATTTGACTGATCCAGAATTTTATCCTAGGCTTGTGAATAAAGGGCAATAACCAAAGAGGAAATGATAATTAGAAAAAAATCAGATCATACATCAATCTACGGGGGTAAGGTAGAAATATGAACAACAGGAGGGCAGTGATGTGATAAAACATTGAGTTACAAGAAGATAATCATTGAGAAAGTAAAGTAAGTTGTACTAGATGGTTAAGGAACTAGATTTATGGAAACGGCATGTAGCTCACATAATTTAATGCAGAAGCTACTTGTCTTAGGTGATTTTAACTCCTGTGTAAGTCATAATTGCATTTGGTTCCATATAACAATATCCTGACCAAATAAGAGGCTTATTTTACTCAATACCAAGAGGCAGGGGCACTAGATTAAGTCCATGGAGGTGCTTTAGAAACCAGACTTCTTCCAGCTTCCTGTTCCATCATTCATAGCTTGTGGTCACAAGAGGATTGCCACACCTTCATTCATGTCATCTGCACTGAGGACAAGCAAAATGGGTAAAGTGATAAACAAAAAGGTGCACACAAGATTACTCTGGTCAATATTTTATTAGAAGACAGTTTTTCTAGACCATTCACCCAGAATTCTGTTTTCATATCATTAACCATAATTCCGTTCCATGAGTATCCTTAGCTGCAAAGAAACCTAGGCTAGGAAATTTATATTTTATCTTATTAAAAAAATAGTTATTGTTGAAAGTATTTATGCCCCCCTTCCCCCCTGGAAATTGATATTTTAGTTGGACATACTGCCACCTAAAAATAATATTGAAGAGAGCTGGCACAAACAAGTTCTCCAGAGATGTTTATTTACAAATAAATACATGAAAAGAGATTAGAAAGAAATACTGGGGCTTTGTCTGCAATTTCAACTATTACCAACAATTTGGGAGCAGACTTTTAGAGTGAGTGGTTTATCCATAGGGGACTTTACAATTCAAGTTCTCTACCAAAGACATCAGAATCCGATTTTAATTTTCTGGTATAAATGTCAGAATCGGGGTTAAGTAATCTGTTAAATTCCTGAATATCATGTACTGTGTGATATAATTAGATGATATTAAAAGCATTTAAAAGCTGATAAGACCTGGGCGGCACTGTCTAGTCAAAATGAATGCTGGATGACAAGTGAAAATAATCTTAATATCAGTTCTGGATATAATGAACCCATCCCCAAAGATTATGATTTTATTGATCTTTGTGAGGCCCAGCATCAATGTGTTTAATCAATTCACCGGACACTTCTCCCGAGTAGCTAGGGTTGAGAACCTTAGTTAATGAACCTTGGGATTGCTCATCTGAGATCTTTGCCTCCTGCTTGCGCTATCTCTGCTACATATCAGCCAGCTGGGTTTCATCCAGGGTTTTATGTGGGAGCTACAAAGCAATTCTCCCTGAATAAGCTCTGGTTTTTATCCTGATATGTTTAAGTATTGAGGTGTCATGGTGATAAAAGGAAGTGCATGCTACGAGTATTTTCAATTCACAGGAAATCAGGAATCATGAAATATTCTAGAAAATGGATGTCAGAGGTGTCTCAACCAAATCTTTTTGGAAAACAGCAGGGCATTGGGGCATTATGCACATCTTTATTTGGTCAACAAACATGGACTAAATGGGAATTACTGTATTTTAAAATCATTTATTAAAATATAATTGACATACAAAAAACTCAACTTTGATAAATCTCCAGGGAATTATGCTGAGTATAGAAATCCAATCCCAAAAGATTGCATATTATGTGATTTTATTTCTAGAACATTTTGAAATGATATTTTAGAAATGGAGGCTAGACTAGTCGTTTCCAGGGGTGAGGGGTGGGAACCGGAGAGGAAAGAGGTGAGCGTGACTATAAAAGAGCAACACAAGGGATGCTGGTGGTGGCAGAACTGTTCAGTATGTTGACTAAGTCAGTGGATATGCAAACTTCTGCAGGTGATAAATTAGATATAGAACTCCATACACACACACACACACAACAAACACTAGCAACATTCGGGAAATCTAAATAAGACTGGTGGATTGTATCAAATGTCAATATCCTCATTGTGATATTGTACTGTAATTTTGCAAAATGTAGCTAAGGGACCTCTCTGTATTATACTTCATGACTGAGTACATATGTCCCATTTTCTCAATAAATCTTTTAATTAAATAATTCTGGGAGAATACATTACAAAGAAACTGTAAGAGGTAAAGTAGAGGAGAGAAATGAAAAGTCAGTTCAGAGGTATGACAGGCACAAAATAGGTTGGCGAGTAGAGGACTAGCGGGATCTAAATTGCGAAAGGGCACTGAGCACGAGAATCACTATGCAACGTGTTGCTTAAGAAACCCAAAGGGACTGTCCAACTATAATTGCTTGAAGGAAAGTCACCTGAGGTATGTATGCATAATGGACTGTAGTGGAGTGAGAGACCACTTCAAAAGCTACTGTAGTAATGTAGACTTGATTTAAAAACAGGCTTTATTTTGTAGGTGCCAAAAGGAATAAAAATGGAAATAATTTTTATGGAACTACAAAGGAATTAGCAAGGCTTGGTAGGGGCTTGATTGCATGTGAAATTTAGATTGGTTGAATGAGAACCACAATTCTAAAACAATAATGCTTACAAAAATAAAGAACTCCAAAGAGAATTCAAATGTGGGAAAAGATGTGTGTTCAGTATAGATATGTTGAATGTGATAGATAGGAATTTCTCAGGCTTCTGGGTGAGATCCAGAAATGTAACTTATTTTTCCTGCTATTCAACTTAATTGCTATATTGAGCTGATCTGAATGAGAACCACAATTCTAAAACAATAATGCCTACAAAAATAAAGAACTCCAAAGAGAATTCAAATGTGGGAAAAGATGTGTGTTCGGTATAGATATGTTGAATGTGATAGATAGGAATTTCTCAGGCTTCTGGGTGAGATCCAGAAATGTAACTTATTTTTCCTGCTATTCAACTTAATTGCTATATTGAGCTGATGGTAAAAGATTAATTCTTAGTCCACTAACTAGACTCTGTCAGCTGTCAACTCAAGATTTTCTGTCTGTTCTGAATCACTCTTCCTACTTACCTTCCTGGATTACACTTGAGTTCCCAGCACCAGGGAGGGAGAGTTGGGGACTACTGGTTCTTGGTTATAAATGATTCATCCTGGGTTTGTTCTTCCTGGTTTTCCCTCTGGGGGAGCACAGGACACTTTCAGATGTCCTTCCATCTGCTTACACCACGCCTATCCTTCTGCAGCTACCCCATCCCTTGTGTGAAGATCTGTGGGCCTCATCTGGGGAAACAGATGTAGCCATTATTTTGAACAAAAACCAAGGAAGGTTCATAATCATGAAGAAATATTACTCCTAGTTACTTTTCAGATAATACAAGCTTCTTTAGTTAGTAAATAACGTTTCCTGGCCAGTGTAATGATCACAATTTCAATCTGCATTTGGAGTTGACTTTCCAACTTTCTAAGCCCAGGTCTGTGCTGCTCTGCCTCCTCCCCAAGCTACCGCACCATGATGTATGCCCTCCGGGGTTGGAGCAAATGGAAGCCGAAGAGAAAAAAAAGAGCAGACAAGTGCTTATGTGATTAATACTATGGCGAACTGGCAGGGCTTTCTTTGGGACTGAAATCTCAGTTTTCAGTCACAGTCGAGGGTGGCATGGATTTTGATGGCTCTTCAATGCCCTTAACCCAGCCCATCTCTAGGAAGTATCTCTATGCACTTGCCCTGAAGAAGGGCAGTCCATCTTTATTTTGGCTTATTTCTCTTATCTTCCTTAACCCTAGGCATCCGATGATACCTTGAGCTTCTCTCTGATTGGACTGTCCATCCCTCTGAGAGAGGCCTTTGGGACAAGGATCTAAGACTAACTCAAGTGTGTGAGTGGGAAAAATCCATAGCTTTTTCTTTTCTTTTTTCCTCCCCTTGCAGCAATCTCTTGGAAGCTGGTTGTACTTAACACAACTATGTTTTGCTTTGTTACCAGGGCAACAAAACAATTATAATTTTGCCTCTTTATATTTCTCAGGAAAAGGGTAGGCACCAGTCCAAGGTGTTTGCTGAACAAATGACACATATGAAGGTGGCTGAGAAATCGCCTGAAGCCCCTCTTTACTGACTTAAGGTTGAAAAGAAAGTACTCTCACCTCATCCTACCTGGGGAGCAGGAAAGGACTCATAACATACTAGCATCTCTCTCAATATCCAGAGTCTTCTAACTTTTCATACAACCTGGATAAGGGATTAAAAGTCACTTAATGACTTTTAGAAATCCTCCTTTGCAATTCTTATACCATAACCTTGCACTGCACTTTGACCTATGGTGTTAAATTGAATTAGTGCCTCAGCTGACACTGACACAGTCTTCATATCCTGCGGCATAAGGCACACATTCTCTCTGCTCTAGATCCCGCAGGCTCACTGGAGTCCTATTGTTCTCATTTCTCCAGGGTTAAGTGCAAAACCCAAGCACTCTCCACAATCATTGACAATACCTGGGAAATGAAAGAAGGGAGGGAAAAACTAACATAAGATCTGCCAACTGGCCAAGCTAAAGACTGCATGAGCTTCAGGCAGGAACCTCTCAACATCAGAGATGCCCTCAGCAGGCCAGATATTGATCAGACATTAGAAGACAATAAAAGGTAAAAGATATCCTCTATTGATATTTTAGGACATTTTTAAAGCATGAACTCTTTTCCATTTCCCCTCTGAAGCATCTTCTCTCTAGGGCAGGGGTGGGCAACCTTTTTTGTGAGTGCGTGCCAAACCAGCAAAATCTCTGACTCAAAATTCTTCTGCGTGCCAACCCTAAATTTTTGAGAACATGTTATGCCTACTTGATATCTCTTAAGGTGTACGTATGTGAAAAACCTTGAAGAAATAATAAAATTCATTCAAGCGACAAAAACACAGTATATGATGATGAAAAATACATTTATTTTTTAAATGTATACATGTACACTGATAGTCCGACAGAAAACTTTATGACTCCGTTTGATATTATCAGTGGGACTTTTGCTGCTGCATCACTGATGACAGAGATTTTACATCAGGTTTATATTTCTTGACCTTCAGAGATATGCATGAGCTACTACTTTCATCCGTCAGGCTACTCCTATTACGAGACTTAACAAAATTCATCACTGAGAAAAAAGATTCACAACTGTAAATGGAAGATTATAAGAGAGGGTTTCACGTGCTAACAAAAGTTACTGGCGTGCCATGTTTGACACGTGTGACAGGGGTTGCCCACCCCTGCTCTAGGGTATGTGGAGGTGATGTGAACAGAGTGACAGTCTTATAAATAGTGTCTTTAAAAAAAACACAATAATTGCTGCAATAATGCCAGCAATTGCCTTCTGCAGATCACCGTAAGATTTAAAGGCAATATGTAAAACTGTATTATATTTTATATTTTATTTAATATTTTGGATTCATTCTAACCCTTCACATTAGAGTTATAATCTTTTAGAAAAGAAGGGACTGTGAAGATCACTTAGTGTAGCGGTCAGTGCTACACAATGTTTTGTGGCGCGTCAGCCTAGGTCTTTCAGACTCAGCTTGGACAATATCACTGCCCGGGGAAATCATCAGCTCCCTAGTTACCAAACCACTTAGTGGGGAGAGGGAATTCAAACATCGGATACAGGATTGGACTGGCTCTGGCTGGCTGTTGGGGTGCTTTACAGCCCTAAATACTTTTAGATCTTTTGTCTTCCCCATAGGTATTTTGTTAATGGAACGCTCACCTGGCATCTGCGGGACTTATTTTGTACATTGCTAGTGACGGTTTTCTGCTGTGCTACACACTCCCAAAGAACACTGAACCGAAACCTTTGCATACATGTTGATCTGAAGCTATGAGATACTCAAGAACAAACTTCATCTCTGTACAATAATTCCAATAGAAGTTTTCCGCTTCCTGGAAAACATTGAAACCTACACGTCACCTTCAACCGTCTACACACATTTTGATATCCTAGTTTTGACGTGTAATCACCAGCCTTTACATTTGTAGTGAGAACATCTGTTATTGTGTCCGCTTCAGATATTTCCTAGAGCAAGAAATATATTTTTCTTTTAACCTGAAGATGTCAACCTTCAAGACAGAGTCTAGGTCACAGAGAGAGACCAGAAGAAAGTGACGAGTGTGAAGAGGATGCCAGCTGAGGAGTGGAGGAATGGTTGCCCCGTCATTCTCCTTTAATTAAGTTCCAATTGACCGTATGAGCATGTTCTTAATTGTGTTCTAATGTAGTTATGCCTCAGGTTATTTTTCCAGATGTTAATAGCTACTTTATGAAACAGGAATTCTATTGCCAATTATTTTAAAAGAAATATACATACTATATCTTCTCATAGAGGGAAAATGTCCTTTAAAAGCATTTGTAAGTGCTGCAGCAAAGAAATCTGTTTAATCCAGTGATAACTAGATTAAAAAGAGTACATCTAGTGTAACCTCACTAGTGAAGAGAAGAGTGGATTACTTAAGACACCGTTTTATTAATGTAGTAAAATAACATTCACCTTTTCAAGGCTACTACTGTTGATTTGCATTAAGCTTACTGTCTACCATACTTCTAAGTTTTTTTTTCTTTTACGAATACTATGGTGTGGTTCTTGTTAAATATTTGTAAAAATATAAACAGAAAATGACACACATTCCTGTTAAATTTCACTCTATTTAATTCACCTAATATTTTAGCTCAGCATTGACAGAGACATTAAGCCAAAGATAAACAATACATTTCTAGTATGGTAATTTAAATAGTTAAAAGGAAAACTTTCCCATTCATTTTTACAGTCAAACAATATTTATTTTTAAAAGTGCCATAAAACAAATAGTAAATGCCATACTTTTCTCTTTAAAAAAGATGTTCCAGAAAATTACCACAGTTAGGAATTTTGTACTCATGGAAGATAAAAGTCAGACTCCAAGACTGACTTTGAGGAGCAGCAGAAATGGAAGGAATAACACTGGTTTATTGATAAGCCAGCGCTTCAATTTTCAGAATGCAATCTAAGGGCCTCACATTGTTAACACTAGAACAGCGCTGACATTTCTCATTTGCAAAGTGACATGGAAGACAGGATAAAAGACACAGTGAAAGACAGTCAAGTGAGCTTTAAAAATGATTCATAATAACTTACAATTTTTGCCACATATTACTGTTTAAGCAAAAGGATGTTTAAATATATTAAACTTTGGACATAAATGTAGAACATCATTCTGATAAGTTTGAGAACACATTAGCAAATTATTTCTGTATTGAGGACACTTTTAAAACTCTCAACCATCTGAATTTGTATAATTTTGCTTGTCTTTTTGTTAAGAAATTATGTTCTATTGCTAATTACCAGCAAATCATAATCCCTCCCCCCATTCTCAATTTATCTTTAATAGTAAAAGAAACATTTTGTTGTTTTAGTAGCAGTAGTTCAACTTTGTTAAGCTTTTTAATCAGGATGATTAAATCACATTTTATATAAAGAAATAAAAATTTAAAAAGCAGTTAATTTGCTGGGTTCTATTTTAATATTATTTTCGAGTTTAGTAGTTTATATTTTTAGAAATATAAACATTTTAAATGTGTTTTATTGATTTTTTAGAGAGAGAGGAGGGGAGAGGGATGAGAGATAGAAACATAGATGAGAGAGAAACATTGATCGGCTGGCTCCTGCATGCCCCCTACTGGGGATCAAGCCTGAAACCTGGGCATGTGCCCTGATGGGAATCGAACCAGTGACCTCTTGGTTTATGGGTCGAAGTTCAACCACTGAACCACAGCAACTGGGCTAGAAATATGAACATTCTATTATAAAAAAAAATCAGGTTACTTGAACCCACAACTATTAAAATGTATGTATTTTTCAGTGTTAATAGAGCTTGGATTTTAGGTAAGCTTCTCATTTTAAATTATACTCAGAGTCCCAAATACAAAAATGTGTTATATGTGCATTAAATAGAAATCTATTATTTTTGTGATACAAATGAAAACATAAAATTGAAGAGAATGAGTGTCATGTACACTTGGCCCAAAAATATAGGGGATAGCTATTTTTTTCTGCAATCACTGAAGTAATGCTGTCATTAACAATCATATTTTCAATCTGTGTAGAACTCCGATAAAATTCATTTTTAAAAGATAAGACTTTAATAACTTGGAATTGCTGAATAGGAATATGAGCAAAATTACTTTGTCGGAGAAGGGAGAGAAAAAAGACAATGTCAAGATAGGAGATGCAGAAAATGGGAGAAATGATTAGAATTCAATAAATTGTATTTTCAGGTCCTATGCGTCTTATATGGGCAGGGCTGTGGTAAACAGAGTGGGATTGTTAGGTTTGGGCACAGCAGTTATAAGGTTAGCTATAAATATCAGCAGCCAGTATGCAAGTTAGGAATATAAGTTACACTTTAGGCCTTTCATTCACATTTAAACATGCAGGAAGTGACAGGGAAATAGCTTCAAAATGATGGACGCCTTTAACTATTAGAAAATGCATTTGACTGGTTGGAAAAAGAATTCCAGTCCATGTCTGTGCTGCTGAGTATCTGCTATTTCAAGTCTGTAAAGTAGGCTCTATGGGAAACAAAAGGATGTGTATACACTGAGTGGCCAGATTACTATGACCACCCCATCAGTACTTCGTTGGGCCACCTTTTGCCTTCAATACTGTGGAGATTCTTCTTGGCATTGGCTCAAGAAGAAGCGCCACAGTATTGAAGGCAAAAGGTAGCTCATCCAAGTACTGAAGGGTTGGTCATAATAATCTGGCCACTCAGTGTATTTTGGTGGGAAGGGGAAGTGTGGCGTAATAAGATATGGGAAGAAAGGGAGACCCTTTATTTGTAACTGCCACTCTTTCCTTTAGAATGATAAGAAATGAAAAGAGAGAAAATGACTTTCAGGGTATACTGGAATAACTGTCGAGTTTCCCCAAGTTTTTCATGCTGCTCTAGAAAGACATTCTTTCCTGCAACACCCTAGCCAGAAATGGTATCCTTGGGAACAGGCCATTCTTCAGAAGCACTTCTCAAAGTTTATCAAAGTTCTTGTTGCATCCTTAAGCTTGCTCTTCACTGTGCATGAATTGTTAACTGATTAACTGGATGAGGTGCCTGAACTGTTCGCTGTTCTTAATGCTGGCTGCATATTAGGATCACCTCAGGAGGTTCTGTAACACGTTGGACCCCACCTCCAGAGATTCTAAATTAATTGGCTTGGCTTAAGGCTCGGGCATTGGGAGTTGTATAAAGCTCCCTCGGTGACTTGATTGTACAGCCAGGGTTGAGAACCACTGACCTAAGTGATGTCTAAAGACCAAATTGAACCAGAGCGGGGAGGGGGTGGAACTTAGCTATAGTGAATGAATGAATGAATGAATGAGTGAATCTCTAATTGAACCAGAGCGGGGAGGGGGTGGAACTTAGCTATAGTGAATGAATGAATGAATGAATGAGTGAATCTCTAATTGATGAAATAAATGATGAGGAGATAATTTGAGTGTACAGAACAGAATAATAAGGGGCAACCAAAGAAGAAACTCCATCTTTCTGGAATTGCCAGCATCCGTTCCCCCTCTACATTGCTTGAGGAGCACTGTGAACCCATCTGTGCTCAGTGGCCTAGAATCGAGAAAGAGCAGTGGCTGCAATGGAGTGAGAGTTCTCCTTGCAGTGGGACCATGGGAGGGAGCCTTATTCACATACTTCCATTTCTTAGCTCTATAACTTTTGACATTATGCTTTTGTGAATGTTTTAAGTGCTCAGAGTGACCACAACTTTACTTTTTGGGTATTGATAATTTTAGAGAATCAGAGCTATATCTTCAGTGATGGTTTACTACCCAGTGACTTTGGGTGACTGTCACCACGAACCACTGGCTGAGTGTCTCACATACAGCTAGGTTAGGCTGGAGCAGAGATTTCTAAAGCAGGGTTTTGGCCTTGTGTCAGAATTACAGATGCAGAAATTCCAAGGCAGGTCCTTAGGAATTTAGGTTTTGTTTTAACTCCCCAGGAATTCTAACCTTGGGGTGGTAAGACCCTTCTTACAATATCAAAAATTCAAAAAATTATAAAAGATACACCTATTTATTCAAATGTGTATTTATGCAAAGGCCAGCTATTTCTGCCCAGAAGCTAAGTCAAAAGACAAATGACAAAATGGGAAGAAATGTAAAGAGCAAAACCCAAGGGCAAAGTAAGCAAAAGGTCTGAGTAGACAGTTTGTATTAAATGGTGTTCAAAGGGAAGGCAGGGGAGGGTGGGGGGAAGGGGGAGAGATCAACCAAAGGACTTGTATGCATGCATATAAGCCCAACCAATGGATACAGACAGCAGGGGCGTGAGGGCAAGAGCGGGGGTGGGGGGGGGCGGGGAGCAATGGGGTACAAGGACACATATGTAATACCTTAATCAATAAGGAAAAATATATAAAAAATAAATAAATGGTATTCAAGTGGCTTTGAAACATGTGAACATATAGAAAACTTCACTCATAATAAGATCACTGTAAATTAAAAATACACTGAAATGCCATTTATCAAAATGTCAAAAATTCCAAGCCTGATAATACACTGTGTTGGCGAGGCTGCTGGGAAGCACACAGCTCTCATACTTTGTTGGTGGGAGTTTAAAGTGAACAACATGCCAATATCAATTAATATTACAAATGCATATGTTTTCTAACCCAGCAAATCCCCTTTCAGGATATTTCTGTCCTTTCTCTCAGAAACTTTTAGATTTTCTTTCATGTTTTAAAATTTCATACTAAAATGTCTGGATGTGTGATTTTTCCTTTTTTCTCCTGTTTCTCTTTAAGGCCCTTTAATCGTAAGTTTTCTATCTTTAATTCACCAAAATTTACCTTCATTATTTTTCCAAAGTTTCCTTCTTGCCTTTTCCCTTTTTTCTGTAATGCCTATTATCTCTATTTCAGTACTCCTACTTCTGTTCTCTATAAGTCTTATCTCTCTTAAAATTATTTTTTCTGTTAAATGTGGGTAACCAAATTTTTTATCAAGCAGTCTTACCATTGTCATGTCTATAGCCTCCCAACCCCAGCACCTTACTTCCCCTTACATTTCTCATAGATTTTGGCTGGATAGTCAGACGCATGTTTCCTCTTTTACTCCTGCTTTGTTTCTGTCCGCTGTTTCACCACAGTTGTTTTGGGAGGAAGGAGCTAGCAGCTGGGACTAGTTCAAAATCTAGGCAGGGTCTCCACTGATTCTTAAGTGCAATAAAATGCAAGAACCAGTATTGTAAAGTTTAAACTAATACATGAATCATATTTTTATAGATCATTGGATCTGGTTGCAAATTCCAGCTTTATCATGTATTGACTTTGTCGAGCTTGGTTTAATCATTTAACCTGTCTGAACGTCTTTCTTCATCGATTAAATGAGAATAATATTATCTACCTTACCTGCTTCCCCTACTTGCCATGAGTATAAATACATTTGGTAAAGCATAAATAAGAGTAAGTTTGATTGTTGTTTTTTTTTTTAAAACAAAGCAGAATAACGACAAGGAATTTAACCAGTTATATTCCCATAAGGGCTTCCTGATCATCTGAAAAGGCTCATGTGTTTGTCTGCTGAGCAGGTTGCCTCTTTGATGATCAGAGTAAAATGAATGAGTCAGCATACAGGGTCCTGTTCATCTTTCACTTGTAGGCAGCCAGACCAGAGCCCTGGTAGGACCAACATAGTCATATACACTTTCATGGTCCTCTCACACCCCAAAGTGATTACAATGCATTGTGTATGGGCAAGAGTATACCTGGAATGATTGCATAACCTGTACAGTGGTCTCATATGGTGGCCACAAAAATGACCACTTAAATGTCCATTTGTAGTGTAATGGGCACTAATGTCAGATAGATTACTTTTGACAAGCCAGTAGTCGAATCTGTGTCTGGAACCAAGAAGCCAAGTGGTAGAGAGTGCAACAGAATGAACGTATCATAGAGAAATACCATCACGTGTCTCAAGTGTATGGAGATCACATGGGCTGAGGAGTATATGCTGCTGGGAAAGGGCACCAGCCTGTCTCGGAAGACCTCACTTGGTGGCTACTGTTCAGCCTCAGAAACTCACCCTAGCCAGTTGGGCTCAGTGGATAGAGCATCCGCCTGCAGACGGAAGGGTCCCAGGTTCGATTCTAGTCAAGAGCACATGCCCAGGTTGTGGGCTCAATCCCCAGTCGAGGTGGGGGGGTGGGGGCAGGAGGCAGCCAATCAATGATTCTCTCTCATCATTGATATTTCTATCTCTCTCTCTCCCTCTTCCTCTCTGAAATCAATAAAAATATTAAAATAAAAATAAACATGGTGGGAGATATCATTTTGCAAAGAGCTTAATGGAGGTAAGGATAGAGAGAAATTGAAATAGCACTAGACTACTGTAAGAAGAATATCCTTACTACCCTCCAAGTCTCAAGTTCTCTCTGCTCTCTGCATGAAATCAAGCTTGGGTTCCTATGAATTCTTGCTAGATTATCTCCTGCTAATTTTCAAGTTTAACAATCTAGGAGAGAGACCAGAGAGGACATGGTCAGCCCATTAGCTGTGTATGATAAACCAGGGCTTCAGGGAGGATGGAGTCCTGAAGCATTCGTGTTCTTCCTCTCACCACTGCTTCTCTTTTAGCTTCATCCACATTCTAACAAGGCACAGCTTCACAGGGAGTAATGCTGTGGTCCCTTCACCTGACTCTTTAAACTCCTGCTTTGGGATCTAAATTACTGAGTCAGAACAAACATTATCTAGAAAGAAAACAGAGAAATCTATTTCTACTGAAAAAATATATATATATTATATAAGGATTCTTTTATTAGAGAAATGTCCTTGACAGTGCTAGGCAGACTCCGTGTGATTCATTTCTTTATTTCATGAAAAGAGGGAGGAAAATTGCTCCCCCAGACCCCCACCTTTCCCCCACTTGTGGGAATATTGCTAAGAAGGCACAGCCATGACCTGCTGCCTCGGAACACTGCCCAGTGGGCTGACATCATGGGAATGGCTGAGCTTGTTTGTGGAGGTTATCTAATTCTTGGCATAAGGGTTCTGGGCAGGAAACCTTCTATATTTCTTTGATAATGAACCAAAAATCACTAGCCCAAGAAATTGACACTGCATTTCATTAACACAATTTTCCCAGAAAATAGCAGGATGCCAGGCAGCTAATAGTATTGCTTTCACAGTCGAAGCTGTCCCCTATAACCTCTCTGAAGTACTGTCCCAATTGTGTTATTACCAAAAGCACACAGCCCAGTTTTTAACTTCTTCCCTAGAAAAATGTTGCTCTTTCTAGATCCTCACCTAACACCTCTAAAGCCCTAAAGGAGAAAATAGTGTTACCAATACTATGAGAAATAGCCAAATATTTAATGTAGGGAAAATAAAAGTTGTGGCATATTGTGAAAAATATATTAGTAGTCATGGATTTAGAATACATTAGTTTATTGTAAATACTATTGTATTATTAATAGTATGTTGGAATATATTTAGAACAACTCAAAACACTTTATGAACAAAGTTGACTCTATAAATTTAGCTAATATTTATCAATAAATATGTACCCGACAATACTTTAGTGCTTTATATATGTTAACTCATTTTATTCTTACATTTTATAAATGAGGGCACTGAAGAACAGAGGGGTGAGGTAATTTGTCCAGATCACATAGATAGTAGTAAGTGGCAGAATTGCAGTTCAAACTCAGATAATCTAGTTATAGATTCTCTACTCTCAATCTCTCTTCTCATACTGAGTCAAAGTTCAACATACATAGATTGTATCATGTACAGGAAGTGGTAAGTTATATTTGAGAAGTACAAGTGAATTAAAATAATACTAAGACCTGCCGGCGTGGCCTAGTAGTTGAGCATCAGCCTATGAACCAGGAGGTCATGGTTCAATTTCCGGTCAGGGCACATGCCTGGGTTGTGTGCTAGGTCTCCAATGTTGGGGGTGCAGGAGACAGCCAATCAATGATTCTCTCTCATTGTTGATGTTTCTATCTCTCTCTCTCCCTCTTCCTTCCTCTCTGAAATCAATAAAAATATAGATATATAAAATAAATAACACTTAAGATATTTCTTTAACATAGTTTTTTTCAATGTTGATTTTTGAATATTTTTTTTAAGTTTCTTTTGAGCCTACATGATAGTTTCAAGTCTGGAAGTGAGAGCTTTTATTTTTTGCTGAACTATTTAAATTGGCACCGGATGCCCTGCCACCCCTGAATTGTTTGGGGTCTACTTCCTTCATTTTCCTACATATATATAATACAGCCATAAAAATAATTAAAACAGTTGTATGTGAAAATAAATTACTACTATATTCTTCAGACACCATTCAAATTCTGCCAATAAAAAGATGTCCTCTCAAGAATAAACTCAAATTAGATTAAAGACTTAAATGTAAGACCCAAACCTATAAAACTCTTAGAAGAAAACAGGCAGTAAACTGACATTTTTCTTAGTAATATTTTTTTCTGATATATCTTCTTGGACAAGGGAAACAGAAGGAAAAAAAGCAACAACTAAAAACAATAAACAAATGGCACTACATCAAACTAAACAAGAAACCATCTATAAAACGAAAAGCCAGCTTGTGAAGTGGAAGGAGATATTCATCAATAATACTGGTACAATCGCATAAGGGGTTATAATCTAAAGTTTATAAAGAACTCACACAACTCAACACCAAAAATTCAGAACAATCCAATTAAAAAATGGGCAGAGAACCTGACTAAATACTTCATGATGGCCAATAGACATATAAAAGAATGCTCAATGCCACGGATCATCAGAGATGCAAATTAAAACCACAATGAGATATCACCTCACACCTGTCAGATAGCAATCTCAATAAATCAACAAACAAATGTTGGTGAAAATGTGGAGAAAAGGGAATCCTAATGAACTGTTCATGGGATTGAAAGTTGTCGCAGCCACAGTGGAAAACAGTGTGGAGGTTCCTCAAAAAATTAAAAATGGAACTGCCTTATGACCCAGTGATTCCACTTCTGCGTATAATCTGAAGAAACCCAAAAAACTAAGTCAAAAGAATATATATGTTCATTGCAGCATTATTTACAACTAGAGGTCCAGCGCACGAATTTGGTCCAGTGCATGGGTGGGGTCCCTCCTGGCCAATCGGGGCTGTCTCGCCCAGCCCTAATCAGGCTGATTGGAGCTGGCCAACTGGGGGAAGGGACCGTGGGAGGTTGGCTGGCCATGGGAGGTTGGCTGTGGGAGTGCACTGAACACCAGGGGGAAGCTCCTGCATTGAGCGTCTGCCCCCTGGTGAATATTGTGCTAGAATATAATCAGAAACACATATTAACACCTAATGAACTAAAAATACATGTCAGCCAGATTTAAGTATTCACTGAGAAACCCGCTAGATATCCAAGTAGTGATTGAAATTTGGGTTCTTCGATTGCTTAGGCTTTTATACATATAGATAGCCAAGAGATGGAAACACCCCAACTGCCCATCAATAGACAAATGGATAAAAATGTGGTGGTATATTTATACAATGGACTATTACTCAGCTAAAAAAAATAAGGTTGAAATTGTACCATTTGTGACAACATGGATAAAACTAGAGGGTATTATGCTAAGTGAAATAAGTGTGCCAGAGGAAGACAAATACCATATGATTTTACTCGTAAGTGGAATCTAAAGAACAAAACAAACAAACACACAGAAGCTGACTCATGGATACAGAGAACAGACAAATGATTGCCAGAGGGCACAGGGTTTAGGAGTCAGTGAGGAATACGTGATGGGGTTAAGAAGTAAAAATTGATAGTTACAAAATAGTCATGGGAATGTAAAGTACAGCATTCATCTTTGCCTTCCTCCACATGTGGCTTCTGTCTCTAGAATGTGGCTACTTCAGTTGTCCCCACTCGCAGTAGGTAGGAAAAGAAGCAGAGAGGAAGGTGAGGAAATGCCACGGAAATGCACGTATTTCTGCTGCTCACATTCCCATGGTGCAGCGGTTCTCAACCTGTGGGTCGAGACCCCTCCATCTTTGCCCTCCTCCACATGTGGCTTCCGTCTCTAGAATGTGGCTACTTCAGTTGTCCCCACACGCAGTAGGTAGGAAAAGAAGGAAAGAGAGGAAGGTGAGGAAATACCATGGAAATGCACATATTTCTGCTGCTCACATTCCCTTGGTGCAGCGGTTCTCAACCTGTGGGTCGCGACCCCTCATTGCAATTACTATGTATGGTGCCAGCTGGGTACTTAAACTATCAGGGGGATCACTTTGTAAAGTATATGATGACCTAATCTCTGTGTTGTACACCTGAAACCAATACAAAATAATATTGTATGTCAACTGTAGTTGAAAAATAAAATAAAATAAATGTCCTCACAATCTGATACATTTCAGTGCTTCTTAAATCACTCAATATCCATTAGAGCATTCCTTATAGAATTTTTTAGATGTGTTGTTGTTATTCCCTAATACAAAAATGTGTCTGTCTTATGATCCCAAACCTCATGCCATCTGACTATATGTAGTTAATCTTAAAAATCCATCTTTGTCAACAAATAAACATGTTATATATTATCTATCTAAGATGTTATGATCACATTTTGAAGAGGGATTTCTGAAGGCAATACTCTAACAAAAATGTGGGATATTAACAATGAGAGTGTGGCTCACTATGACAAGAAGGAGAAATTTTAAAGCAGTGAAAATTTTTGTGCCCTTAAATCTCACTAGATAAACAGCTAACTTCTTGACGGGTTTTTCTAATGCAAAGAGACATGATCCATAATCTTCAACATTTAATGATGGCAAATATTCCCTAAAGCTTCAGGAAATATAATACTTTTCTAACCATATGCTATGAAAGCTAAAAATCCCTTAGTACCATGAAAAGGGAGATGATAAAATAGAGCACACTAATTAATCATGCCTTTGCACAGGGAAATTGTTATAAACATTCCTTAGCATCTTAGTTTCATTGCAAAAACTGCACTTGTTTTATTTCTACCAAACTAGGCAAAAACTAGAAGTCTGTGGACTGAGGGATTTCTTTTGATGATGGTCGACACAGCCTTTTCATGATGGGAATCACTGGATATCAGCTGGAAAGACAGAAACTTAATTTAATGTAATCATTCTGTTCTGCAGGACATACAGATTTAATGTGATGAGTGAAATTTGGTGTCTTTGGGGCTTATTCCTATAAGTGTAGTGGCTTGAAAGATATTGTGCTAGAAAATAATCAGAAACACATATTAACAGCTAATGAAGTAAAAATACATGTCAGCCAGATTTAAGTATTCACCAAGAAACCCGCTAGATATCCAAGTAGTGATTGAAATTTGGCACAGCAAAGTGAACATAAAGAGATGTAGGAGTAAGGTGAATTAGTTGAAAAATACATGCTAAAGACTTCAGAATTGTGTGCCTCTACTAATACAGTGACATGAAATAGGTTGGCTATTCTCAA
>NW_005371734.1:1085590-1087516 GCF_000412655.1 Myotis brandtii
CTTTCACAGGGGTCGCCTAAGACCATCGGAAAACACATATATAATTACATATTGTTTTTGTGATTAATCACTATGCTTTAATTATGTTCAATTTGTAACAATGAAAATACATCCTGCATATCAGATATTTACATTACGATTCATAACAGTAGCAAAATTACAGTTATGAAGTAGCAACAAAAATAATTTTATGGTTGAGGGTCACCACAACATGAGGAACTGTATTAAAGGGTCGTGGCATTAGGAAGGTTGAGAACCACTGATATAGAGCTTGAGGTGGAGTAAAACAGAAACAATAATGGAAAGAAACAGAAATGAGTCAGTCTCTCTTCTCTTCTTACTGATTTCTATTTTCCACACTTCTTCTTTCCAGCTCAGTGCGGAAACAAAACTAGGTCAGTAAACATGTTTCCATGGTATCTGAAATTTCTCTCTTAAAATCAAACTAAAATACTGACCCTTTTGATGGTCAAGATATTACCTACTTTACGCAAAATTATGTTAGGTTTACATTTCCTGACATGTAAATGATGATTAATTCATTTGTGTGTGTGTGTGTGTGTGTGTGTAATCCATTTTGTTGGATTAATAGCTTAATTATCTTTGTATAATCCTATATAATAAAAGGCTAATATGCAAATCGACTGAACGGTGCAATGACCAGTCACTATGATATGCACTGACCACCAGGGGGCAGACGCTCAACACAGGAGCTTCCCCCTGGTGGTCAGTGCGCTCCCACAGGGGGAGCACCACTCAGCCAGAAGCCGGACTCACGACTGGCGAGTGCAGTAGCAGTGGCGGGAGCCTCTCCAGTCTCCATGGCAGCACTAAGGATATCCTGCTAAGGATGTCCAACTGCCGGCAGGTGGACACCCCCTGAAGGGTCCCGGAATGCGAGAGGGTGCAGGCCCAGCTGAGGAGCCCCTCCCCCCACCCAGTGCATGAATGTCGTGCACCGGGCCTCTAGTCTATGTATGTTTATAGATAATTCATTTTCTCCAGGCTAAATGTTTCTGAGTCACAAAAGAGTATTTCTCTGGCTTCTCTACTACATGCTTTAAAAATACCCCCCCCCCCCCATCTACCTTATATTTACTTTCCAGATAGTTCTAGGAGTTTCTACAGCATTAACAATGCATCTAAGCCCTTCTTTAATAAACAATTTTGAAGTCTGCCTACTCCTAAGGTATCATTCTTCCCCTCCCGCAACTGGTCTGCATGCAGCACCAGTGATTTCCCCCCTCTGTGCTAAGGTTTGCAGAGTGTGTCTTTCATCGATAGCATTAAAAAGAGAAGAACCCGGAGAGCTCTGGGGCCTCGTTTCCTCTCCTGTGCCAATAGCCTGGAAAAGAGTTGGCTTAGCAGGCTTGAGTTAGCTCAACTCAGAAACAGGCTGATACCAGTGAATGAAATCCAGAGACTTTCTTTTTCTCATAAGCCATTTTGGGGGAGTCAGAAAACTTCTGTGTTACCATATTGGTGTAGATATGTCCCTGAAGGGTCCCGGAATGCATAAATATGTATGCATTACTGGGGTGGGCTCCTGCATGAGCCTTTTTCATGGTATTCACTCAATCCTGCCTGGCCTAAGTACAGCTCTATTCGGGACCTTGGTGGCTGAGGGGATCACATGTGCTCTAATGGTTTACTGTTTGATAGTTTGCTCTTACATATTTACACAAATTGGCACTAGTGAGATGTGTTTCTCAGTCCCTTTGCGTGATAATCATCAAAATGGCCACTATCTTCCAATGCCCATTATAGACTCCACCAGTTCTCCTGGTAGCTCAGGTCCAGGGCACAGCTCTCTAGAGCAGGGAATCCTAACTAAATACCCCAACATTGTGGTTGATATATTTTCATAACAATGAATGTCATTCATGCCTCTAGTGCAGGGGTGGGCAAACTTTTTGACTCGAGGGC
>NW_005371734.1:1088271-1122457 GCF_000412655.1 Myotis brandtii
TTAAAAAACCCCCCCCCCCCCCCATCTACCTTATATTTACTTTCCAGATAGTTCTAGGAGTTTCTACAGCATTAACAATGCATCTAAGCCCTTCTTTAATAAACAATTTTGAAGTCTGCCTACTCCTAAGGTATCATTCTTCCCCTCCCGCAACTGGTCTGCATGCAGCACCAGTGATTTCCCCCCTCTGTGCTAAGGTTTGCAGAGTGTGTCTTTCATCCATAGCATTAAAAAGAGAAGAACCCGGAGAGCTCTGGGGCCTCGTTTCCTCTCCTGTGCCAATAGCCTGGAAAAGAGTTGGCTTAGCAGGCTTGAGTTAGCTCAACTCAGAAACAGGCTGATACCAGTGAATGAAATCCAGAGACTTTCTTTTTCTCATAAGCCATTTTGGGGGAGTCAGAAAACTTCTGTGTTACCATATTGGTGTAGATATGTCCCTGAAGGGTCCCGGAATGCATAAATATGTATGCATTACTGGGGTGGGCTCCTGCATGAGCCTTTTTCATGGTATTCACTCAATCCTGCCTGGCCTAAGTACAGCTCTATTCGGGACCTTGGTGGCTGAGGGGATCACATGTGCTCTAATGGTTTACTGTTTGATAGTTTGCTCTTACATATTTACACAAATTGGCACTAGTGAGATGTGTTTCTCAGTCCCTTTGCGTGATAATCATCAAAATGGCCACTATCTTCCAATGCCCATTATAGACTCCACCAGTTCTCCTGGTAGCTCAGGTCCAGGGCACAGCTCTCTAGAGCAGGGAATCCTAACTAAATACCCCAACATTGTGGTTGATATATTTTCATAACAATGAATGTCATTCATGCCTCTAGTGCAGGGGTGGGCAAACTTTTTGACTCGAGGGCGACACTGGGTTCTTAAACTGGACTGGAGGGCCGGAACAAAAGCATGGATGGAGTGTTTGTGTGAACTAATATAAATTCAAAGTAAACATCATTACATAAAAGGGTACGGTCTTTTTTTTTTTAGTTTTATTCATTTCAAACGGGCCGTAGTTTGCCCACGGCTGCTCTAGTGCCTTCTGCTACCCATGCCTTCTACTCTCAGTGTCAGAGGGGAATTACAGAGGGGAAGAACAGTTAGTTTTTGTTCATTCTGTTTTTTGAAGGGCTGTTACCCAAAAACATTGGGTGGGTTCCTGAGATGAACTGGAGGATAATCTGAGTTATAAGCCATGCAGTGCTCAAAATTCATCTCTCCTTTTTGGATCAGTTCTCCAACCAACGTTGTGGAACTCTCTTTACCTTAGACCAGCAGTTCTCAACCTGTGGGTCGCGACCCCTTTGGCGGCCGAACGACCCTTTCACAGGGGTCGCCTAAGACCATCCTGCATATTAGATATTTACATTACGATTCATAACAGTAGCAACATTACAGTTATGAAGTAGCAACGAAAATAATTTTATGATTGGGTCACAACATGAGGAACTGTATTTAAAGGGCCAGAAGGTTGAGAACCACTGCCTTAGACTGACTTTACAGAAGGCCTCGTGTATCTCTATGGGGCCATCCCACCAGGCCTCCATGCAGACCTGGCTTCCCCTAATTGCTAAGGTCCACAGAGCTGAATTTAAGACACATCCATTCATCCCCACTTGGATGCTCCACTGGCACCTCAATGTAACACATCCAATAATTAACTCATCCTCCACCACTGCCCCTACTCATGTATAGTAAGCTCTCTTCCTCTCAAGTTCTCTACTTTTAAAAAGGCCAAATAAAAAAGTCTGGATCTCTTACCCTTTGGGGCAGCAGGGATAGACCTGGAAAATATTATGCTAAGTGAAATAAACCAATCTGAGAAAGACAAATATCACATGACCTCACTTATTTGGGGAATCTAATGAACAGAATGAATTTACCAATAAAATAAGACCTGAAGCATGGAGGTATGGAACAGACTGACATACCTCAGTGTGGGGCTTGGGGAGTCGAGAAGAAATTAACCAAAAACTTATATACTTATATGCATAGCCCTTGGACACAGGCAATAAGGGGTGAAGACCTGGAGGGGGGGGCGGGTAAAGTGGGAGAAAAGTGGACACATCTGTAATACCATCAACAATAAAAATATATAGTTAAAATAATATATATCTTCAAATTATCTCATTCTTTTCATGCCTACTGTCTACCTCAATTCCTGCTTTTACCTCAAAGAGGCTGCTGGGCTCGGAAAGGGGCCATACAGGTGTAGTGTTCTGCTGCAGGAGCACTCCATACTCATTCCTGTATATATATATATTTTTATATTTTATTGATTTTTTTACAGAGAGGAAGGGAGAGGAACAGAGAGCCAGAAACATCTATGAGAGAGAAACATCAATCAGCTGCCTCCCGCACACTCCCCACTGGGCATGCACCCGCAACCAAGGCACATGCCCCTGACCAGAATCGAACCCGGGACCCTTGAGTCCGCAGGCCGACGCTCTATCCACTGAGCCAAACCAGCCAGGGCTCATTCCTATATTAATGCAGTGCTCTCTCCCACTCTTTAAGTTCAAGTTCTGCTTCTTCCTTAAACCCAAATCAACCTAGCTCATACAATTCTAAATTCTTACTGTACATCTACAAGTATCAGCTCTGTATTGCATATAACCACTAGGACACTGTTTTTTAACTTATGGTCCTTTAGCCACTTGCAGCAGCATTCTCCAAGTATGTATTTTTAATGAGATTCCTGATATTTGAAGCTATAGCTTGAGGGAACAGTAGGTTGTTTATCTTCCTCTTTCCTTCCTAGTCCTTTCTTCTCTCTTCTTCCTTCCTTTGCCATTCTGACAACTGACTCCCCGCGAGGAGAAAAAGCCTCCAGTATTGCTCAAGTTGTAAAACGGAAAAACCAGGGAGTATGAAAGGCTCTTTTTCTAGGTTCTCCCCCCTCTTGGTTCATACTGAGGTCATTTCTTTCCTTTTGGATTGTTTGTAGTGTTTTGTATTCTCTCCAACGCTGTAGGTGTGTTAGGCTGTCTTATGAGATTCACCTCTTGAAGGAGTGTTTTACACACACACTGGATGTGGACATATGTGCACGTAATGCTTGGAGCAAAGCCAAGACTTTGAAGCAGTTGGGGTGTGAAGATGGAAAGAACATGGATTGAAAAATTGCTACATTAGTCAGTACTGGAACTGTCCTACTTAGAAACTTCTCGTTATGTACTATAATAATTTTCCAGCATTACTTAAGTCATTTAAATTGCGTTTTCTAATACACACAGCCAAAGCATCTTAACTGATAAGGAGAAAAAGAGGGAGGACAATCTACTCAAGGCAGGGGCAGGAAGCTGTGTAGGTTTAAAGTCTAAGGGAAATTAAACCCTCCCAAGAGCTGTTCTGAGAAGACGTTGGCCAGAAAAATATAAATTCATGTGAATGTAGACATGGATAAATTTAACACAATGCCTAGTCATTACAATATTATTGACTATATTACTTATGCTGTACTTTATATCCCTGTGATTATTTTTGTAACTGGCAATTTGCATATCTTAATCCTTTCTCCTAACTTCTGACAACCATCAAAATGTTTTCTGGCCCTAACCGGTTTTGCTCAGTGGATGGAGCATTGGCCTGTGGACTGAAGGGTCCCAGGTTCGATTCTGGTCAAGGGCATGTACCTTGGTTGCCGGGACATCCCCAGTGGGGGGTGTGCAGGAGGCAGCTGATCGATGTTTCTCTCTCATCGATGTTTCTCTCTATCCCTCTCCCTTCCTCTCTGTAAAAAATCGATAAAATATAGTTAAAAAATGTTTTCTGTATCTATAAATTTGTTGAATTAATGGCTTAATTATCAGTGCACGTTATTTAATTTCCTTGACCGGGAATTGACCCCTGGAACCTTTGGTCTGCAGGCCAACTCTCTAACCACTGATCCATGCCATGCAAGTCAGGGCTGCATTAACATTTGTATGTACATACATGGGTATGTTTTAATAATATAAATGGAATCATACTATCATTGATAGTAAACTATTTTAAAACATTTTTATTTTAAAATATCTAGGGTATATTACCATATTTAGATAGTAAACTATTTTAAAACATTTTATTTTAAAATATCTAGGGTATATTACCATATTTATGTTCAAGACTATATTTTGTTTTTTTTAGATTCTACATATATGTGAAATCATATGGTATTTGTCATTCTGTGACTTATTTCACTTGGCATAATATCTCCTAGGTCCGTCTATGTTGTTGCCGATGGCAATATTTCATTCCTTTTTATGTCTGAATCATATTCCCTTGTCTATATGCACCACTTTTTCTTCATCCATCCATTGATGGACCAGTGATCAGAGATGAAGTCCAAGAACCATATTTTGTATTTATCATTATATCCTTAGTCCATAGCATAGCACCTGTCATATGGTAGGTGATCTATAAATATTTACTGATTGAGTTAATAAATTAATGAATGAAGGGTCAAGAAATTAGGAAGGACCTTTCTAGGAGGTTCTTTAATAAAACTGTATTCTAATATTCCTGACTTGGCTGTTGTACCAGTGATCAATTTATTGCCTCAGAAATCTAAATTCGCCCTTCTTTTCCCTGCTGTGTGATACTGAAACTGAACTTTGTCAATGTTTCTTTGCCAGCAAGCATACAATCAGTATTGCAAACAGAGAGTACTGCGTGGGCACAGCAGGAAGAAGGGGCTTCTTGTCCTGGGCCTGGTGTGGTTTTTCCTTCTGGATAACTTAGTGTGCAGCTGCAAGTGGCACTCACCCCCCAGTAAGCCTTGCCACCACCCTAGCCAATGGCTGTCTCTGAGTTGGGAAAACACCCCACTGCTTGCCTTTCTAGTGAGTTTCATGGGCACCCCCAGATGATGGCTTCTTTGAAGATCTTTTCTTTTCCCCAGTAAGTCGCTTTCTAGTGAGTTGTCAGCCTTTGATGGCACCCCCACTGACTTTCCAGTGAGTCTCATTCATGTGCCAGTAGCAGCTTCCTGGTGAGTCTCTCAGGCAGCTGCCAGGCCAACCCTGGGGCACCTCAGAAAACTCCTCACCATCTACTGGGCCACATCTGCACTCTCTCCAATAAGGTCTGACTCTCAGGAGTGGGTAGGGCTCTATCTTCCTAGGTTGTTCCTTTTCTGGGTATTCTGCCACCGTCCTGGAGTGATTGCTGCTCCCTATACCTGCTATTCCTATAATCTTTAGAATTCTCTAGGAAGTTAATATCCTGTGTTAGTTCACAAGTCTTTATATTAAAATTTCCCTGTTCAGATAACTACCTTCTCTTTCCTGACTGGATGCCGATGGAGGAAGATTCTCCCATTGACAAGTTGCCCACACCCCCTAGTCATGGCTCTTGTTCCCTGCAATGTATCTTCCATGGAAGTCTCTTTTTATCTCTGCAGTCATCATCATATCAGCCTCAAGGAGACAGAGACCCAACATTAAAGATTAATTTCAAAATTTTCTGATAGGAGGAATATAATTGTTATTGATATATTATCAATGCTTTAATGTTTGCAAAAGAGAGATAATGTAACCTATAAATAAATAGTTTTTATGCCCCCCCCCCCAAAAAAAAACCCCACAAAAAACCACAAAACAAAATTGGGATGGAGCTGGGATGAAGAGGCATCATCATTTTTCCAACAAAGTCATTCTCTCTATTCATGGATTACTTAAACACACAGAAAAGGAGTATGTCATTCTAAAAACAAAGTAACATTGCAATTTAAGAAAATGGAAAACAATTACACTACTGTAAATCTTGCTGCAGGGATGAAATATAATTTAGCTGAAAACATCCACTTTTTGCCTTTAACTTAGAAAGTGATTATAGGAGAACAACGTCTGATACTAATGCTATAGAAATGGACCTTGCTGTGCCCTCTGAATCATCTGAAATAATAATTAGGTCATGCTAATGAGAAAAACTCAGGATGGTACCAAAAGCAATCAATAGAACAATGTGCATTGAATTGCTTTATTAATAATCCAGCAGAATTTGGATGTTAGATTATCTTTTCCATGCAGACAAAATGCAGAAGGACCATAGTTTGTGCTACATTTTCTTAATGGCTTCTAAATTAAGCTTTATAGTGTGTCACAGCTGTCAGCATCCTTGCCATTATCATTATCAGCAAACATTTAGTGCACACCCGCTGTGTACACAGCACTGTGGGATTCATTAAGGGGAAAGAGCAATAATTTCCTGCCCTTAAGATAGTAGAGGGGGTCATTATTTACTTTGAGTACTGTATTTAATGTAGTAGTGAATAAGCAGATCTTGGAATTCAATGCCCCTGATGTTTTTACACAATTTCCTCATCATTAGAGCAATAATATCAAAATTTCTGGACTTAGTCTTCTTCATTTCCGATTATAAAATAATGCACTGGTATACTGCACAAGAATTAAGTAAAATAGTAGTTGTGGGGGAGGAAAAACTAAAATTTTCCCTTAATAATACTCATGAATGTGTGCTTTGTGCTTGCTAATTTGTATAATGTTAATTATGTGCCAAGTCTGTTCTAAGCAATGTTCACATGCACACATACACTTTATAGATGAGGACACTGAAGGATCCAGAGAAGACATACAGTAAGTGGTCAGGATTCAAACTTAGGATGTCTGGCACCAAAGCCTATACTCTTAACCACTGCTCCATATTGCTTCTCTGAGCCCTCACCATTTCCACATAGCCCTTCCAGACATAATCACTACCAACAAGGGGTGTGCATTCTTCTAGGGCCCATTCTATGCTTTGAAATTCTTTTTGTTTGTTCTGTTTTGTTAACCCTCACCCAAGGATATTTTTTCCATTGAATTTGAAGAGAGGGAGGGAGGAAAGAAGGGAGAGAGACGGGGTGTAGGAGGGTGAGAAAGAGAGAAACACATTAATTGATTGCCTCCTGAATGCACCCAGGTGGAGGCCAGGAAATGAACCTGCAACCCAGGTACGTGCCCTTGACCGGGAATTGAACCCTGGACCCTTTGGTCTGCAGGCTAACTCTCTAACCACTGACCCATGCCATGCCAGCTAGGGCTGCATTAAAATTTTTCTATGTACATACATGGGTATCTTTTAATAATATAAGTGGAGTCATAGTAAACTATTTTAAATCATTTTTATTTTAAAATATCTAGAGTATATTACCATATTTATGTTCAAGACTATGTAAGTGTGCATATATCTACACTAATAAAAGAGAAACATGGTAATTAGCGTACGACCGCTACACTTTTCATTGGCTAATCAGTGAGTATATGCAAATTAACTGTCAGCCAAGATGGCGGCCGGCAGCCAGGCACTGAAGCAAGCATGAGGCTTGCTTGCTGCGGACTCCAACGTTCCCCGCCTCACTTGCCGGCCTCTCAGCTGCAACTCTAAGCAACTATGTACTATGTTGCAAATAAGAAGCTAAACAAACCTGCAACCCAGGTACATGCCCTTGGCCGGAATTGAACCTGAGATCCTTGAGTCCGCAGGCCGACGCTCTATCCATTGAGCCAAACCTGTTAAGGCTAACAGACATTTTATATGCTTTCTTTTTTGCTCTTATATATAGTACTATAGTATACATTCTTGAGCATATATATTTATACATATATAGAATTTGGGGAAAAGATTTCTAGTAGTAAACTTGTTGAGTCAAAAGGCATGAATAGCAATGGTTCTTGTGCTTTTTCTATTCCCTGAAATGCTATATTCTGATCACATACAAGATAAATATGACACTATCAATAATGTATTGTTCAATATTTAACTGAGATGCCCTGCTACTCCCTTACTCATGTGCATGTGCCAGATTACAAATGAGAGAACATTGACTTTTTCTTTTTAGGACAGTGTATTGCAAAATCAAGTTCTTAATAAAGTGTTCTTGATAACTATAATGACTTTTCCCCCAAGTCCAGAGTTCTACCCATCCTTAATTACTTTTCAGTGCACTGAACAATATTCCCACCGATACAGAATCTCAGGGTCTTAGTCCAGTTGGGCTGCTATAACAAAATACCATCTATGGGCAGCTCATAAGAAACAGAAATTTATTTGTCACAGTTATGGAGGTAGTAAGTCCAGGTCAGGGTGCCAGCATGGTCTGGTGAGGGGCATCTTCTAGGCAGTGGACTTGTCATTGTGTCTTCACATGGCAGACGGGGCTTGGGGTTCTGTGGGAGCTCTTCTATGGGAAACTAATCCTATTCATGAAGGCTCCACTTCATGACATAATCACCTCCCAAAGACCCCACCTCCTAACACTATCACATTAGATTATTAGGATTCCAACGTGTGGATTTTAGGGGACACAACCATTTAGTGAATTTGTTGTAAGAATTCTGAAAGTCACCTTTGACTTTCTTTTGTCTAAACTTATTATCACCCCTTGGGCATAAATTGATTGGTTTTGTGACATATACTGGTGGCTGCCATAGGTGAGGACTTGTTGCATCTTGATTTCAGGCTAAACAAATGATTCTGAATCCAAATAAAACTTTTTATTTGTAGCACCACTTGTTTCATAAGAAAGATTAGTAACAACAAATAGTGAAGCTATAAAGGGTCTTCATTGGGTTCCCAGTGGATTTTTACGTTAACTATCTTACTCCTTCTCTCATTATATTCTCCTACCATATGTTCCCTCCTTCTCCCACTCCAAGATAGCTTTCAGAAGAAAAAAGTTTTGAAAAGGTGAAGTTTAGGTATTAAAGTATCATCACCACTTGATATTTATATAGTTGCGTGGAATTACATCCCTTGGATTGCAAAGTCCCACGTCCCTTAAACCAGTCCTGAAAAAGGTGCAGCTGGGGGGTCAGCAGAGCCAAAAGGAGGGCCAGTGCCCAGAGCTTGCATTCCAAGGGCATCAGGCCAGTGAAAGTCCATTAGCTCATTGTGTGGATTCTACATGGCGTGAGCCATGTGGGTGCAGGAGAGCGCATTACCCGCAACAAGAGTCACAGGAGCACAGGAGAGGCAGGAGAGGGAACTCCCTTTGTCTAGGAGTTTAAATATTCAGGTTTCATGCCCTTGGGGTGGCCTTGCCTATTCCAGCCATTGACTCACTCCCAGGTGTGACTGACAGTAATCACCTTCCCATGTCACTCACACCTTTCTGCCCACGTGTCCCAGCGGTCTTTGTCTTGTCCCTTTGCCCATCCATCAGTGGGGAACAGACCTGGAGACTGTTAATCTACAGCTTTCTCGCAAAGCTATCTAAATGGCTTGCCTATATGGTTTAGTCTTCCCTTTATTCCTTTCCTGTTAAATAATAACTAGATTATTACAAGGGTATCAAAACCATAAAGCTCCTAGAAAACAAAGGCAGTAAAATTTCTGACATTTCTCTTAGCAATATCTTTTCTGATGTATCTCCTCAGGCAAAGGAAACAAAAGAAAAAATAAATAAAAGGGACTACATCAAACTAAATAGTTTTGCACAGCAAAGGAGACCATTAACAAAATGAAAATACAACTTACTGAATGGGTAAATATTCTCCAGTGATAATCTGGTAAGGGGTTAATATTCAAAATTTATAAAGAACCATACTACTCAACATGGAAAAAACAAACAATTCAATTAAAAAACAGACAGAGGACCTGAATACTAGTAGACACTTCTCCAAAGAGGATATGCAAATGGCTGATCGACATATAAAAAGATGCTCAATGTCACTAATTGCCAGAGAAATGCAAATTAAAACCACAATGAGATATCACGTCATAACTTTCAGAATGTCAGTCTTCCATAAACTCACAAATTACTGTTGGTGAGAATGTGGAGAACAGGGCACCCTCATGCTCTGTTGGTGGAAATGCAGATTGGTGCAACCACTATGGAAAACAGTGTGGTGGTCTCTAAAAAAAATTAGAAATAGAACTGCCTTATGACCCAGCAATTCCACTTCTAGGGATTTATCCAGAAAAGCCCAAAATATGAATTCAAAAGAATATATGCATCTCTGTTCATGGCAACATTATTTACAATAGCCAAGATATGGAAGCAACCCAAGTGCCCATCAATAGATGAGCGGGTAAAAAACTGATTGTACATATATACAATGGGGTGTTACTCTGCTATAAAAAAGAATTAAATCTTATAATTTGCACCAGTATGGACAGACCTAGAGGGTGTCATGCTCAGTGAAATAAATTAGTCAGAGAAAGACAAATACGATTTCACTTATATGCGGAATTTAAAGAACAAAATGAGTGAACAAATAAAATTCAAACTGACTCACAGACACAGATAACAGACTAATGGTTTCAAGAGAGGAGGTGAGGCTGTAGGACTGCGAGAAAGAGGTGAAGGGATGAAGAAGTACAAATTAGTAGTTACAAAATACTCATGGAGATGTAAAATACAGCATAAGGAATATAGTCAATAATATTACGTAACTATATATGATGCCAGGTGGGTACTGAAAATATTGGGGCAAACACTATATAAAGGATTTGATTGTCCAACCCTTATGCTGCACATATGAAGCTAATACAAAATAATATTGAAAGTAAACTGTATTTGAAAAATACAATTAAAAGAAGAAAGTAGGAAGCGATAGTTCCTGCCCAGCTGGAGGATTCCTCAACTTAGATATTGCATTTTGACCCCAGTTCCAAATAAAATTTGTCCATTGGCATAACAAAACCCAGCCCATTACAATTCTCACTCTAGCTTTCTTTTTTCTGAAACGTTCTGTAGAATACTGGGAATTCCAGCTTCATACATTAGCCATCCCTTCCTAAAAATCTTTAGATCATCATCAATCTATAGGGATCTGAGAGAAGGAATTTGAGGTGTTTTCCTCCCTATACCATGAGACAGGTTCTGTTAAATGTCATGGGTCAAATAATATAACAAGATTTCAGTTGGCTCTCTTAGAAAAGCTGATCATATTTATACAGTAGACCATTCTTGGCACCAAATCCATTATTTTTTCCATCTTCATTCATAAAAACATAAAGCCCAACTTCATTATGTACTATAACCATTAGACACTTCTAATAATTTTTAGCTAAATTACTTTAGAAACCTAAATTCTATCATAATCACAAAGTGATTTGAAGTTCTCTTTCTTTAGAGTCTTGGTTTCAAATGTCAAGCCAATTATATAAGTCATTTGGCATAGTTGTTTCTATTCATTACTAAGTAATTATCTCTATGACTCTTTGCAAAGTATTTTTCCTAATGACTTGCCATACAGTGGCTGTCATGTAATCTGCCATTATTTTTTGAGTTGGCAGTTAAAACCACCTGCTACTCATGTTTAATTTTTAAAATATAATAATTTTCTTCTTTTTCTTTTGCCTTCAAGACCAGAATCAGTATAGAAAATAATTTGGGGAAAGAAAAGACTTTCATTGTATGAACATGGTTTACTTTTCTTTTTTTTTTCTTTTCTATTACATTACTACTAGAATTTTCAAATAATAGATTCATGTCCATTAATTCAGCGTATCTCTGCTTTATACTACTTGAAATTTTTTTTTAAAAAGGAAAAACATTACTCATTTGGCAACGAGTCTTCAGATATAATCCAAACAAAGAGATTTGACCAAATAATGAAAGGTACATGTTTTCTAGGAAATATATAAATTCCATTTTCTCTATATGTAATAGAAGAATATTATATAAAAATCTTCTCAATGGAGTATTAAAAAGCTTCCTCATTTTAATTGATCACATTCAAATTCCATGCGCCATAAATTATTCAGGGTCAAGGTCCATCACCTTACTTTCAGGTAAGAATTACTCTCCACTTAGTTCACAAATGTAGAGAGATGCCTAATCCCAAGTGACGGTGAAGGTGTGGGCAGAAGGCAACTCTCTTCTACTGTTGGTGGGAGGTGAAACTGAGAGAGCAGTTCTGAAGGGCTCTGCAAGCACTGCTGGTGGTGATGTACTATGGAATTAGGAGTATGATCACTGCAACTCTTTGTACCTGAGTCCCAAAACCAAACAAAATAATAATAATAAATATAGGGAAGTGACTGATAGAGGTAAATTTTAAAGATGATTTCATGTTTTTCTTCCTTTTTCCACTTATTATAAAAGTTGATATTCTAGGAGTGGTTGGAGATCACTTAGTACTTTAGCTGCGCAATGATGAGGGTCACCATGACCAAAGTTAATACATCTTCATTTTGTAGTTTAAGAATATTTGGACAACAGCTAAATTAGTTCAGAAGCACACATTTTAGAAAATTAATTTATTAAAAATATTCCCAAGAGAAAAAAATTATAAGTAAGAGTATGAGTATACTTATTTATTAAATTTATATTTATTATATCTTAGAATATCTATGTGATATAAAGCAAAGCTCATAGTTCAGAATACATCTTCTCCTGTTGGCTTCTGAATCATTTTTCTATATTTTGAAATACAGTCCACTCCCATTTTTAGTGGACTGCAGATTACAATTAGTAAAATAAAGTTAGTTGGAAGTTCAGTTGTTCTAATTTTCCCCCATACACTTAGTGAGAAAATTGCGTCTCTATAATCCAGTGGTTCTCAACCTTCGTAATGCTGCGACCCTTTAATACAGTTTCTCATGTTGTGGTGACCCCCAACCATAAAATTATTTTCGTTGCTACTTCATAACTGTAATTTTGCTACTGTTATGAATCGTAATGTAAATACCTGATATGTAGGATGTATTTTCATTGTTACAAATTGAACATAATTAAAGCATAGTGATTAATCACAGAAACAATATGCAATTATATATGTGTTTCCCGATGGTCTTAGGTGACCCCTGTGAAAGGGTCGTTCGACCCCCCAAAGGGGTCGCGACCCACAGTTTGAGAACCGCTGTTATAATATATCCTCCAGCAGAGGGGAGTGTATACACATATGCCTTCACAAAAGGAAGAAGTGAGGTGTAATTCCTGGTGTGAATCAAGGAATGATTTGTCTGCACCACTTCATGCTCAGAATATTTTCAGTGACTTCAATGAAATTAAGCCCATGAAATGAGAAACAGAACATTTCTCAGGCCACAGGACTGACAGGAAATATCTGCATGGTTCAATAAATGATTTTAGAAGTGTGTATCATTCAGGGGCCCAACATAATTCTTTCTTTTTATGAAACTAGAGATGATTTTTATTACACTTTTATTGTTCCATTACAACATACTATTTTATGTTAGTATCACATATACAGCATTGTGGATTTATATAATTTACTAGAGGCCCGGTGAACAAAAATTTGTGCACTCAGGGGGGTCCCTCAGCCCAGCCTGTGCCCTCTCGCAGTATGGGAACCCTCGGGGGATGTCCACCTGCTGGCTTAGGCCCACTCCTGGGCCTAAGCTGATAGTCAGACATCACTCTGGCAGCCCGGGAGTCCTCGGGGAATGTCCACTTGCCAGCGGGGAGCAGACCTAAGCTGCAGTCGGACATCCTTAGCGCTGCTGAGGAGGCAGGAGAGGCTCCCACCACCACCACTGTGCTGGCAGCCGTCAGCCTGGCTTGTGGCTGAGCAGAGCTCCCCTGTGGGAGTACCCTGACCACCAAGGGGCAGCTCCTGCATTGAGCATCTGCCCCCTGGTGGTCAGTGTGTGTCATAGTGACCAGTCATTTCCAGTCATTCTGCTGTTAGGGTCAATTTGCAAAATACCCTTTTTATTATATAGGATAGAGGCCTGGTGCATGGGTGGGGGCCAGCTGGTTTGCCCTGAAGGGTGTCCCGGATCAGGGTGGGGGTCCCGCTGGGGTGCCTGGCCAGCCTGGGTGAGAGGCTGATGGCCGTTTTCAGGCTGGCCATGCCCCCTGGTGACCCAAGCTCCCAGCCTCTCCTTTTTTTCTTTTCTTTTTTTTTTTTTTTCAGCACCTCCTTGAGCGGAAGCCAGGGCGGGCTGGAACCAGGTATCTGGGATTTATTTATCTTGTATAATTGAAACTTTGTAGCCTTGAGCGGAGCCCAGGGCTGGCCAGGGCAGGTGGGAAGCTTGGCTTCTTCCATCGCCGGGGGCAACCCAAGCCTCCTGCTCGCTCCAGCTCTGTGGCCGCTGCCATCTTAGTTGGGTTAATTTGCATACTCGCTCCTGATTGGCTGGTGGGTGTAGTGGAGTGGAGGAATGATGGTTAATTTGCATCTTTCTCTTTTATTAGTGTAGATAAAGTGATTCCCCCTGCTAAGTCTAGTACCCACCTGGCACCACACATAGTTATTACACTATTGCTGACTATAATAAATTACAATATTATTGATTATTCTCTATGGTGTACTTTACATCCCTGTGACTATTTTGTAACTACCAATTTGTACTTCTTAATACCTTCACCTTTTTCACCCATTCCCCCAACCATTCTTGCATCTGGCAACATTCAGTTTATCTGTATCTATGAGTCTGCATCTGTTTTATTTGTTTATTTTGTTACTTAGATTTCACATATAAGTGAAATCATATGGTATTTGTCTTTCTCTGTATGTCTTATTTCACTTAGCATAATACCTTCTAGGTAAATCCATGTTGTCATAAATGGTAAGGTTTAATTCCTTTTTATGGTCGAGTAACACTTCATTATATACTACTCTTTATTGAATTGTCTATTGGTGGACACCTAGGTTGCTTCCACATATTGGCTAATGCAGTAATAAACATAGGGATGCACATATCTCTTCAAATTAGTGTTTTAGATTATAGAAAAATACCCAGGAATGGAAATTCTCAGTCATAAGGTAATTTTATTTTTAATTTTTTGAGGAACTGCTGTATTATTTTCCACAGTGGCTGCACCAATTTCCAATTCCACCAACAATGGGTTCCCTTTCCACCACATCCTTGCCAATAATTGTTTGTTGATTTATTAATGACTAGAGGCCCAGTGCACAAAATTTGTGCACTGGTAGGAGCCCTATCAGCTGCCAGCTGGGGCCTCCCTCCCTTTCCCCAACCGGCCCTGCCTCCTGGTCGAACTTCCAGACGAATTCCCTGTCAAGGGGACAATTTGCATACTATGCTTTTATTATATAGGATAGCTATTCTGACAGGTATGAGGTGATATCTAGTAATTTTAATTTGCATTTCTCTGACAATTAGTGATGGTGGACATATTTTTATATATCTATTGTCTGTCTGTATGTCTTCTTTGGAGAAGTATCTAGTCTGGTCCTCTACCCATTTTTTTAAAAAAATTTATCTTTATTGTTGAAAGTACTGTAGTTGTCTCCCTTTCTCCCATTGACTCCCTCTACCCAGCTTCCTCTCCCTACCCAGGCTTTCACTGCCCTATTGTCTGTGTCTATGGGTTATGCATATCTATAATAATAAAAGCATAATATGCAAATTGACTGAACTACAAACAGCAGAAAGACTGTCCGGACGACCATGCTATGACACGCACTGGCACCAGGCCAGCCAAGGCGGGTGTGATGCGATTGGTTGGGGGGCCCTGCCATCACCCCACAATTGCCCCACAGAGGGAGACCCAGGCCACCCTCTGTGGGGCAATCAACGGGGGGGCTCCGCAATCAATTGCCCCAAAGAGGGAGGCCCAGGCCAGCCAAGCATCGCACCCCACACCTGCGGCCTCAGAGGAAGGTGACAGGTGGTGGGGGAGGGGGGTCAGGGTCTCACAGATGGCAAGCAGTGGCAGCAGTGGGGGCAGAGCCAGCTGCCGGCAGCTGGGGGAAGGAAAGCCCTGATAGGCTCTGATTACTGGCCAGGCCTAGAGACCCTACCCAAGGGTCCCAGATTGCAAGAGGGCGCAGGCCAGGCTGAGGGACACCCCCCCACTGTGCACAAATTTCATGCACTGGGTCTCTACTAGTAGTATGCATATAAGTTCTTTGGTTAATCTCTTACAGAGCCTCCCTCCCTTCCCTCTGAGATTTGTCAGTCTGTTGTATGCTTCAATGTCTCTGGTTCTATTTTGTTTGTCAGTTTATTTTGTTCATTAAATTCCACATATAAGTGAGATCATGTGACACTTGTCTTTGTCTAGCTTATTTCACATAGCATAATACTCTCCAGGTCCCTCCATGAAGAGGCTGGACTCTGAAATAGACCTCTTCTGGGAATTAAACCCCCATCTCCCTCAAAAAAAAACAACAACAAACTTTTGCAGCCATATCGTAGATACCCTGCCAGACACTGGAATTACAATAATTCTTATTATCATCATAATAGGTAGGAGATCAAATAGATAGATAGACAATAACTACACACACTATAGTAGGTGTTTATGTAGAAACTTTATCATGTGAACAACTAAGTGAAATTCCAAACAGAATGTTTGCCCCCTTAAGCTAATAAACGTTCCCAGGTATTTCAGAAATATTTGTGTCCGTACAAAAATGTAATGGCAGAGGCTTGCCATTGCTTAAATCCATGTTTTGATAACCCTCTTTACTTGAAAATAATACACATTTTTCTTAAGAATGATTCCTAATGCAGGATTTTATTTCAGATAGACTTCTCCCCATATTCACCCACTTCCATTAGTGTTATAGTAGCCTGGGCTGTACTGAGATGATAAAAATCAAGGATGTGCTCATTTTAAGAGCATTCATATTTGCACTAATAAATAGTTCACCCTATTTTTTCCTTTTTACAATACTTGTAAGTAACTAAATAATCTTTTTCTTTTATGGAAATTATCTTTGTTTTGAAATATTGCTGTTTGTGTCAGCATGTGGAAAACAGTAAGAACATTATAGCCTACCTGAATACTATTTAAAAAATGAAAAGATTGAAATGCTGTCCTCATGTTAGGGCGTGTTATTATGTCTGGAAGGTCAACAGTAATGCTTGACACTTAGAAGAAGGAGTCTGGCAGGCTCTTGACCAATGGAAGCATTTATATGCAGAGATATGTTGCCATCTGTACTCCAGGGACACAGCTCATATCCCACCTTGACCACAGCCAATCACCAATAGAAAAATAATGTAATGAAAGTCTTACCACTTTTCTTGGGAGGTGTCAGGCCCCTCTGAGGCATTGCCGGAGATATTACAGTGCCATAATGAGACTCATAATTCATGTCAGCCCCAAGTCCTTTCATTCATTTATAAATGTTTTACAGCCCTGTGATTCATAATGCCATGAGCTGGTTTTCTTTCAGAACCGTCATGCTCCCATTAATACCGTCCATTCCTGCTTCTTGACCAGAGACAAAGCCCTTCAGTAATATATCACAAAGTTTAGCGCTCTCCTTGAATTGTTATAGTCAAAATTCTCTTCTAGGTATTGTATTACTGCAAAATAAAAGGTTTTAGAAAAATATTAAACCTTGGGGGAAAAAATCAAGAAAGCAAGGGGAAAAAAAGAAAGCAAGGAAAGAGCTCTTCACCACCTAAGGTATTATTTTAGAGTTATTCTCCATTTCTAATACAATGCCTATTTTCTTTGTATGCTGAACTGTTATACCCTAGGAAAAGGGTAAACTTCAATGCTTAACTGACATACAATAATGATATAACTTGCCATTACATTATGGGTTTATAATGAAAAGTTTTGTGGGTATCAATATGATTTTTTGATCTCCTTCCTAATAAATAATGTTTCCAATGTATTTTTTAACCTCACTCAGCGATTCATTTTGTAGTTAATTACAACTATTAAACAATATTCTATTAAGCACAACAGAGCAGTTCTTAAAATCATTTGAAATCACCTAGCATAAAACGCATGTTTCCTGGTATATGTAAGCCTGTCGTTTGTGAGGCACTATGGCCAGGGGTGCTGTCCTTCACTGGCAATGTCCTCTCCAGAGCCCACTTGCTGTCCTACTCAGCATGGCTAATTTGTTATCACCTCGATCGCAGTGTGGCACAGCGGAGGGACACTGCAGAAAGGATCTTTGATTCTATTCCATTCAGCACAATTCTTTGGACCCACCTATGGTTTGAAAAATCCACTGAAAGCTCTATCCAGTTCTAGTTCCTGGGCTAATGCAGGTAGGAAGCTTCAACAGCTGCCCCTGCCCCATAAATGGGGGCTTTCAACTGGTTTCTCTGCCTAGATCTGGAATCCTCTTACCTAAAGATGACTTTGTAGGTCTTTGTTATCGGGCTCCCTGTCGCCTTATGTTGTGAAAAGAAAGCCTGGTTCCTCTTTCTGAGTTTCAGCCAATTACCTCAGTCTAAGTCAGTGGTTCTCAACTTTGGCTGCACATTAGAATCACCTGGGAATCTTTTTAAAATCCTGATTTCTGGGCCTCATCTTCCGGAAATTTTGTTTCTTTGTTATGGGGTGGGGCCACAACATTAGTAACAAAGAAACAGAATTTCCGGAGGATGAGGCCCAGAAATCAGGATTTTAAAAAGATTCCCAGGTGATTCTAATGTGCAGCCAAGGTTGAGAACCACTGGTCTAAGTCCTCGCTTAAATGTCTAGAGGCTCTTCTGCCCCAGACACTCCAGTTTAGCCCAAGACCCCAGCTCCGAAACTGGAGTTTTGCAGTTGATGGGAGGATTTCCTAATGAACAACCGCTCTCTTGTGAGTCCAGTGTTGGGTACTAACTGGACACTCTATCACCAAATGAAGTGGTGACGGCCAGGCTAATTTTCTCAGACACAACTGGGTTTCTTTGGTTCTCTAATTGCCTGCTTTGGGGCCATGGGACCAAATAAGAAGACATTATTTTGTGAACTTTATGTTTTTTATTTTTAATATATGTAAAATTACTTTAAATTGTACTGAGTATTGGAGCTGGTTGCAGGAGAGAACAGGATGAAGCTGAAAAATAATTATCTGGTTTCACCACAACCTCAGGAAAAGCAATATTGGGGAGAAGACTAGCAAATAGGAACTCCTGGATTCCAAAGAGAATAAAAAGAGGGGCAAATTAAAGGTTTGTTCTAGTATTCCTAAATAATTTCCAGTCAGTTCTTCTTTCCCTTAAAAATAAATAATTTTTAAAATTAAAAAAAAAGAACTCTAAGGCAAACACCCTAATAAGCAACTTGCGAGGTATATAACATAAAATCAGAGTGTAGCCTGCACTCTAATCTTAACTTTATTCTATTTATTTCACTTTCTTTATGGGTTCACATCTTAGGTTGAGCAATAAACGCTTTTAATTCATTAAAAATGTATCATTATAGCCTATCCATTTAACTTATTTCAGCAGATATCCATTAAGCAACAACTATCATAAGTAAATAATTGAAGGCTTATAATATTCCAGGAACTTTCTAAGCATTTTATATGTAGTAAGTAATTCACTCTTTCATAATGTCCACAATGTAAATGTTATTGTTCCCATGTTACAGATAAGAAATTTGAGGTACAATTAGGTTGAGGAACTTGCCCAAGTTTGTTGGGGAGCACACAAGACTTGGTTGGAAAGTTGTAAGGAGGACATTCTGAGAAAAGGGAAGTGTGCAGAAGGCCACCTGCCCTGTTTATCAGCATTCTGACTTAGAGGAGTGCTGAAGGTGGCGCTCCTAATTATTCCTTGATCTTTACAAACAAGTCTGTGCATGAGCAGACCCCCAGGTGCTTACTGGAATCTTTATGCTTAATCTTTTGGGTGTCCTTGCTTAAAAGACACTACAAACACGTGTCCTCCCAAGATTAATTACCCTGCTGATTGTATCTAAAAGGTAAACTTTATCTCAAACTGCTGTTACAATGAAAGGCTAAGGAGGCAGGCTATTGAGGCTGACTGGTTCCTTTAGCCAGGCAGTCCCTTAGCCCTCTCTTTCACAGCAAATGTTGTGTCAGAGTAATCATTCATCCATCACTCAGGGTCTGCTGGCCAGCCCCGGCACAAGTTCACCTATCCACTGTGTAATGGAGCCAGAATTTGAACCCAGGCATCTGTCATCGACACTATAACCATGCACATGTCACATATGTGCATATAGAATTGTCCCCATGGTTCTAACACTAAAAGTTAATAATTAAAGAAACAGTGTATGTACTATACAACATATACAAATATATGCTTATAAATACTCAAAACACAGCCGCTTTGCTTGCAGAACTTCGCAATTCTGCCTAAGGCTATTTTTCATTTTTCACATTTCATGGCAATTTTCATTCAATTCAGTCTTCAAATGACTTCCATTTCTTGTTTTAGTAGGAAATGATAAATTTATATGCACAGCCGCTTTTCTTGCAGAACTTCGCAATTCTGCCTAGGGCTATTTTTCATATTTCATGGCAATTTTCATTCAATTCGGTCTTCAAATGAGCTCCATTTCTTGTTTTAGTAGGAAATGATAAATTTATATTATTTAGCACTGATTTAAAAAAGTGTGTTCCATGGAATATCTGTCTCCACATTAAATATTTTAGATTGTAGGTTTCCGGTCCAAACCTTCTGCATCAGAGTCTAGGAATTTGCATTTTACAAGCTCCTCTGGTATGTTCAATGCTTCTTGAGTTTGATTTACTAGTAGAAGCTGCAGAGCTTCCTGGCCGGCTTTCCATTTATCACTTCTGTCTGCTCCAATTTGGACTAATTAGTTAGAATATATTAACTTTCCACTCTTAGGCCCTAATTGTGTATCTAACAAATACAACTCCTTTCAAGTGGTTCTTATAGCCTTGACCTCTACTAAGAAAATAAAATTAAAAAAAAAATAAAGAAAGAAAATCACAGCTTGTGTCCAACCCATGGTAATCCAGTCCCCAGTGAGTCTTCCAAATAAAACATTTTAAATTTTCTGAAATATTTAAAAGTATTATTAGCAGAGAATAGTTTCCCACCAAATTTATGTCCTCTCTTTGCATATGATCCTGCCAAAGTCATTTCATTCTTGCTCAATCATACTTAAAGCTGACTCTGAAGCCAGAGGTTATTCTGACCAACTGGGTACTTTGAGGAACAACCAGCTGAAGTTCCTCAAAGCAAGGCTGCCAATGCATTGTCCGGTCGTCGTGTGCAATATGTGAGGAAAGCCGGGATCCCAAGCAGCCACTGTGGGCGTCAGCTAAAGCAGATGTTTTAACGAAAAACTTGAAAACACTGTTAGGACGTACTGAGCGACAATCGTACATGAGGTAGATTCTTTGCCAACTATGGAGGAAGATCAGAAGAGGAACAGATTTCCTTCAGAGTTAAAATGATTAATATCAAAACGGGCCACTGATCAAAATCTGAAGCATGACTGAGAAAAAGTAGAGTGGGGTAGGAGCAGGATTCCCACAATCACTTCGAAGAGAGCACAATATGAGAATATTTTTGTACACTATAAAGCCTTTATTATTCTTATACAAACATTGAAAGTATAAATAGACAAATGTCATTCTATTCAATTCTATGCTAAATTTGTATCTCAGTATTGGTTATATTTCTAACTTTAAGGAATTGTTTTGTGTTTTCAACTGTATTAAAGTATTGTGGATACAAATATTGATGAAAATAGGGTGACCAATATGTGGCACATTTGGAAATCTTTTAGTTGGAGATTTGGGTGAGTGGGTATGAGATTTATTTATAGATAAAATGCTGCAAGAGACTTTTTTGGGGGTGAAATAAGCATGTTTTTCTCAAAAGCCATTACCTTTGATATCAGTGGTAACTGTAAATTGTGTCATATCAACTTGAAAAAGATTTCTTTATTATACCATTAATATCAACAATTTACAGTCAAGCCTAGAAGCTTGTAACAAAACCACTAAACAATTCCATCTCCTGTACCCAAGTACGTAAAGTATTTTTGGTTAAACCTAGTAATTTTATAATCACATTGAGTCACATTAAATCAACGTAAAATATTCTCATTAATTAAATTAATTATCTGGGGTGAGAGTATACAAAATGTGTATCTATTACAACCTATCATTTTGAAACTAATGACTATCATTTAAAAAATTCGCTTCCTAGTAAATTTTGCATCTACCCTTCAGAATCCAGTGTAGCATTCAATTAACTGTTTCCAAAGGGCCCGCATTTTAAAATGCACAATTCTGACCTAGCTATTCAAAGCCCTCCTCAGCAGAGGCTGCTTGCCTGTTTTCTAATCTAAAGTGTCTTTGAAGTTATCAAGCTCATTTTTAGCCCTCCTGGGAATTAGGTTTCAGTAGACCATTTTTTATTTTCTCACTCTCTGGGTCCTCTTTTTTGTATTTTTATTGATTTCAGAGAGGAAGGGAGAAGGAGAGAGCGATAAGAGCATCAATGATGAGAGAGAATCATTTGTTGGCTGCTTCCTACATGCCTCCTACTGGTGATCAAGCCCAAAACCTGGGCATGTGCCCTGACCGGGAATCAAACCTCAATCTCCTAATTCATAGATAGACGCTCAACCACTGAGCAACACTGGTTGCTGGTTCCTCTTTTAGCATCCTCTGACCATAGCCGATCTCCATACTATCACAGATATTGCACATACCAGACACTATGGTGTTTTTTTTGGTCAGAGTCCCAATAGAATGACACCTGCTCAAATGTTTGGGTCCTCTCTTTTGCATAGCTCAGTTTCTTGATCTTCACTTCCTTTGTTTGGCTGACCTGTGATGAACTTATCTCTGGTAAGGAAATCTAGGAGGAATCATGGTTTATTTAAAAAAGAAGGTACTATCTTCAATGGCCAGGATATTTAAGGGTTATAATTAAGACATGTCCTTAAGACATATCCTAGTCTTTCTTTAAGCCTGTTCTACTGAATTTAACAACTCATTAAATAATTTATACTTATACCAGTGCAAAAATTAAAAAACTCTTAATTTAGACTTTTAAAATCATTATTTTCTTTTTTTCCTTCTTCCCCCACCCCATTCCTCTCTCCCTTCCTCCCTTTTTACCTCACTTCCCTCTCTCTCAAATTTTGATATCTGATTTTCTTAAGAACATTAATAAGTAGAATATCATATTTTCTCAAAATAACTAGCCAAGAACCAAAAATGGTTCCACATAAATCTTTCAAAAGGACCCAGAGAAAGGGACTTTCCCTCACATTATTTATAAAGCTGGAGGTTTGATAATGAGATTCTATGAAAAATTAAAAGGCATTTTGCTTTTTTCTCTAGCTTTGCATACATTGGAGAGAGAATCATTTGTTGGCTGCTTCCTGCATGCCTCCTACTGGTGATCAAGCCCAAAACCTGGGCATGTGCCCTGACCGGGAATCAAACCTCGACCTCCTGATTTATAGACGCTCAACCACTGAGCAGCACTGGTTGCTGGTTCCTCTTTTATTATCCTCTGACCATTGCCAATCTCCATACTATCACAGATATTGCACACACCAGACACTATGGTGTTTTTTTTGGTCAGAGTCCCCATAGAATGACACCTGCTCAAATGTTTGGGTCCTCTCTTTTGCATAGCTCAGTTTCTTGATCTTCACTTCCTTTGTTTGGCTGACCTGTGATGAACTTATCTCTGGTAAGGAAATCTAGGAGGAATCATGGTTTATTTAAAAAAGAAGGTACTATCTTCAATGGCCAGGATATTTAAGGGTTATAATTAAGACATGTCCTTAAGACATATCCTAGTCTTTCTTTAAGCCTGTTCTACTGAATTTAACAACTCATTAAATAATTTATACTTATACCAGTGCAAAAATTAAAAAACTCTTAATTTAGACTTTTAAAATCATTATTTTCTTTTTTTCCTTCTTCCCCCACCCCATTCCTCTCTCCCTTCCTCCCTTTTTACCTCACTTCCCTCTCTCTCAAATTTTGATATCTGATTTTCTTAAGAACATTAATAAGTAGAATATCATATTTTCTCAAAATAACTAGCCATGAACCAAAAATGGTTCTACATAAATCTTTCAAAAGGACCTAGAGAAAGGGACTTTCCCTCACATTATTTATAAAGCTGGAGGTTTGATAATGAGATTCTATGAAAAATTAAAAGGCATTTTGCTTTTTTTCTCTAGCTTTGCATACATTGCTTTTCAGTGGTGTAACACATTCTCTCTTAATCCATGTTAGAAAAATATTTAATTTCACTAAAGTCTTTAACATATACAGGCTTGAAATAGGCATGAAACTCTGTTAATCTGTAGTGCACACATACAGACCAGAATATCATTAATAGTGCAGAGCTTTGCTCAGAAGGTAAGAGTTCCTAGTTGTCAAGTGTGTGTGTATGTGTGTGAGGCGGTACTTTATTTTGAGATTCAGGTACATGGATCCTTGTGTGTGGCAGCTGCACCATTGCCTTAGAATATCCTCAAAGGTGAGAGAAGAGAAGACACACCCACTTCATCAACATCTTGACCAGAAATTGATCACTTTCAGTTATATTCCCTTGAGAACTGGGCAGAAAGCCCTAGTTAAATGTAAGGGGGGTTTGAAAATGTAATTATTGTCTGGGCACCTGCTTCCCCACAACAACTCTATACCATGGGAAGCACAAATTTTGATGGACAATTAGCTGTCTCTGTTATACTTACCCAAAGTCTTAGCTTTCTACAGACAAATGATTTCCTTTTTTTGTTTGTTTTGTTTGTTTGTTTGTTTATTTATTTATTTTATATTTAAAATGTAGCTTTATAGGAGTGTTGCGTAACATCTGGGTTATTCAACTTACAGTTAATTTTTTTTTTTGCATTACTCAAGTACATCATGGAGGCTGGGTTATTCATGAATTTTTCTAATGGTTATATATAAAACACTTGAAACCTCTATAATTATAAAAGGGTAATATGCTACTTAAACCAGATGTCTTTCCAGACAAAAGCCAGGGCTGGGAGAGAAGCCTGGGTACCGGGTACCAGAGGGAAGCTGGTGCTGGCAGCGTGGGGAAGGAACAAATTTCTTCCTACTCTTGAACAAATTTCATGCATTGGGCCTCTAGTTAAAAAACACACAAACAGAACAATGATTTTCAACCAGTGTGCTGTCGCAAGCACACTGGTGTGCCATAAGAATTTTTAAATCATGCAATACCTGACTCTTTAGTCAGGGTTACTGACCTCTTTTTGCTTAGATGTCAAATAAAAAATAGCAATAGCCAGTGTGAATGAATACAAATTATAACCTTTTTTTTGTCAGATCAACAAAAAATGTAAGCTATTTTTTGGTGTGCCACAGAATTTTAGCAATTAGTTTATGTGAGCTGTGAGATGAAAATGGTTGAAAATCATTGCTATAAATCATCATGAACTCCACCCTGGTTACTACTTCTGTTGTAACTCTTGGGGTGAACAGAGTTTATGTTAAAGTACTGTGAAAAATTGAGAAGAGAATATTCAAGAATCCTTAGAGTTATCCATTTCTTAAAAAAGATACTTCAACAAGTAGATAGTCTTTGAAAGTAGCTTAGATTTCTACTTTCTGTACTCTTTGATTTTTATATTATAGTTTAGCAACCAAATAGCGATAATTTGCAATGTTAATTGTTCTCATATCATGCTCATCTCGACTGGAATATGTTCTCAACTTACGAACATTTGCTGATTTTAAAGCATTTCCCATTCAATGTGCCCCGTAGGTCAAGTCTCCACTGCAACAATGTAGTTGCCTGTTGATACCACACAGAATGGTCACAGAGAAAAATATAGAGGATCTGAATTACTCTGCGAAGAGGACCTAATTAGGTTTCCCCCATTCATAGAAATAGATGATCCATCATTGACAATACAGTGCAATTAGGGGAGGTCTCTTGTCACTTTTCATGGATATAGTCAGATGATATTAATGTTTCTTTGGGAAGCACTTGAACAAACGATGTCTCATCATTTTTATGTGAGAATTTCTTCTCCTGAGAGTTGTCATCCAACTCAATATTTAGGACTGAACTATTTTAGTCCTAGTGACTTTATTTTTAATTCCAATTTATTTTTAGTATAAACTTAGTCAGTTCTGTAAGCATATTCCATATACTTTTAAACACTTTCTAATGGGCATCTTATTGATCAAACACTGTAAGTATGTTTTATTCTACTTAGCATATTAACAACAGTTATGCTAGTGTATTTAGAGCTTAGAAAATAGCTTTCCATCTTATTCACTTAATATTTTTAACAACTTTGTGCAACTCAGAGAATGACTTGTCAAAGGAAACACAGCAAGTCAATAGCAAAAGTGATTTCCAATTCAAGTCGGGTAATTTTCTACTACACTATGGTGTCCATTTAAGTTTATTACAATGCATGAACCTGAAATAATTTGAGTCATAAAATTCTGTGTTATTGATAGTAAGTGCATAGAAAGATAACAGTGAATATGTAAAGCTTCATTCAAAATTATGACTTGACATGTCATGAAGATGAAAAGGATGGATGCTTGGATGTGTGTGTTGGTTGAGTGGATAAGGTAAAGAAAGAACTATCCAGGTAGAGGAACCAAATTCCTGCGTAAAATCAGCCATGAGAGCGTTATGTACAGAGACTCTGAGGAAACTGAAATATATGGTGGGAGTGGGGGGAGGGCAAGAGAGTAATAATGATAAAAAAGGCTAGTTAGGTCAGTTACAGAAGGCCTAAGTGTGGGGAGATTCAAAAGTCTGGCAAAGAAATGTATTCTTACTAACAGGGCAGTAGTGAGCCAATGTGATTTCTTAAGTTAGGAGGATTAGAAGAAAGTGCTTGGAGGATGTACTTGGCAGTGAACTGTGTGATAGCTTTGAAAATAGAAAGGCTGACATCAGCCAGTCCATTGCTGCCAGATCAAGATGTGAAAAGGATTTGACCCAGTGGCAATAGAGTCTGAAGCAAAACAGAGGCCACAGCTCAGGGCTAAAGAGACATAAAGAGTAAATGAGAGTAAGTTGTTAAAAATAGAGCCCTAAGGTTTTAACCAAGGAGACTGGAAGAATGTGGAATTTAAGTAAAATGTGTTCAAAAATAATGTTGAGGTAATCTAATTGTCAAATTACAATTTAGTGTTGCCAAAATAAATGACTTATTTCTGATAATAGACCTATTTCTAAGCTATGCAATTTTGACTTTATTCCCCAATATTAGAAATTTATAAGAGACTGTTTATTAGATAAATATTATAGAGCCACTTTATGTCTTAGGAATAGGATTATTATTATTTTTTATTATTATTTTTAATATATATTTTATTGGGGTTTTTTTACAGAGAGGAAGGGAGAGGGATAGAGAGTTCAAAACATCGATCAGCTGCCTCCTGCACACCCTCTACTGGGGATGTGCCAACAACCAAGGTACATGCCCTTGACCGGAATCAAACCTGGGACCCTTCAGTCCACAGGCTGACGCTCTCCACTGAGCCAAACCGGTTAGGGCAGGAATAGGATTCTTTTTCCAATCCTTACAGAAGTAGCTAGTATGTCAAAAATAAGTAAACCACTAAGTGTCCTCATAAAACAAGCCCGTATGTTGCTAATATTGTGAAACTATTAATTCCAACCTTTAGAATAGCTTGCCAATTTATATACAAAGCAGCACTTTGGCTACTAAGCTTTGAAGTCAACATACTTAAGACATTGTTCTTCAAAGCAGTTGTGTGTTTTAGAACCACAAAGAATTTTAGAGATCATTTTTTAGCCTCCCATTTTACAGAGAGTAAAACAGAAAATTTATTTAAAACACAGATCCAATTAGTAGCAGAAATGGGATTCAATATTCTAGAATCTTCTACTTGGAACATTGTTAGCCATAGATGCAAGAATTTGCCAGGAATGGTTTAAAGTCATTTTATATCTATTGCCTTCTAAATACTGACTAAAACCTCAGTGGATAGATGCTACTATGACACCTCCCTGTGAGGGAGGAGCAGATGAGACACATACAGTTGGAATAGCTCAGCTAAACAAAGTTTGAATAACTCATTCAAGTCATATACTAGTGAGAAATGAAGCTGGAATTTGAAGCCAGATAACCTGGTTCCAGAGGCTGTGTCCCTGCTGTCTCTCAAGTCCCAGCCCCAGTTCTACTCTTTTTAAGTACATGTGCCACCTTTAAAACAGAGAATAGTCAACTCAACATAAAAACACACACAATCCAATTCAAAAATAGGCAGAGGACCTGAATAGACAATTTTCCAAAGAAGACATACAGATGGCCAACAGAAACATGAAAAGATGCTTAACCTCACTGATCACCAGGGAAAAACAAATCAAAACCACACTACGATACTAGCTCACACCCATCAGAACGGCTGTTATTAACAAGACAACAAACAGCAAGTGTTCCAGAGGATGTGGAGAAAAGGGAAACCCCGTGCACTGTTGTGGGATTATAAATCAGTGCAGCCACTCTGGAAAATGGTATGGGGATTCCTCACAATATTAAAAATAGAACTATTGTACAATCCAGCAACTCCACTTGTGGGTTTTTATCTGAGGAAAAAGAAAACAATAGTAATTCAAAAAGATATCTGCACCCCTATGTTCATTGTGGTATTATTTACATTAATCAAAATACAGAAGCAACCTAGGTGTTCATTAATAGGTGAATGGAAAAGGAAGATGTGGTACATATATACAATGAAATATTACTCAGTTACTCAGTCATACATAATATAGAATGAAATCTTGCCATTTGCGACATGAATGTATCTAAAGAACATTATGTTAAGTGAAATAAGTCAGACAGAGAAAGACAAATACCATATGATTTTACTTATATATAGAATCTGGAAAACAAAACACAAGCAAATAAAACAGAAATAAACTTATATAATACAAATGGTTGTCAGATGGGGTGGGGGTTGGTAGAAAAGGGGAAGGGGATTAATAAGAAATAATCATGGGGATATAATATATAGCATAAGGAATATAGTCAGTGATATTGTAATATCGATGTACAGTGACAGAGGGTTACTGGATTTATTGTGGTGATCACTATCAAAACTAATGTAATATTGTATGTCAAGCATAATTAAAAATAAGTTAGAGCCCTACCTGGTTTGGCTCAGTGGATAGAGCGTAGGCCTGTAGACTTAAGGGTACCAACTTCGATTCGGATCAAGGACACATGCCTGAGTTGCAGGTTAGATTCCCATAGGGGGCATGCAGGAGGCAGCGGATCAATCAGTGATTCTCTCTCATCATTGCTGTTTCTATCGCTCCTTCTCTCTTCCTTTCTGAAATCAATAAAAAAATATATTAAAAAGGTAAATAAATAAATTAGAAAAAACAGTGAATAGTAACTATAAGGAAACAAAATAATAGAACTCCCAAATATTTTCTGCCTCTTCAACCAAAGACAGTCTTTAGATTTTGGCAAGAGGTTCTTTTGTCATTAAAAGCTTAAAACAGATTTCAAGCTCCAGCCAATTTCAGGGGTGGTAGGGCATTCAACCAGGAACAACAACTGAAAAAAAATCTTTCTTATCCTGCTGTTTCTTGGACCCAGGAAGAGTGAGTTCTGAGGAGGAGAGTCTGAGCATTAGGGGGGCCAGTAAGAACCAGGACTCTAGTATTTGGAAAAGTGCAAACAAAGAGACTGAGTTTCAGTAACGAAGGGGGTGAACAGCAGCATCGGACACTGCAGAGAATCCAAATGAGAAGAGGACTGAAAAGTGGTGATTGGATTTGGGGGAGTGAATTCTGAGGAGGAGAGCCTGAGCATTAGGGGGCCACTAAGAGCCAGGAAAAATGCAAACAAAGAGACTGAGTTTCAGTAACGAAGCAGGTGAACAGCAGCATCGGACACTGCAGAGAACCCTAATGAGAAGAGGACTGAAAAGTGGTGATTGGATTTGGGAAATTAGTGAGTTTTAAAAGCAATTTCACTGAAACCTAGATTTCAGAGTGATAAGTGTTTTAACCAAGGTCACCTATCCGAGAAAGGTTGTTTCCCCAGGTGGGGATTTTTCCCTGGAGTTAGGGAGGGAATAAAACCCCTTAACTAAGTGCCAGGTGGGTAATTAATCATTTTTAACTACGAACAATCACGCTTAAGCTACATAATCTTTACTTAGAATAATCTCCTTCAGTTACTTCCTTGTAGCTTAATAGAACAATAGAGTAACCTTGGAATGGAGATAAGAAACGCCCTAACCTTTGGAATAGAATGGATAGGATTAAAATCAACTGGTATAAATACAGATGTAACAGAATAAAGACAGAACTTGGCTGGAGATCCTGGACAGAACCTGGTTAGAGAACCTGGCTATGTTGATCAACTGAATGCTGTCTCCATGTCCTTCATTCTTCGCCAACTCCGTCCACACCTTGGGGAACCCCTGGACCTGCTGGGGCTGGACCCCAACATAGAGTCAGATTTTCTGTGGTTGCTAGCCATGGGCAACTTATCTGTGCTTCATTCCTTCATTTGTAAAGTAGGAATATTAAAAGTACCTGCCTAATTGAGTTCCTATGAGGATGAATGGGTGAGTACAGACAAATCACACAAAATATATCTCAGCAAAGGGTAAAGCATGTATTTGTTGGCTATAATTAATATACAGTGGGGCCTTGACTTACGAGTGTCCTGACCAACGAGTTTTTTGAGAGACTAGCCGTCTCTCGGTCGATTTTTTGCTTTGAGTTGCGAGCTCAAATTCGGGTTACGAGCCAGCTTCAGATACCCCACCGCTAGTTGGTGCAGCGAACGTCACAGTGAACGCCACAACATCAGCCCAGCATCACGTGTCTCACTCGTTCACTTTTGATTTGACATATGAGTAATATGAGTTACGAGCTCCATCACGGAACGAATTAAACTCGTAAGTCAAGGCCCCACTGTAATTAATATTCAGCATACTTTCCTAAGTTTCCTCCCCTTTAGTGGTACATTTTTTTTGAATAGCAGCCAACCATAGAATATTCCTTCACTTTCAAAACCTCTCAGAATAGTAGAGAAGAATCTATATTTTAAATGTCTAAACTATGCAAACACAAACTATTTCAAATAAAGTGTCAGATTTCTTAAAACTATGAAAATCCTATAAGTATAAAAACCTTAAAAATGGAGGTAAGAGGGCTTTCTTCTGTTTCATACTTATTATTATACTCTAGTGCAGTGGTTCTCAACCTGTGGGTTGCGACCCCTTTGGGGGGTCGAACGACCCTTTCACAGGGGTCACCTAAGACCATCGGAAAACACATATATAATTACATATTGTTTTTGTGATTAATCACTATGCTTTAGTTATGTTCAATTTGTAACAATGAAAATACATCCTGCATATCAGATATTTACATTATGATTCATAACAGTAGCAAAATTACAGTTATGAAGTAGCAACAAAAATAATTTTATGGTTGGGGGTCACCACAACATGAGGAACTATATTAAAGGGTCGTGGCATTAGGAAGGTTGAGAGCCACTACTCTAGTGCAATGAATACTTATTTTCTACTTACATCATATTTTCAACTTTAAAAGTTCCAGCTCACACCAAATGAATTTTGTTTGTGTGCCTGTGTGTCTAGTATCACACTGATCTTACAACATCAAACTGCCATAAAACCAAAGTGAAATGTCAGATAAAGTAAAAACAAGTATTTTTTGCCTGTCCAGCATGGCTCAGTGGTTGAGTGTCGACCTATGAACCAGGAGATCATGGTTCCATTCCTGGTTAGGGCACATGCCCAGGTTGTGGGCTCAATCCTCAGTCGGGGGCATGAAGGAGGCAGTTGATCAATGATTCTCTCTCCCTTCTTCTCTGAAATCTGTGGACGAAAGAGGCCACAGGCTAACCTGACAAGCTCAGGGAAGGCCTGCATGGAAGTCTTGCAAACTCAAAGACCTAGAGTAACTACAGAGGATGGTCTGAGATTAAAACTTTAACTAAAAGCAGTTTACAGTGGGTAGTCATGTTCTAGACCAGTATCTTCTCTGATAAAGGTCAATCTTTGCTGGAAGCCAATCCACCCTTGCTGCTTAATATGTTTGCTCCCCCTCTTAACGCTATGTGTTTTAAACCGGACCACCTCCCCGAGAAAGGTTGTTTCCCCAGGTGAGGATTTTTACATAATCTTTACTTAGAATAATCTCCTTCAGTTACTTCCTTGTAGCTTAATAGAACAATAGAGTAACCTTGGAATGGAGATAAGAAATGCCCTAACCTTTGGAATAGAATGGATGGGATTAAGATCAAATAGGATACATACAAATGTAAGAGGACAATAAAGAGAGGAACCTGGCTAGGAGGAACCTGGCTAAGAGGAACCTCGCCGTGATGATCACCTGAAAGCTGCCTCAGTGTCATTCCTTCTTCCGCCGACTCCGTCCGCACCTTGGGGAACCCCTGGACCTGTTGGGACTGGACCCCAACAAATCTTGTGAGAAATGGCGGTCTTGCAAACTCAGAGGATGGTCTGAAATTAAACTTTAACTAAAAGCAGTTATGGTGGGTAGTTAACGTCCTAGGCCAATATCTTCACTGACAAGATCAACCTTTACCTTAACTGAGCCTATCTGTCTTTTTGCATCTAACATATCCTTGAAATGTCTGGGTAACTTGTAACTTCCCTTTTTCTAGACCCCTTGGGGCACAACCTAAAGTGCCTGGGTGCCAGGACAGAGACCACAAATTCCTTCATTAGATAGTATTGTTCCTGCACCCACCTAAGTATGTGTGCATCATTTTACTTTTTATCCATCACAGGGATTTCCCCCACCCCCTGCTTTGCTTCCTCCAACCTCTCAAATCTATCACCAATGGATTTCATGTAACTCACCTATGTCCCTCCTTTGATTGCCATGTATAAACATAGAGGAAAACCCGCCATTCTCTGGAGCATTATCCCAATCTGTTGAGAACTCTGGAACATTATCCCAATCTGATGAGATATTGCTTCCCGGCAGTTGTCTACAGTTGGGCTCAAATAAACTCGCAAAATTTTTTTACAGGTTTGAATGGTTTTTCGCGTTAACAAATCAATAAAAATATGTAAAAAAACACCCAAGTATTTTTACTTTAATAAACCAGAAAGGCAATGCCATTTAACATATTTAAATTTCCTTGAGTAATATACTTAGCAATTTTATTATCTCATAATTTGTCATTTTTAAGCCACAGTTTTGAATTTATCGTGCAATTATTTTATTTTATTTGCCCATAAAATGCTACAGTTTCTAGTGTGAGATAGTTATCTTATAGAATTTACTAGCAATCATGCATAGTATCTTTTGCATGGAATTGAATGTGTCATTCAATTAAATGGTGAAGGAAAGTGGGCAAACTGAATATAATTACCAAAGTTGGCATGTGCCCAGGATCCTGTAGATGACAGTCAGATGATCTCATGAATGATGGGGTTGGCTAGCTCTATTTCTAGATGGATCGGATGCCATTGGCCTTGCCCAGTCATAAAATTATTTTCTGTTTTTCACTGTCCAAACTTGTAAAGATTACTCAGACTTTTTGAAATGAAATTAGAGCATCTGGCGGTAGGTCAAATTAAGGATGTTAGAGCAATCTAACAGTGACATCTGTTACTCCATTGTATGCCAGGTTTGATTCGAGGGATTTGGATGGTTGGAAGATGTCCAGTAATTCCCTCACTGTTCTGTAATTGTCATTCTGCCATAGGCATTGGCTGTATCTTTAGTATGTCACCCACGACAAAAATGGTGATACTCCCAGGTAGAGGAGGACGGCATTCTAGTCCAAGCAATAGAATTAGCTGAACGCTCCTGCTAGAAACTCAAAACAAGTCTGCAAGGCTCCTGTTGAAATGCCAAGTTCTACTTTAATTTATAAAACAAACATTTTAAAATGTAGTAAAAATGTTCAATTGAAGGTAAACAGATTCAAGGAAATTGCTTGTTGATATGTCTTTAATGTTCTCTGTTCTGGGAAAATTTCACTCATTTGGTCACTCATTCAACAAAGATCTAGTCATGAAATGGAATTTTTGGACTGGAACACGGGGTATTCCCCTGGGCAGACTGGTTCCTGGGCTCTTGTCCGGTGGAATGGGAGAATGAATCCACGGATGAAAGGTGGTATAGCAAAGGTGGAAATTTATTGAAGAACAAGTACAGATCCCCACATGGGGAGAGGGAAAGAGTCCATGTTTCCATGGTTTATAAAGGTTGCAGAGCTTAGTGCCTTGATATCCTCTCTGATTGGTCACTATTTCCTTAGACTGGTTACTATAGTAACTCCTGGGCTCAAAAGTGGAACCTCACATGGGACAGGTGAGGTTCTCCGTCTCCTCCTTCCTTATTGTTTTCCTATTCCCTTTGGGCTTCCTTCTTCTCCTTCTGGATGAAGGGCTTCCTTCTCTTTATTTTGTAAATACAGACCTTTTGCTGTTCCCAGCTCCCTCATCCTACGGAAATGTACCTGTTGCAGCTTTTAAGCTTCCCCTATTGTATGGAAATATACCTTCTGCTGCTCTGCAGCCCTGTGCTTCCTCCATGGTCCCCTTAATTTCCAAAATTTCTAAAATTTCCTAAAACCTGCCTTTTTCACCCCCC
>NW_005371734.1:1124401-1133470 GCF_000412655.1 Myotis brandtii
ACCAGAGTTAAGTTAGGGTTTTTCAAAATGCTGACACGCCGAGCTCAAAAGGTTCGCCATCACTGCTCTAAACTGTAATTTACATCTCTGTGACCATTCTGTAACTACCAATTTGTACTTCTTAATCCCTTTACTTTTTCACCCAGCTCCCTAACCCCCCTTCCATCTGTCTACTGTCAATCTGTCTCTGTATCTATGAGTCTGTATGATTTCACTTATATTTGGAATCTAAAAAACAAAATAAACAAACAAAATAGAAACAGACTCATAGAGTTCATTGCTTTTTAAACAAAATGGATCCTAGTTCATTATTCCCCTAGATCAGTAGTTTGAAATGGAAAAAGTGTTTCTCTGCTTCTCTTTAAAATCAAATGGAAAGAATTTTGTTAATTATAGTTATGCTATTATTTTCCATGTCAGAAATAATACTCAATTGAAACAAGTCTCCCAACCATGAGTGAGAGTGAAAGATATGCTTCCTAATTTAGATTTTAATTTCACCTGATTATTAATTCATTTTCACACATAAGCTGTGTTTTATCAAATTAATTAATTAGGGCAATTGCTTTTGGTCTCATGTGCCCAATTTTATGTGAGGTTGGAGAAGTGATATCACATTATGTTGTAATTTGATAGGAAGCAATATCTGGTGATAAAACCTGCAAAGAGAAATACGTTGCAGCTAACTTTGAAATAAAACACACATTCCATTGTGCTATCATTATGCTTTATAGCTCAGCTTTGAATCTAGGTTCTGCTACTCTGTGTTCAAGTTGCTTTAACCTCTTTGAGCTTTAGCTTTCTCTTTGGTAAAATGATTATTATACTTGGAAAATATTAAATCAATGCACTTTTATTTCTTCCTGTAAATCAGGTTCATTTGCTGCTACCTCCATAAGGAAGATGTGACATTGGAGGAAGTTCCTGGCAGGCAATGGAAGAGAAAAGAAGGCTTTTCTGGCCTTCCTGAAGAAGGGGAAGGGAGCAGGTTGTGAGAGAAGTGGTCAGGCAGTTAACTAAATTCCTAAATTCCCAACCACACCCCTCTCCCCCTCAACACACACTCTTAAGATTCAATTCGCAAGTATGTGTGGAAAAGCAATGATTAGTTCTTAAAAGGAAGGTGGAGGCATATATCTCAACCCAATGTTGAGACATCAAATGTCTCAACCCAATTTCCTTGTTCAGACTCTGGAAGGCAATTGTCTCAAGAAAACCAAAATGGGGCCGTCACTCAGAATAAAAATGGTCGCTAGATGATTAGATGCCTAATGTGACATTGGAGGAAGTTCCTGGCAGGCAATGGAAGAGAAAAGAAGGCTTTTCTGGCCTTCCTGAAGAAGGGGAAGGGAGCAGGTTGTGAGAGAAGTGGTCAGGCAGTTAACTAAATTCCTAAATTCCCAACCACACCCCTCTCCCCCTCAACACACACTCCTAAGATTCAATTCGCAAGTATGTGTGGAAAAGCAATGATTAGTTCTTAAAAGGAAGGTGGAGGCATATATCTCAACCCAATGTTGAGACATCAAATTTAAAATGAGGGTGGAGGGAAAAGTCTCAACCCAATTTCCTTGTTCAGATTCTGGAAGGCAATTGTCTCAGGAAAACCAAAATGGGGCCGTCACTCAGAATAAAAATGGTCGCTAGATGATTAGATGCCTAAGATGAATGCACTGAATGAGAGTTTCATCCAAGACATAGGGAGATACGCAGCACAGTCAAAGCCAAGGTGGGGCTGAGGTAGCAGAGGAGAGAAATGGCCAAACCTCCTGTGAGCTTTGCTAATATTTCACCACCATGGAAGGCAACACCCAACCTGTGATCCCTTAAAACTCAGCATGAGAGCTCAGTTAACTAAATTCCTAAATTCCCAACCACACCCCTCTCCCCCTCAACACACACTCCTAAGATTCAATTCGCAAGTATGTGTGGAAAAGCAATGATTAGTTCTTAAAAGGAAGGTGGAGGCATATATCTCAACCCAATGTTGAGACATCAAATGTCTCAACCCAATTTCCTTGTTCAGACTCTGGAAGGCAATTGTCTCAAGAAAACCAAAATGGGGCCGTCACTCAGAATAAAAATGGTCGCTAGATGATTAGATGCCTAAGATGAATGCACTGAATGAGAGTTTCATCTGATATAGGGAGATCCGCAGCACAGTCAAAGCCAAGGTGGGGCTGAGGTAGCAGAGGAGAGAAATGGCCAAACCACCTGTGAGCTTCCCAACCTGTCCCTTAAAACTCAGCATGAGAGCTTGTTCACCAATGTGAGGTCCCAAATCCATCACAAGAAGGCACATGCAGCTTAATTTTCTTCTTAAACAGAGGCCATCGTCAAAAGGAAGAGATGAAACACACACACACACACACACACACACACACACACACACACTATGAATTACAAAGTAACTATACACTTCCCCCCCAAAAGGATAGTAACATATTGAAAAATATTTGAATGGTGAATTTCTTTTAAAAATATTTATTTTTGTTTTTGCAGTTTACATTCCTATTATTTTGTATTAATTTCAGGGGAAATTTCTTTTAAAAATATTTATTTTATTTTCAGTTTACATTCCTATTATTTTGTATTAATTTCAGGGGTAGGTAATTTGCTTTTATTTGGTAAGTTTGCCTCTATTCCTTCCACCTAGCCTCTCCTATAGATTGAGGCCCATGAGGAAGTTGAAATCAGTTATGGAACATTAAAAAAACATATGTACATCTTGGTACTGAGTTAAATGTTTAAATATATAGTTTCTGGCATCATACTTTTATTAAAAAGCACAAGCAGAGCCCAGCCAGTATTTCAAAAAGCATTGGTAGTTATAAGATAGTCCTGGGGATATAAAGTACAGCATAGGAAATATAGCCAATAATATTGCAATTACTTTGTATTCTGCCAGTTGGGTACTAGAAATATCAGGGAGAACACGTTGTAAAGTATATGATTGTCTGACCATTATGCTGTACACCAGAAACTAATATAAAATAAAATTCAATGTAAAGTGTAATTGAAAAAATAAATAATAAATAAATGCCAAAAATATTTAAACAAAAAGCATTTTCACTCACATTTTCCAGCTTTATTGAGATGTAATTGATATATACCATTGTATAAGCTTAAAGTGACTTGATATGCATGTATATTGGTAACTAACTACCTCAATAAGTTTTGTTAACATTCATCACTTCATAGTTACATATTTTTATTGTGGTAAGCTCTTGTAAGACCTACTCATAGCAACTTTTAAGTATGCAAAGTTAACTATAATCACCATGCTGTACATTGCATCCCCAGAACTTATATCTGGAAGTTTGTACCTTTTGACCACCTACACCCATTTCCCCACCCCCTAGTCCATTTGCATTTATCAAATATTTGTTGAGTTATTGAGTGTAATATGGCAGGCCCTGTGCTAGACACTAGAGACACAGGTGGGCAGGCACGGTGTCATGGTCCCTGTCTTCAAGGGTTTGTAATGTGATAACAGGGGAGAGTTCATTCACGTTGACCATCAGAGTAAATTAGTGCTTCTAGCTCTACTGGTAAGCCTAAGGCACACCAGTGGGAAAAAACGATATGAAAAGAAGAAAGATGAAGAGAGGCAAAGGCAGACGTGGTAGCATGTCATCAACAATTACCCTGGCTATCATTCAAGGACACTTTCTACCTCACACTGCCTTTCCCCATGCTTGACCTAATTCTGAAAGGGAGTGCAATGGGGGTGAAATTATGAATGGCAATAGCATGGCTCACTGCCTTTTCATGAGCTGACTCAAAGTGCCCCAAACAGATTTGCTTTGCGGATGAAACCACATCTTTTAAGAACTAAGAAAATTCAAAGCTTTTGCTGCTTGTAATCCTGGTTGCTAAAAGCTGGTTGTAGTTTGTTTTTTTTTTAATTAAATATAATTTCACAATCATATAGTTCAAAAGTTTTGTATTTTACAGCAATATTCTCAGACATTCAATTATTAAGTAGAGGAAGGAGATATTTTTCTACAATGCAACAGAATTCATTTTTAAGGGCTGTTATTAATTCTTTGGGGTACCTCACATTCCTAATAACAAACCACACAATATTATAATGAGATACTTAGATGTGATTTTAAGCTTAAATATTGCAAAAAAGACCAAACATCAAACAAGAACCCCAATTCCACAAATTATCTATAATGCAATTTCATTGAATTCATTTAAAATTTCTGAAAGAAATGTTTAGGTTTGATTCAGCAGAATGCTGGGAAGGTGGTGTGGAAATTTCCAAAGGTTGAGTCAAGCAATTGGTCAAGAGAGAACTTCTAAGCAAAGGCATATACTTGTTCTAACGCAACACTTTGGGTATTTGGTGGTGGTCCATTTGAATGTAGCCCAGGGACCTGAAAAACATATTTATCTATTGCATCATTAAGGACGTCAGCTAAGAGGTTCATAGGTCACCCCCAGAAGCCTCAGAAAAATGATTTCATGGTCAAATCCCTATAAACTACAGTACAGGGTAACATCAATGATAACTCAATGCTAGTAGTCACCTAAAGAGTGTTAGGAATTTCTAATCCTACGAAACAACATGCCATTCTCTGAATTTACCAGACTTCTTCACATAAACATGTTGATCCCTCTGTCTGAAATTCCTCTTCCTTCTGCCTGGAATAGCTTCCCCTCCTCCTGCCCCATGTAAAACTTCTGGCCATCCTCCCATTTCAGCTCTTGTATCTCCTATGGAAAGTGCTCCACGGGTCCATCCTTTTTTTTATGCTCCATTGGCATCTTCTAACAAATGTCATCAAAGCGCTGTTAGGGCTGTCTTCCAATTGTGTGAGGGCATGTCAGTTCTAGGCTCCGGGCAACTTAAAGACAAAGACAGGCCATACTTTTAATCTTCATAATTCCAGTGCATAGCAGAGTGACTGGCATATAGGAAGCGCTCACTAAATATTTATTGAATTGATTTTTAAAATATCAAAAGTGAGCCAAACAAGGTCAGTAGGTATCAATTATAAAAATAGTTTTATATTTATGTTCTTCCTCCTGCACTCTATTCCAGGTAATTGTATAACCCCCATGTCATTCACCTAGAAGATTTCAAACAGCAGACATATTCCAGCTGGTGTTGCTAATGGGTGGGAGTTCATCAGCAGGACAAGCAGGGAAGAGCAACCCGGTGAAATGGCCTTCACATGCAGAGATAGCAGCGGAGCACGGGGCAGGAAATAGGTCTTGAATTTCATGTAAGGAATTTAGATGTGATTGTGGGCACTGAGGAGCTGTTGAAGAGTTGAGTTGAATTTTATTTGAACAATATAACAGATTATAGAGGAAGAGCATGTTTAGCAGTAAAGATGATGTTTGCTTTTTAAAGTGTTCATCTTGAACAAATTATAGGAAAACTAAACCAGAGGTAATACACTGGTGGTCAGTGGGCTGCATTTGGAATGCAAATATGTTTTGTTTTGCCTGCCTACTCTCTCTCTATATATAAAAGCCTAATATGCAAGTTGTCCCCTCAGAAGTTTGACTGGGAGACCTGGAGTTTGATTGCTCGCTATGACGTCTGTTGACCACCAGGGGGCGGCATGGAACGAAGGAAGGCCCGATTCGGTAACTGGCAGCTGGGGAAGGGAGGCCCCAGCCGGCAGCCAGAAGGCTCTGATTGTCCCTGATCGCTGGCCAGGCCTAGTGACCCTAACCGTGCCTGAATTTTGTGCACCAGGTCTCTAGTGTTTAAAATAAAATAGGGCAAATTTAAAAATCAGAGTACTTCACATAAAAAACCAGATACCTGAAACCTTTTTAAAAATTGGAAAATTTGATGATGCTTTTTCCACATGCTCTACATGGCAACACTCTAGAGGAAGCAGTAGAGTGGAACAGTAAAGATTATAGGCAGTGGGGCCACACAACTCTTTATTTTATGAGTTAATAAACTGAGCACAATTTGTACTAAAATCTAAAGATTACTAAATATGTACTTTAATCCCTATATTAAACAACAAATATAAATTCTAGTCTTCTTGTCTCCTTGCCCCAATTTGGTTTGCAAGCACCTTCCTCTCTGACTATCATACACCCCAAATTTTACTAAAAATACACTCCTCCCTTGTCCTTACCAGATTACTTCAAATGGAGTTATGAAAGAAAGAGTTCTTTTTGGAAACAAAGAGGTGGATTCACCTCACAAAATCTCTTCTTGTCTATAATTGTAAAATTCATCCCCAGTGTGAACAAATGACATCCTAGAACTTGAATAATTAACCAGAAAATAATCCCTTGATCCTTAATCATGACCTCTAGCCACACATCCAAAACCTGAAAGGGAGTAGGAATGAATAAAAATCTTCCAACGCCTTAGAGAGAAGTTTCATGTAAATACAAGGTACTATTCAGAATTACCACACCTTAAATAACTTTCTCCTTTCAATAGAAAAGAAAATGAAATAGAGCCCAACCCTAAAACGCTTGCTGATCAACTTGACTACCAGGTGACACTGATTATAGTCTTATTTGGAACCATTAAGGTGTTTGATCACTTAGTGAATAGAGTTTTAAAAAGCTTTAACTCTGCATTAAACTTGTATCTATTTAAAATACAATTTTTGAGAATCTTCACTTACTGTAAATATAATAGAGCATCTGCACCAAACCAATAAGGAAGGGGTAACAGGCTGCCCCACCCTGTACCTACTGGGAAGTGAATCCTTTGCACTCCAGTTCTTTTTTGACCTCCACATATATCCTCATTCAACTAAGAGTCAACTCAGCATTGGTCATTTGAGCATTCCTTTTAATGGGATAAATACACCTGTCAGCATAGCTAAGTTAAATGAGCACAGACTGAAGTCCAGTTTTCCAGGTTGATCACCAATGCCATCACTTAGTAGGTGCCTAAACTTGGCCAAATTACTTAACCTCTTTGTGACACAGTCTCCTCATTTACAAAAGGAGGAGGAGAACATTTCCTACCTCTTAGTACTGTGAGAATTAATCAGGTGATGTTTGTTAAAGGCTTGAGCACATAGGCATGCTGAGTGCATGTCAACTTGCATAAAATCCCCCCAGTAGAATGCAATCACCTTGCAGACAGATGGGTGCCCAGCACATGGTGGGTGTTTGTTAAATATTTGTTAAATGGACAAACCACTTCTGAGGTTTCTATAGATTTAGAAAGACACATGTAGTTTTATGACATGACTAGAGGCCCAGTGCACGAAATTTGTGCACGGGTAGAGTCCCTAGCAGCTGCCAGCTGCCAGCCAGGACCTTCCTTCATTCCGTGCTGCCCCCGGGTGGTCAGGGCATGTCATAGCAAGCGATTGAACTCCTAGTTGGTTGAACTCCTGAGGGGACACTCTGCATATTAGGCTTTTATATATATAGATAACTACTGTTCTAGGTGTACAAATATTCACCATTTCCTTCTCAAAAGATCCCTATGAGGAAGGCACTAATATCCCATTTTTTCAGAGGAGGAAACTATACAAGGTGTAGATCATTTATGTGAGGTCACTCTGCTCTTAACAGGGACTCAAACCCAGAAAGTTTAGCCCCTGAGTCTATGCTGCACTAGGATTTCCCAAACTTCAGTATTTATAAGAGTCTGCTGGATAACTTGTTTTTTCCCACATATATTTTAATTTATACTGATAAAAACAAACAAACAAAAAACCCATAGAGATAGAGATGAAGGAGAATGATCCTTAGGTAGTCATGGAGAGAGAAAATGCTATTTATAAATCTGCCCCACCCCAACCATATCACTGATGATCAGTCCAGGTTGCCTTGCTGGTCAGATTCCGGGTGGAATGTTGGGGTGTCACGGGGTTTGCTGTGGTCAGAGGCTTCATGGTGATGAGGCAGTGCCTATGGTCCATGGAGGGGCTGCAGTGCTTTGTGAAGGTGGGCGAGGTGGCCTGACTCCACGCCTCACTGTCCACGTCCTCCAGTGGGAGACAGCAGCATGTCCTCCTCTCATTGGCTTCTTGGTGGGTCTCTTATTTATAGTCAAACTTGTTCAATCTGTTCGAAGTAAGACGTGAAACACAGCTCGCAAAAGCACTGTCCACGCAGATTGAGGATACACGCCACGTCATGGACAAGTCCAGTGCATGGAGAGAGGAGATGCGGGGATCCAGTCATCCTTAGAGGCTGCCTGGAGTGAGAAGGAGTCATTAAATAACCCAGCCTTACCAACGCTTCCAGAAAGGGGACCGTGACCTACTGGGTGCCGAGGCAGGAAATGACGTTCCTGGCTCCAGGACTAAAGGAAGAGAGATCCAAAAGCTCACAGCAAGAGGAAAACATGGCGAAGAGGCGAGAGGCACTCAAGTCCCTGGAAGAGGTTATGCAATCGCCATGTCACAAGAAGCTTTCCCAAACCTGCCAGGAAGCCCAAAGCTAAGCCCTGATGGTCCCCTTCTCAGGAGAGGACCTGGGTCTTAAAGCAGTGCTGTTCCCCCTTCTACTCAGGCCTCCCAGCTGCCAGTTCCACCTGACAATCCCCGAGGCCAGCAGATGCAGGGGAGTCCCCTCCCCGGACTGGAGTGCCTCCTCCTCACGCCCCACACAGCAGTCAGCTCCTACAAGGATGACCCTTCCACATATAAAGAACATAGACTTCCTGAAATACACGAAGAAGACATGGGGCGGGGGGGCTTCTCTATAGTCACAGAGTATTTGGATTCTCTCTCAGTAGCAATGAAAGAAGTGCTGCACTTAAGAAATGCACATTTTACTCAAACTGAATCCATTAAACTAACCAAAGAACTTGTAATGCATGTATGCATAACCCATGGACACAAACAATAGTGTGGTGAAGGCCTGGGGTGGGACAGGAGAGGGTGGAGAGGGTCAAAGCAGGAAATGAGGAGGACATCTGTAATACTTTCAACAATAAAGATATATTTTTTAAAACTCTACATTTCTCAGTATTTTGTAAGCATCTACACTAATAAAAGAGAAACATGGTAATTGGCGTACGACCGCTACCCTTCCCATTGGCTAATCAGGGAGATATGTAAATTAACTGACAGCCAAGATGGCGGCCGGCAGCCAGGCAGCTTAAAG
>NW_005371734.1:1134684-1137569 GCF_000412655.1 Myotis brandtii
AATTTTTGTGCACCGGGCCCCTAGTCTATATATATAAAAGCCTAAGTGACTGTTAACGATCTAACAAACAAATCGGCTGGTTGCCCAGTCACTATGATGAGCACTGACCACCAGGGTACAGACTCCCAATGCAGGAGCTGTCCCCTGGTGGTCAGTGCGCTACCACAGCCAACCTCCAGTGGCCCCTCCCCCCTGCTGGCCAGCCCCCCCAATAGGACTCAATCAGGGGGCTGGTCAGGCAACCTCCTGGGGTTCCTCCCCGCCAGCCGGCTTACACCCCAATAGGCCTCGATCACTGGCTAGGCTGAGGGACCACACCCATGCATGAATTTGTGCACCCAGCCTCTAGTTATTTACATACTAGAGGCCCGGGGCATGAAATTCATGCACAGGGAGGGAGTTCCCTCAGCCTGGCCTGCACCCTCTCGCAATCCAGGAACCCTTGGGCAGGCAGGCAGGCAGAATGGTTAGGAGTGATCAGGCAGACAGGCTCCCTCCTCCCAACAGTGGATTCTGCAAGGAATGGGGCTCCCTTCTCCCTCCTGTCACGGTCCAGTTTAAAAAGGCCAGCCACACTCCCAATAGCGCAAGACCCAGAGTTCCGCAGGACCCTGGTGACCCAGGGCCCACAGACCTTCTCGCCTGCATGCCTCAGCAGCCTGGAGTTAAAGACCCTTCTCGCTGCCACCGCACCTCAGAGGCCCAGAGCCGACAAACCCTTCCCGCCTGTGTGCCTCAGTGGCCCAGGGCCCTCAGATCTCTTTCACCACCAAGCCCCAGAGGCCCAGAGCCCACAGAGCCTTCCCACTTGCATGCCTTGGCGGCCAGGGGCCCACTGTTCGGTCATCGGTCCTGGTTGTGACTGCCCTAGGCTATTATTAGTATAGATTATTCTTCCAAGTAAACATATTTTATCCTCTCCTTAAAAATTGCATTTTTATTGGAAAATATATGCAGCTTTGCAATAAAGACTTTTAATAGTGAAATAAATTAAATGTAAAACTTTATTTAATTTTGCTCGTTGACACAACTTCATTCATAATCCCAAAACAAGAGAGTGTGAGTCCTAAAAGGAACAGATTTATTAACCATTTAGGAGAAACCATCTGTTTTAAAATTTCATCTCCCTCCCTACAACAGAGCAAGTTCTAAATAAATTAAAGATTTTTGTCACCATCCATGATCATTATAAGAGCAAAATATTTGGAGGAACTCATAACCAAATTATAGAAAAATTATGGTTAGCAACTTAATGAAATATTAAATCAGTGGTTCTCAACCTTCTGGCCCTTTATGCAGTTCCTCATGTTGTGACCCAACCATAAAATTATTTTCGTTGCTACTTCATAATTGTAATGTTGCTACTGTTATGAATTATAATGTAAATATCTGATATGCAGGATGGTCTTAGGCGACCCCTGTGAAAGGGTCGTTCGACCACCAAAGGGGTCGCGATCCACAGGTTGAGAACCCTGTATTAAATAGTTACTAAATATATTTTAATAAAAATATGTTATAGAGCAAATATTGAAGTCTAAAATTGTATATATACTACATAAAACCTATATAATAAATTAGCTGTACCTAAAAAATATTCCTGAGAGAACTTGTTAAACATATGGATTTGACTTTGGGTGATGAACACACAATGTAATACAGAGATGTTATGTTATAGAATTGTACACTTAAAACCTATATAATTTTATTAAGCAATGCCACCCCCAATAAATTTAATTTTAAAAAATACAGATTCCAGAGCCCAGCCTTTGATATTTAAGCACAGGAGGTCAGAAGTGGGATCCGGCATTTAACATTTATGCCACCACCCAGGAGACTTTGTGCAGATGATCATGAGCCCATGGTACTGACAAAACCCTAATGTGATTAACTGATCACTACATAAAATGAATGGCAGGAATGGGAATAAGCCAAACTTTAGATCAACAGAAAATATAAATAATAATACTGAGTCTAAAATAATAATTTTGTTTTATTCTAGAATTATGCCTGGTAGTGGACACATCTTTGGTAAAAGAAAATACACTGTAGTCAAATGATGGACTGGCAGCAAAACACCAGTACTGAAATGCTCAGCCAAAAGCCAGTGAAATCTGTACATGCACGACAGAAAATCAATACAACTGACAAGAGTTATTGGAAGTATTGCCATTTCCCCTCCCTTCCTCCCTCCCTCCCTTCCTTCCTTCTTTCCTTCCTTCCGTTTATCCTCACCTGAGAATAATTTTCCCATTGACTTTTAGAGAGAGTGGAAGGGGGGGGAGAGAGAGAGAGAGAGAGAGAGAGAGAGAGAGGGAGAGATCTGTGAGAGAGACACATCTATTGGTTGCCTTTTGCACGCACACCGACTGGGGCAGGGGATCAAACCTGCAATCCAGGCATGTGCCCTTGATGGGGAATTGAACCCATGACCCTTCTGTGCACAGACTTCAATGCCAATGCTCTAGGCATTGAGCAACACCAGCCAGAGCAATACTGCCATTTCTTTGTTATAAAAAAATCAAGCCTTTCATTTAGTCATATTTAGAGACCAGCTGCCATTTTTGTGTCCATTCTACACTTTTAAATGGAAAAATGTAGAATATACTTGTATAGCAAGGACACATAATCAAGCTTAATTTCTGGCAGAATGAAAAAGTACATGGCATATCATTGATTTCAAAATGCTTATTTTTATGCATTTAATGTTCTAAAGCTGGGATATGTCTTATAATCAGTGTATTCATAAATTGAGCAGTATTTTCCCTTCCCATCCAAAATGGGATGTTAGAATTGAAATATAGTAACTTAGTTTTGAATCAGTTTTTATTTATTTTTTTATTTTTTTTTTAAATATATATTTTTATTGCTTAAATTATTACAAAGAG
>NW_005371734.1:1142606-1148284 GCF_000412655.1 Myotis brandtii
GCGCACTTCCAGGCCAAGGTTCCTGCAGCGCTGAGGCCCCGGCAAGGGGCGGGTCTATCAGTTACTATGGCGCTGCCCGCGAGCCTGCGGGAAGGGGGGGTGGGCTCTGTTACTCACGGATCTGCCGCGGGGATCTCCGAACTTTTGGTGTCCGCAGGTCTGTAGCTGTGGTCGCAGGTCTCTGTCCCCAGTGGCTGCAGGGTCCTGGTATGCGTCTGAGATCAGACTGGGTGGTGCTGAGGCCAGGATCCTAGTCTCAAGCAGCTCTGTTTCCCAAGATGGCGTGGTCGCTGTGCCTGGGCTGGCCGCCTAGGAGTGTCCGCGCCGGGAGCTGGACTCCGCCGCCTAAGACTGCCCGGTTTAGCAGCCCCTTAGAAGACCTGCAGAATCTAGCTGTCCCTAGCTCATACACACACACCACACACGTCCACACACTCCTCTATCACTTCCTTGCACTCTCACACTCTCTCCCTCCCTACCTTCCTGCTGGTCGCCATTTTTTCTTCTTCTGAATCAGTTTTTAGATGGCATAAATTTATACATATAAAAGGTGGGTGTTTTATGTATTAAAATTACGCTTTATGCATATATGTTTATGCAATACATATATTCATATATGTATGTATATATGCATAAAGCATAAGCTGTAAGAAAATGGCTTGAAACTCTATTGTTTTAAAAGTCAAACAAATGTGATATTTTTAACATGGAGATTTTAAGATACAAATGTTAAAGTACAAGGTCACTAACCAAAACATAAGTTCATTTAACATGATTTACATTTTTCTGGTGATGGACATTTACAAACTATAAATAATCTCTTTCTCATATACACTCTCTCCACACTCAAACTCTCCCAAAAGCTATATAGTGGATTCTCCTTAGAAAATGTATTATTAGAGAAAATTAGTAAAATGGTTATACATCATTTTTCCTATTTCTTACACTTTTTGATGTATTGAATGAGTCCCAATATAGAGTAACTTGAAATAAAGCATAATAGGAAAGCAAAGAAAGGGTTTGTGGGACAAGATACTCTCTAAATATAATTCTGAAAAGTAACAATTGAATCATTGGTCTATGTAAAAACTTTATAAATAGTTGATGAATGAATGAATGCTTAAAATTTATGTTTACAAAGAAGGAACTTAAGGCCCCCTAAGTCAGTGGTCAGCAAACTGCGGCTCGCGAGCCACATGCGTCTCTTTGGCCCCTTGAGTGTGGCTCTTCCACAAAATACCACGTGCGGGCGTGCACATACAGTGCGATTGAAACTTCATGGCCCATGCGCAGAAGTCGGTATTTTGTGGAAGAGCCACACTCAAGGGGCCAAAGAGCCGACACATGTGGCTCGCGAGCTGCAGTTTGCCGACCACTGCCCTAAGTAATATGTAAATGATATTTGCAGAGTAGCAACATTCTAAAATTTTATAAGGAAAATAATGGTACTAAAAACATGGGCAGAAAAACTGAAGTTTGTAAAGTATGAAGGGGTGAAAAGAACTCTTAGTCCTATCCATTTAAAAATTATATTAATAAAGTGCTCATCTGTTCATCCATTTTATATTTCATTTAGCAAATATTTCTGGTGAGTGGAGTCTACAGGCAATCACAGTTCTAGGTGATGGTATCAGTGATGGTCCCCTGGTTGGTAGGGTCCTGTAAGGGTTGAAAGAAAGGTCATATTTAACCATTTGGAGGGGAGGTAGTGTGACGGGGCACTAGCATCATAGGTGAAGGGAACAGCAGGTTCATGGACTGCAAGGGGAGAGAAAGGGTGGTACATTCTTGAGGCTGCGAGTTTTCAGTATGGCTTGCGCACAGAGACAGAGCAGGAGTGAGAAATGATGAAAAGTGAGGCTGGAAAGGCAAGCAGGAAAGTGGTTTTGATTTGGGACTACCGGGGTCGCCACTGAAGCTCTAAAACCGGAGCGAGCCCTGATAACATATGCATTGAAAGCATTCCACTGGCTTATTTGGAGTTCTAGAGAAATCTATCCTTTTTTACTGTCACTAGAGAATCACTCATTTTTATAATATTTTAAATTTTGTTATTAATGTGTCACTCCAGCTAGACTCACAATAACTGATTATTATTTTTTAAGATGACTTTTATCTTCGGTAAGCGTAATTTTTGATAAAGAAGAAAGAGCATGCTAAAACAAGTAAAACAGGGTACAAAGAGCAAAATAAAAAAGGATTTGTTCTTTTTTTTACGATGGTTCTCTTTTGAAACTAAATAAAGCAAAGCTGAACACAGTATCATGATGCACCTTGAAAACATAGTGAAGTTTTCAAGGAGGCTAAACCTCTAGAGAGGCTATCATATTTCAAAGGATAAGCCAATCATCAGAGCTCGGTGCAATGAAACCGATTTCACAGAGGTCGTTGTTTTTTAAATGCATGCATGGTCCTCAGAAGTAGGCTCCTCACAGCTCTGGGATTTAACAAAACTACTTACCCCTTTCTAATTAATTTTCAAAGCTTTTACACTACATTTCTCTCCCTTTTATCTCTTGTCATGATGTCTCTTCTTCATTAACGCTGGATTGCTGTTTTATTTACTCCTGTTGAGAGAGAATGAAAGTGGGGCGCTTAGTGACTGAGTACAGAGGAGGAGTGGAGAGGCAAAGCATTTCTTGGTGCAGGACAAGATGAGGCGATTGGAAACATTTCATACGGTTTTAGGTTCCCCAGATCCTTCCCCATGTCTTACTGGTTGATTCATGCTCAGTTGTTGGGTGTGACCCCTCCCCTCTGACCACAAGGAAACACTCAGAATAGCAAATGTGGATTGAACGGCTGGGTGCCACACCTTCCGTGGCAGTGCCAGGTTATCTTGGTTATCTGAAGACACCCCTGCCTTTCTTTCACTTTTTCTCCTTTTTAGAAAAAATTCGTTATGGAACTAGTATGAGTGGCATTCCCTAACTTATTAATTCAACAGATACTTGTTGATGCTTCTACAAGTCACTATGCTAAATGCTATTCTCCTAAAATTTCATTTTTAATAACACAGAACATCTGTGCTTTTCTTTTGTGACAATTAGAAGAATTGCTTGCTATAAGGGTACATGGATCAACAAAAGGTATCTATGATAATTCTTTCTGTCAGAAATAAAGTTGAAACATAAAATTGGCCAATAGTTCAAAACAGATACGCAAAGAGGATTAATGAAGAAGAGACATCATGACAAGATAAAAGGGAGAGAAATGTAGTCACTCGGCTCTAAGAACCCTCAGAGTTTATTTTAACCCGAGTGAAGACAGTGCCATTTCTCAAGAAGGAAAGTGTTTTGTAGAAGGAAGTTGTTTTAGCCATGCGAGTGTCATTGTCATAATTAGCTACTTTATTAATATTAATAATAGGAAGAGAGCAAAAGGGAGGCCAGGCATTATACTAGTAAGCTTCACAGCTTCACGCTCCCCAGGGAACCACCAGGGGGACCCCTGCCGATCACTGGAGGAAGATATTAAACCAAAGAGGGAGATGGGGGCATGGGCAATGAAGTTGAGGTGACATAGGGAAGGTGCTCTCCTGTCAGTCCAGCCTGGGAAAAAGGATTATTGGCTAGAAGAGGGAGGGCGGAGCCACTGCAAGCCTGTGAAATCATGGAAGGTTAAAATCCTCAGAGTTCTCTTGCTCATGCTCTTGCCCACTCTTGCTCCATGACCTGCTGCTTGCCTCCATAGCCATGTGGCCTTAAGCAGTGGCGTGACCCATGGCCATGCAGACTCCACATGCAGACACTCTGGGCAGAGACTTTGGGCAGTGACCTTAATCCTGGCCCTACTGGAGACAAGATGGACTTCTTCCATGGCGAGACGGATGAAGATGGGACCTTGGAGGGGAACCCCCTTAATTTTACATCATCAATAAAGCTTTCCATGAAACCCCATCCTCCTGTGGGGGCCTCAGGAAATTCCTTTCTCTGAAGCACCCCAAGAACTCCACCTCCACTGATATGAAAGTGGGAAAAGAAGATTTCCAGAGACAAAATCAGTTCCATTCAAGTTCTGCTGGGGGGGGGGAGGGCGGCGGGCATGAGGTTACCTCTTGAATCAACAGAAGAAAATAGACCTCTTGTCAGGTGTATACCTACCCTGGAAACCCATCAGAACCCAATGGTATAAAACATTTATATCATATAATCGAGCCCCTCTCTTTTGAACCTTGTTCAATTGAAATCTTGATCATTTGGTTTTCCCAGTAGTTGCCCTCAGTGCGAAAATACACTCGTTAAATTAATGTTAGAATTAGGTCCAATTGGCAGTTATGGTTTTCTTTGTGAATTAAACTTTTCTGGTCTATATATTAGTCATGGGGCTGCCTAATTAGCATAAATAGGTTTCCTCAAATCCACTCAGTTCCAGAACATTGGCAAATTCAAATTCTGAGCCTCTTAGGCTAAGAGCTAGTCTCTGATCTTCAATTAATTCAACAAGACAAACATTACCTGGTGAGATATTGAAATGGCCACTGTTTGTGGTGTCTTAGTCTAATCACTTACTGGTTTTTGAACATCAACACCAAATTTAAAGAGAGGTGTGTTAAGGTGATACAAATTTTTTGCCCCCATTTGGCTAGCAGGATAGTGGTACAAATAACCGAATAATTGACTGAGGATAGTAGGGGAGGGTGCTAAGTGACATAAATGAGCTGGCTTAGTAGAATCAGTATTATATTCAAAATATTATTTAAAAATATAAAAGTTTTCTATTTTTATCTTCTACCCCATGTATATATTCAAAGCTATTATTATTTCTTCTTTTGTGTGAATAAATATTTGAAAGCAGGTTTTTAAAAATATATATTTTTATTGATTTCAGAGAAGAAGGGAGAAGGAGAGAGATAGGAGCATCAATGATAAGAGAGAATAATTGATTGGCTGCCTCCTGCATGCCCCACACTGGGGATTGAGCCTGAAACCCAGGCATATGACCTGACCAGGAATTGAACTGTGACCTCCTGGTTCATAGAGGTCAACACAACCACTGAGCAATGCCAACCGGGTAAAAGCAGGCTTTAATAACTCAGAGAAAATTGAGCATCTTGGAACAAGGAGACTAGATGTCAAATGATCTGAATTTACTTTAAAATATTCTAATCATGTGATACATATATGTTAACTTTATGTACACCCTGGGGGAGAGGGAACTTAGTAAACATTTTTAATACTCTGATGAGATATGTATATGTGGGGGCCCTGACCAGAGTACAGCAGATATTAAAAGCCTATTGCCATACGCATGCGCAAGGGCAATAACACAGCAGTATCACTATACGTACGTACTGAGTAGGCGCACCCTTATATAACTACTTATGTTGCTCTAACACAGATGTCTCTAACTGGCACAAGGCCTCTTTTGTTTCAGCACGTATAAAAGGTGCCATTGACCAGCCAGTTGTTGGCTGCTTTGTTTGCAATAAAGCATGACCTACCTACCTTTGGCTGATGGTATCTTTTTCCAATTCTCGGTGTCCAAAGAGGTCAAGTCCCTGGGCAGAGGAACTTGGACCCAACGACATACTTCAAGGATGGTTTGTTAATATCTAAAAAGCTCTACTAAAAATCCAGAGGCAGCCCTGACCAGTTTGGCTCAGTGGATAGAGCATCGGCCTGTGGACTGGGGTTCCAGGTTCAATTCTGGTCAAGGGCATGTGCCTTGGTTGCGGG
>NW_005371734.1:1149341-1167327 GCF_000412655.1 Myotis brandtii
AGGTCTTTCCTCAGGCCCAGAAACCAACTGTCTAGTATATTCCTAACTCACTTTGATAAACAACAAGGGATTCAGCTTATTAGCTGAAGTCCCAGGGTATCACGTGGGTCTTGGAGACTTTGTTTGCTTACATGGCAGGAGAAAATTCGCTTCCCAAAGGGAGCTGGATCCCAGGACAGCTCTCTGGGAAATTGTTGGTCATCTACAGGCTAGTAAGATTTTTGAGAATAGCTCTCTCATTTCACTACTCTATTAAAGATATTGGAAAAGAGGAGAATTTTTTCCTAAGGTTACTGTGTCATGGGGGAAGAGGAAGAGAAGAGGAAAGATGAGAAAAAGTGGGTTAGGGATAGGAAGAAGAGTAGGAAGTCTTGAGGAAGGCAGGAATTGAATGATGTGCCATATCCATCCCCCTAGTCCTTTAAAGAGTCCCATCTACTGGGCTCCTTTAACTATCCTGAAAGCTCCCCTATGTACCTTCTACAGGAGAGTCTAGTCATGATTAAGCTCACTTGTCAACTTTAAGCTACAGGTCAAGGTCATTTTTATATTTATCAGGACATTGTCTGTGTTCTCTTGAGACCATTTTCTCTGAGTGACAAAAAAATTTTATTTAAAAAAAATTTTCACTTGAGGATATGTTTTTATTAATTTTAGAGAGAGAGGTGAAGAGAAAGAGAGAGAGAGGGAGACATTGATGGTGTGAGAGAGAAATATCCATTGGTTGCCTCCAGACTGCAGCCTGACTGGGGATTGAACCCAAAGCCTAGGTATGTGCCCTGACCTGGAATTAAACCTACAACCTTTTGGTATACGGACGATGCTCCAACTAATTGAACCACCTGGCCAGGGTGAAAATTTTCCATTTTTAGTCCTTGTATTAATTGTCTAGAGCTATAACAAAGCACCACAAACTGGTGGTTTGAAGAAGCAACACAGTATTCTCTCACATTTCTGAAGGCCGGAAGTCTAAAGTCAAGTTGCTGATGGGGCCATGCTTCCTCTGACTCTTCTGTCTCCTGGTAGCTCCAGGCTTTCCTTGGCCCATGGCAGCATAACTCCAAGCTTTGCTTTCTTCAGCACAGAGCATTCCCCTGTGTGTGTTTCTCTGTCTCTTCTGTTCTCATAAGGACAGCAGCCATATTAGATTAGGTTCCATTCTAATAACCTCACCTTAACTGGAGTACATCTTCCAAGAGTTTCCCCCCTAAATAAAGTAACAAGTACTAGGGATTAGAACTTGAAAATTATAATTTCTGGGGATACACTTCAAGCAATAATAGTTCTCCAGATATGGAAATTTGAAAAGCACTAAGTGAGGCAAGAAGGACAACAACTGCCTAGGGCAGTGATCGGCAAACTGCGGCCCCTTGAGTGTGGCTCTTCCACAAAATACCACGTGCAGGCGTGCACGTACAGTGCAATTGAAACTTCGTGGCCACCCTCAAGGGGCCAAAGAGCTGCATGTGGCTCTCGAGCCGCAGTTTGCCAACCACTGGCCTAGGGCACTGAATTTATCTGACACCAAATTTCTAGCCTATAATAATAATTGTAATATGTACCAGCTGTAATTCCTTTATGACTATTAGTATTATTTTACTTTGCTCTTTCCAAGAAATCCAATATTTCATTTGATGCCTCCAAACAACCTATGGACTCTTTCACAAATGAGGGAGGCCAGTAGGATTACATCTTTTATTTTCTAATTAATAATGCAAAATCGCATCCACCACACTATCAGGCATCTCACTTTTGAGGGTTGTGTCTTTCCTGTGATTTGTCAGATTTCACACAGTTGATAGAGTTGAAAGGAAAGGGCCAACCTGACTTTTACATTAAAGAGGGGAGAATACTGGAGAGTTCAGTCAAGGCTCCTTTTCTCCTCACTGCCATGTGGTGTCACTGTTGAAAACTGGTGCCACTCTGGTGATGCTGATAACCTCTCGGGACAGTGTGGCTCTTTGTACGGAGTGCCTCATTCTCTTAGATCAAGTTAGTCTGGAAGATGCTCCAACTGAGCTCCCACATTTGCAGCACTTAGTCCTAATTTTCAAGCTTTATACAGTCACTCTCCGGTGGCTACTTGGCCTCTATTAGGCTGTTGAGCCTAATAAGACATCCACCTAGAACCCCTGCTTCCTCTTCTCTCCATGGGAATTCCTACTGAGGGCTTCCAAGTTCCGAGAGGTGCTTTAACATACCGTATGCCTTGCTCAGCCTTCACAGCTCACCTTGTCGCCAAGGTTAAGGTGCTTGGACTTGCTTCCTGCTACAAATGCAAGGAAAGGTTTGAACAGTGTGTCACTAGGGGATCTAGAAATCCAGGCTTGGAGTGAACGCAAAGATGGGGGCCCAGTTCTGCCTGCATCCTCCATCAGGGCTGATGCTCATAGGGCAGCAATGCCTCTCTGCTGTCGGTCCACTCTCAAGCCTCATCCCAAGACTATTGCTGGCCTTGAGAACACTGTGCCAGAACTCTGCAACAGTTTTCCACTTTTAGTGCCCTGAATCTCCTCCTTATTCTCCGAAGGGATTTCTCTTTCTCAGTCCTGCCATTATGTCTATTTTAAATCCCAGAGAACCATCACCTTATCCTTGCTAGGCAGTTATTTGCTGTAATTTCCAGGTATAAAGGGTGTCATTCCACATCCATGTTGTAGACTACAGGACCAGTTGCCCTACCCCTCCCCTTCTGGACACACTATTTTTCGAGACATGTGCCCACAGGATGGGTGTTGCTGTTCTTAGCAAATCCAAGATGGCTTCTTATGCTTCCCATTAGAAGATGAGGGGGAAAAAATCTTAATCTTTATCAGGACCCTGTACTGTTAAGATAATAGTGATACTTTATATGGCAAACTGTATAAAGCCATTGTGGCCATTTACAACTGTTAAGTTTGGGAAATTAGAAGTGGATAAAGCTATGTGTCTCTTCCCCTCACAACCTCACAACTAGACAATGGGAAGCAAGTCTTATACTATAGCTTGCCCTTTATACAAATACTAGAGGCCCAGTGCACGAAATTCATGCATGGATAGGGTCCCTAGGCCTGGCCAGCAATCAGGGCCAATCTGCGGGGTGGCAGGTGGGGCAATTGGGTGGGCCCCTGCTGGCACCCACCATGGCTGGCCTGGGGCCTGCGGGCTAGGGGCAGCTCCTGCGTTTAGCATCTGCTCCCTGGTGGTCAGTGCCCATTATAGTGATCAGTTGTTCCACCGGTTGTTCTGCCGTTCGGTCAATTTGCATAGTAGGCTTTTATTATATAGGATTTATTAGCAAGCAGATACACAAAAAAAGTCATACAGCCTGCTGTGTAGCTTGGTGAAGGCTAAGTTTTTGTCCTTTTAGGAACTCTGAGAAAACCTGGCAATATATATATATAGGAAATCCTGCCACTTTCGAAAGATACTGGTATTCTTGGCACCACCTCCAGAGAGTGTGATTTAAGAAGTCTGAGCCCTTCAACAGCTGAGTTACTAGTGGCAACAAAGACTGTACATCCTACAAATCCAAAAACATTTACTACCTGTGCCTTTACGAAGAAATCTTGCTGACCCCCGGTCTACAGCAGTGCTTCTCAAAATCTCTGTGTTGAAGAGCCCATTTTTTCTTTGTTTGTTTCTAATTTCCAACCCATAGTGGACCAAAACTTTTATTTAAACACAATAAAAATGAATTATCATAAAACAAAAAGACAAAAATATAAGGCCTGGGTTTTTAAAATATTAGATTCAAAAAACATTGACTTACTCTGTCAAATTGTTGAAAACGTTTGGTAAGTGCTTGTGTTCCATTTCTGTACCCGTCGCTGACTGGTACCTATCTGCAGGTCAGCACTGGCCTTTCAGGCCGTTCACTTGAGTGGCTCTTAGGTGTGTTCACAGCAGCTGCCTCACCTGGCTTTGGACAGCTTGGTTGCCAGCTTGGGCATGGCAATGAAAGCTAGGGATTGATTATAAATGCTTCCTAAGTATAGAATATCATCACTCTTTGGTAAGCTATTTCTTTGAAGAACTTCAGCTGATGTTTTATTTACCACTCTCCCATCACAGCTGCCAGCTTCCATCTGCCTTATTTCAGAAATGTATGCGGCCGCTGCTGCTACTTTGAATTAAGTGGTGCTCACCAACTCACTCCTGAGCTGTCAGTTTTAAATATAGTATCTATGCTCACTCTGCTGAAGGATCAGAATCCTCAATAGACATCACTCTGCAGACACGGGGAAACTCACAACACGTTGTTGTCTCATTGACATGGGGAGCAAATGTTACATTCCAGAAAAGACAAAGGATACAAGAACACACTTTCCAAATCCCCCTATAAAAATTACCTGCAGTCTGGGGAAATGAAAAGCCTCCAACGCCCCTTTATTAGCTGGTGTCACGTTGCTAAGCAACAAGCTCTCAATAGCTCTTGGCCCAAATCCGCAGCCAGGTTTTTAGGAGTCAGGCTTGCCTCATAGGTCCCCAGGAGTCCTCAGCTTTGACTCCTGTCTTCTCTACCTTCTGTTCAGTCACTTCAGAGACTGCCTGATTCTGGGATCCTGGCCGGACCCCTAACCTCCAGCCCAATAGAGCTTTGTCCCTTTAGGAATCACAGGTGGGAAAACACTTACCCTGACCTCTGCCCCTGTGTTTGCAGTCTGGAAGAAACCCTGCAGGTCATCACGATGCATTGCAGGCTGACCAAATGCTTTCCTCCAGAGCTGTTGCGATCTCAAAGGTGCCCATAAGCAGACTGAGAGCATATCTAGGCCAGGGTTCGAAAGCACATTGAGTCAGAGCGTGGCACCCCCTGCCAGCAGGCAACTGTTCTCTACTCTTGACTCCTCAGGCCTTGAATAGAGCTGTCCATCACTTTAGAGAATGCACTCCTGAAGCCTGAAAGTGGGCAGTTTTTTGCATGATCTGTACAGCATACACCACTAGGTATGCACGTGATAAAAGTTAAATATTAATGTGTGACTTTTTATACATGAAAGAGCAGAATAAGGTCAGCTGCCAGGTAAGCTTGCCATAATTACAGTCAGTGACTCTCAGTGTGTTCCATTATTTTAATCCTCACCTGAGGATATGTTTATTGATTTTTTTAGAAAGAGAGAAAGGGAGAGAGAGAGAGAGAAACATCGATATGACAGAGAAATATCGATTGGTTGCCTCCTGAACATCAGGACAGGAACCCGAAACCTAGGTGTGTGCCCTGACCAGGAAGCAATCCCACAACCTTTTGGTGTACAGGATGATGCTCCAATAAACTGAGCCACCTGACCAGGGCTTAGTGCATTCCATTTCTAACCATTTGTAGGAACAAAAAAAAATGGTCCAGGACCTTCCCCCAGCACATCATAGATTTGAGAATAAATTGGCCCAAATGAGAAATCCATATGAGAGAGAGAGAACTGAAATTACATAATTTTCCTGATGAAGGTAAAAGTGGGAACAAGATGAAATTGTGGTCATTATTCCAGTAAAATGCAACCATTCATTCAGGGTTCACAGTATGCAGGACTTTATTTTTAATCCTGATAATAGTTAAGTGGCTAGGTAAGAAAACTCATTCTTACTTTAAAAACAAAGACACGGAGGTTCAGTAAAGTGTGTCCTCGTTGGATTTTTTAAATGGTAGAAGCAGGATTTGAACCTGAATCTAATTTGGTTCACGTTCCTACTAATGACAATGCCTCTATCAGTGACTCCTTGCACCGATAGAGGAAAACATAGGGACCTAAAATATAGTTGGAGTTTAAAAATGAATAATAAAAACTCCTTGATCATCAGTATCTGATACCAGGATAAAGAGCAAAAGTTGTGACCCAGGGATCCTCAAATTTGCAACGGCAAGTATAAAATGGAGATGGGGCAGGGGAAGGGTGGGAGTGAATGCAGCGAAGGAATTTGAAACTTTCTTTGGAGCTTTTTGTGTTCTGTTTCTCAGGGTCTCACCTGGCATTTAAAGTGTTAAATATACTAAAATGATCACTTCGGAGAGTAATTCAGTACACGAGTTTTCCAGGGATGTTGGACTTGCACATCCAAAGGCAAACATTCCAAGCTAAATTATTCAGCGAAGATTTAGTATTCATCTATTACTGCTGAATACTAATGAGAGAGTGAGAAAGTGGTTTATCATTTTCTATTACAATAGAAAAGAAAGTTATTGGCAGAGTCGCTGAGAAATGTCTTTCTTGGGTCACTAACCTTTGAATATTTTGAACTCTCAAGTGAGAAACAAATGTTTATGAAGTATCCATTATGTACGGCCACCACTAGGGAATGTGTATGTCTGTGTAATGGTATCTATCTAGTGTCTCCAGCACGTGTGTATGTGTGGCAGAGGGTGAATCTGGGGATTGAGAGCATGGGAATTCAAACAGCAGAATGACCTGTCACCAAAGAGCTAATATTTAGCTAAAGAAGTGACGCATACACTTAAAAAATCAATCCATCGAAGTGATAAAGAAGTAATTGTTTGCCTGGCCTGGTGGCTCAGTTGGTTGGAGCATTGATTGTCCTGTGCACAGAAAGGTTGCAGGTTCCATTCCAGATCAGATTTTTTTGAAGGTACCTTGAAGCTTGAATGCTTGTGTCCTTGAAGAACATTTTTATAAATGGTAGCATGCCTACTGTGCCACTCACTTTGAATGACTTCCTTCCCTCATTATGCGGGAATATGCCTTACATATATAACTGTTGCCATGATCTGTGAGATTTAGGACACAAACTCAAGTCTTTACTTGCATACTCTGGAAACATGTAAGCAGCCCAGGAGGTAGTTCATGGCAATGCTATTTAGAATCCTCTCCCTTTAATTCTTTGGAATGCCTCTTGCATTCTTAACACACAAAAATTCACGTTTTCTTTCCTGTGATCTAGTTCCTTAGGTCATTTCTCTCCCCTTCACCAGAGCCGCTCACATGCTTTGCTCCCGGCACATCCCATTTCTTTACCTGCACATCTTTCTGGGGGAAAGCAACTAATTTAATCTTCTCTGTCACAGCTTCATTCAACACACTGCAGGAGAGGGAGATAAGATAACCTGGCAATAGCTATATGCTCTCTCCACATGGAAGGAAAAGGAAAGGTTGAGAACTACTTTCTCTCCAAACACACAGACACACACACACATCACCACCACCACCACCACCACCACCACCACCACCACAACCACCACCACCACCATCTTTGCCTAGTCATGTATATCAAAGGAGAAACTCTTTGCCAGGTCTTTTCAAGACCCTGAAATATAAATACTTTGTAAGTGTGCTCTTGCTTCAAGCAAAAAGTAATATATAAAAATGTGCACTTATTAAAAATAAAATTAGATATTATTGTTCACTATATAAGGGTACTTCACAGGTTTCCTTTAAGTAAATAGCTCTCTGGTACAATTGTAATGTAATTTCACATACAGAATAAATATATTAGTGATTTTAGAAACACTGATAATAACAAACTTGAGTGCCAAGAGATTAATTTATAAATATATGTATCACAGTCACATCATATACTTGGGGTATATAAATGGAGCCTTACAGAGTTTTTATACTTAAAATGCTATCTTCCTTTCTGAAATTTAAATATTCCAAACATTGAAATTTTATCACATATTTGAATATATAAGAATATAGATGAATATAGATCATATATTTGAATATAGAACTCCTAATATCACTGGTCATAATTTATATTTAGAATCTTACCGCAAGCCTCTTAATGCTCAGTACAATGTTATTTTTTTCCTAAATATCTGAAAATTAGAGCGATTTTATATTTTTAAATTTTATTTTTCAATTACAGTTTACAATCAATATTATTTTGTATTAGTTTCAGGTGTGCAGCATAATGGTTAGACAATCATATACTTTACAAAGTGCTCCCCCTGTATAGTTATTACAATATTATAGACTATATTTCCTAAGCTGTACTTTACATCCCCATGACTATTTTGTAACTACCAATTTGTACTTCTTAATCCCTTCACTTTTTCACCCAGTCCCCCAATCCCTCTTCCATCTAGCAACCGTGAATCAATCTGTTCTGTATTCTGTGAGTTTGTTTCTATTTTGTTAGTTCATTTATTTTGTTCTTTAGATTCCACACATAAGCAAAATCATATGGTATTTGTATTTTTGTTTCTGACTTTTTCACTTCTCATAATACCCTCTATCAGTGGTTTTCAACCTTCCTAATGCTGCGACCCTTTAATACAGTTCCTCATGTTGTGGTGACCCCCAACCATAAAATTATTTTCGTTGCTACTTCATAACTGTAATTTTGCTACTGTTATGAATCATAATATAAATATCTGATATGCAGGATGTATTTTCATTGTTCGCGACCCACAGGTTGAGAACCGCTGGTCCATTCATGTGGTCTCAAATGGTAAGATTTCATACCTTTTTAGGGCTTAGTAATATCCCATTGTATATATGTACCACCACTTTTTCATTCACTCATCTATAGACCTGGACACTTGGCTTGTTTCTATATCTTGGCTATTTTAAATAATGCTGTAATGGACACAGGAGTGCATATATCCCTTCAAATTAGTGTTTTGGGTTTCTTTGGATATATATCCAAAAGTGGAATCACTGATTTTTAAGGCATTTCCATTTTTTTGAGGAAACTTTATACTTTTTTCCATAGTGGCTGCACCAATGTGTATTCCTACGAACAGTACATGAGGGTTCCTTTTCCTCAAGTCCTCGCCAATACTTGTTGTTTGTTGAATTACTGATGATAGCCATTCTGACCAGTCTGAGATAACATTCTTGTTATGGTTTAATTTGCTTTTCTCTGATAATGAGTAACATTGAGCATCTTTTTATATGTATATTGGCCATCTGTATGTCCTCTTTGGTGAAGTATCTATTCAGGTCCTTTGCCCATTTTTTAATTGGATTGTTTGTTTCTTTGGTGTTGAGTTGTATGAGGTCTTCGTAAATTTTGGATATTAGCCCCTTATTTGATGTTTCATTGGCAAATATCTTGTTCCATTCAGTAGCTTGTCTTTTCATTTTGTTCATGGTTTCATCTATTTTTTTTCTTGTTTCCTGTGCCCAAGGAGATATATCAGAAAAAAAAATTGATAAGAGAAATGTCAGAGATTTTACTGCCTATGTTTTCTTCTAGGAGTTTTATGGCTTTGAGTGTTACATTTAAGTCTTTAATCCACTTTGAGTTTATTCTTTTCTAGGATGTAAGAAGGTGGTCTAGTTTCATTTTTTGCATTTATCTATCCAATTTTTGTAACACCATTTATTGGACAGAATGTCTTTACTCCATAGTATGGTTTTGCCTCCTTTGTCATATATTAATTAACCATATAGGTGTGGGTTTATTTCTCAGCTATTCTGTTACATTGATATAGTGTCTGTTTTTATACCAGTATCATGCTGTTTTGATTATTATGGCCTTGTAGTATTGTTTGATATCAGGAAGTGTGATACTACTAATGTTGTTTTACTTTCTCAAGAGATTGCTGTGGTATTCAGGGTCTTTTGTGGTTCCATATAAATTTTTGGATTGTTTGTTCTAGTTCTATGACATATGCCATTGTCATTTTTATACAAATTGTGTTAAATCTATAGATTGCTTTAGGTAGTATGGACATTTTAATGATATTAAATCTTCCTATCCATGAGCATGGTATATGCTTTCATTTATTTTTATCTTCTTTAGTGTCTTTCTTTAGTGTTTTATAATTTTGAGTATAGGTCTATCTCCTTGGCTAAATTTATTTCTAAATGTTTTTTTTATGTAATTATAAATGGGATTGTTTTTCTTAGTTTCTCTTTCTGATAGTTCATAGTGTATAAAAATGCAATTGATTTCTGAATATTTATTTTGAATCCTGCTGCTTTACTGAATTCATTTCTCTGCTCTAGTAGTTTCCTGGTGGAGTCTTTAGGGTTCTCTGCAAATAATGACAGTTTTACTTCCTCATTGGAAATGATGAAGTAGTTTAATTGCTGTGGCTAGGAATTCCAATACTATGTTAAATGAGAGTAGTGAAAGTGGACATCCCAGTCTTGTTCCTGATTTTAAGGGAAATGTTTGTAGCTTTTGCCCATTGAGTATGATGCTGGCTATGGATTTGTCATATATGGCCTTTATTATGTTAAGGCATGTGCTTTCTATTCCCAGTTTGCTAAGAGTTTTCATTATAGATGAATGCTGGATTTTGTCAAATGCTTTTTCTGCATTTATTGATATGATAATAAGATTTTTATTTTCCATTTTGTTTATGTAGTGTATCACATTAATTTATTTGTGGATACTAAACCAAACTTGCATCCCAGAAATAAATTCCACTTGGTCATGGTGTATGATCTTTTGAATGTATTGCTGGATCCGGTTTGCTAATATTTGTTGAGAATTTTTGCATCTATGTTCCTCAGGGATACTGGCCTATATTTTTCTTTTTTTGTATTGTCTTTTTTTATATATAAATTATGATTTATTGATTTTAGAGAGGAAGGAAGTGGGAGAGAGGAATAGAATCATGAATGATGAGAGAGAATCATTGATTGGCTGCTTGCTGCATGCCCCACATTGGGGATAGAGCCCACAACCTGGGCATGTACCCTGACCGGGAATTGAACCGTGACCTCCTTGTTCAAAGGTTGATGCTCAACCACTGAGCCATGCCGGCCGGGCTTTCTTTGTAGTGTCTTTACCTGGTTTTAATGCCAGCCTCATTAAGTGAGCTTGAAAATTATCCCTCCTTTTGAACATTTTGGAATAGTTTGAGAAGCATAGGTGTTATTAATTCTTAAATGTTCAGTAATATTCATCTGTGAAGCTATCAGGTCCAAGACTTTGGTTTCTTGGGAGATTTTTTATTGCTGCTTTGATTTCTTTGATTGTAATTGGTCTGTTCAGATTTTATGTTTCTTCTTGATACAGTCTTGGAAGATTGTATATTTCTAGGAATTTATCCATTTCAGCCAGATTGTCCCATTTGTTTGCATATTTGTTACTTCAAAAAACTTTAAACAAAGTTTTTGAATTAAAATTTATTAAAATATTAATTGCAAATTTACCATTTGTAATTTAATTTTAAAAATTTAACATTTTTGGAACTCAATATAATTGCTGTCTTCCCATATTAATATTAGCATTTTAAGAACTTTCGACACTGGATTGTTTTTACTATGTATTATAAATTGGATATCTATGATGATGCTGATGTTACCATAGCTATCTATTTTACATCCTGTAGTAATAAAATTTAGCAACACAATACGTTTTTAAAATTAATTGCCAGCAACATAATTTTATATATTAAAGGAAGGAAGAAAATATCGAAACAATCCAAAGGATTCTAGAAAGAGCTACTTATACTTTCTCCAGTCTGGTCTTCTTCTCACCACACAAAGAAGAATGTTTTCATGGTTGCAAGATATTTCTCATATATCAGATTAAGAATTAAGGTGACTTGTATTTAGAAGACACTTTACAGTATATAAAGAAATTAGTACCTGGCATCAACTAGATGCTGAATGACTATTTGTTGAATATAAACTGTGTAGGTGATTCCTTTATCTCATTGAGTCTTCATATCAACTTCTTAAAGAAGGCATGTATATCCTCACTTTACAATTGAGTTTATCTATGTCAGAGCTGAGATTTTAATTCAAATGATTTTATTACAAAGCTCTCTTCATTTGCATATGCATATTTCATAAAACAATATGTGTAAATCACATTTGCACCTTAAATTATCTATAGTATGAAATTGTAGAGATTGTGTTTATCATGTGTTTCAGTCATAGTCATGACAAGACACACATGGCACATCCTATCAGTTAATTGAAGAGAGTTTAATAAAAAAATGTATAAAGATGTGGGCAGATTGAAATTAAGTCAATAAGTGACTGCTTATGGATCTAGGGAGCTAACTACAGTGGGTGGGAGCTACTGCCATCTCTTGCCTGAAGGGCAAAAAAAAAAAAAAAAAAAAGAGGTGATTCCAACCTTTCAGCCACCACAAGCCAAGTGAAAAAAAATCCTTTTGAATTGAGTTTACCTGCAAAAGATAAAGACTGCATATAACATTCCTTTGGCCAATGGGGTTAGGGGTCTGCCTTAGGGTGCCTACTTGGTTAAAGAAAATAAGTTGAATTGGAGAAATATGGCAGCTCTGGAGCTCTACTGGAACAGTCTCCACTCTTTCCATTTTCCCAGATAGAAGTTGCCAGGAGTTTATCCACGTTTGAGTTGTCTTACTAATATCATGAACAAGGGGACCGCAGCAACAAGAGGATATTGGAGGTACCCTAAAGTGGGAACCTGAGTGGAACTCTTTAAAAATTCATACTTGCGTATCAGGTAAGAGAGCCAGCCTTGGAATCCAGGTGTAAACAATTGGCTTTTCTCATATTTCTCTTTCCCAGCTCCAATGTAGAAGGAGAAAGGTAAACCCAGAAGGAGATGGAAAAGAATTAGGAAAGGAGGAGAAGTGAAAGAACAGGACTCACACACATTACCTTCACAGTGCAATTTCCTTAAGCCACTAAGCAAGCAGAAGAAACAAAGAGGCACTGTGCTAATTTGGCAAATAGCTTCACTTTGATCATTCTAGAATGGAATTGATTTTTTAATATTGTGGAATGGATGGAAAGTTACAAAAACAATCTCAGAGAATTTTAAGAGTACTAGAAAGAGTAATTTAACAGAGCAGGATTGAAAATAGCATTTGGAGAAAAAATAAAATAATTTCATGTTTACACCCCACCAGGATGAAACTACTTAGTAAACCAATTACCTATATAAGCATTGGGCACCATCACATATGTATTTGACAACGGTACTGCAAAGAGGTAACTGCAAATAACCTTTAGCCTTATTAGCCTTACATTACCAATAATTTTGCTTAACAAAACTGACAACAAATCATCAGTTAAGTAGAAACTCATGTTTTACTATAGATTACAAAAATGTATTCAATTATCATTTACTATGTATGTGCTATCAAATACATACTGACTCCTATTTTTTGGAGCCCATTTTTTTGTTTTAATTCTTTTGTGAATATCAAATTCACAGAGCCTAGGAGTGTAAGTCCCAAGTTCCTTCCAACTTCAACTTACTACTTGTTTCCATATCTCTCTCCTATATATTTTGAGTGAGCATAGAAATAAGCTTTTTTCCCCCCACAAGATTAAATTCTTTACTCTTTTCCAGTTCTAATCCTTTGAAAACTAAGCAAGAGAGCAGAAATATATCTACTAGCCACTGTATCAAGCAACTAAGAATAACCTAAAAAAAACTTTTTAAAAAATGATGCATCCTCCCTAAAGGTAAAAATATACCTAATTCTTTTATTTGGGAGTTAGGTTACACTGCTTATCTTCAGCATCCAAGGAACAAAATGATCATATTCTCCACTGCATAGCTTTCAGTAGCAATAGGGTAAGAACCAAGTCTGTGCATCATTATACAAGATCCTCATATTAATAATATGTATTAATCTTTTTGAAAGCATTAATAGTACAGTGTCTTCCTCATGTTTTTCAGGGGAAAATATCTAAAAGTTTGGATTTTAAAAAATAATTTTTGCCTGCCCTCTGCCCCCAGATGAATGAATTTCCCTCTGAGCTTTCACATCTCCTACTTTGTTTTCTGTCTCCTTGACTATAGTTTACCTTCTTGGTCACCATGTCCCCTTATTGGGATTCCTGTGAATCCCTCAGCTACATGCTGAGTCTCTAGCCCAGTGGTTCTCAACCTTGGCTGCCCATTAGAATCACCTGGGAATCTTTTTAAAATCCTGATTTCTGGGCCCCATCCTCCGGAAATTCTGTTTCTTTGTTATGGGGTGAGGCCACAACATTAGTAACAAAGAAACAAAATTTCTGGAGGATGAGGCTCAGAAATCAGGATTTTAAAAAGATTCCCAGGTGATTCTAATGGGCAGCCAAGGTTGAGAACCACTGCTCTAGCCTCTCAGCCTGTCATTCTCTTCTGCACCCAGCTGCCAGGACTATCTTTCTCAAACACTACTTTCATCATCCCAGTCTCTTAGAATCACTTTCTCTTGCCTGGAGCATCTCGTCTAAATTCCTTATTCTGGCATTTAAGACCCTTCATTAACAAGGTCCACAATCCCTATATTTTCTGACCAAACATGTCATTACTCTTCAACATACCACTGTTCTAGTTTCATCAAAATAAACCATCACGTCACACGTATATCTTAATCACCCCCTTTATATGTTTTTCCCCCCACAACCTCAAACTCTCTCCTTTGTCCTTTTTACTGGCCCATGCTTATTACTGGCCAAATTTACTATTTTTGGTCATATTATTACTGCAGGATTGTCAGGCCTGAGACTACAAAACTTCCTCTACTTCCCATCTCTCCGATTTTTGGGTTTTCCTTCATGGTCTCATGCTTAGCAGTAATCAATCAGAGATAACATCTAATTGTTCACTGTTAACTATCCTGTACCCACCTAAGTAAAAGAAGTATGTGTCTATCATTTTACTTTTTATCCAATCCCAAAGGTTTCCCCATTTTGCTTTCTCCTGCCTCCCTAATCTATCACCAATGGATTCCATGTAACCCACTTAGATCTCCTCTTTTGATTGTATAAAACAAGGTGAAGAACTGCCATTCTCCGGAGCATTATCCCAATCTGTTGAGGTTCTGCTTCCCGGCAATTGTTGACAGTTTGGCTCAAATAAACTCACACAAATTCTTTACAGGTTTGAATGTTTTTATGTTAACAGTCCTCCCATATGTAAGCAGGTACTAGTTAGTTTTGATTACCACTGGGCCATTTAAATATATGTGCTTTATATCTAGGAGGCATTATCTGATAATTGAAAGAATTCATTCATTCAACAAATATTTGTTGAGTACTTGCTAGGTACAGAATGCATGAATGAATGAACTCTGTAATGAGGGAAATTATTTTATCTTATTGTAACCAGTGTCAGAGGAAATACATTTTACATTATTGAAAATGTGGACAAAGTACATAAGGACATGGAATGCTTGCTTTCAGTAGCATTGAAAATTATTCTTCAATTTAACAATGTGTACTAAAATAAAACTCTAAACAGCATCTTGTAATAACATCAAAGATCTAAATATCAACTGTTATATCTTGAAAGGCAGACCAAAACCTTACGTATTCTCCACTCCCTTATATCATAAAATTCTCTGGAAACACCTAACTGTGATTTTCTTACTTCTAAAAGAAAAATAATATTTTAGGCTGAAAGAAAGAATTCAGTGTTTGTTTTATTCTGTTGATCTATTTACATAATTAAAACTACAAGTGATTGCCATGGAAAGAAATGCTTTGGGTACCAGAAATGTTTTTTAAAATAGACTTTATTACAATTACTCAGTGAATACAAAATAATTTGTATTTTGTTAAAAATTGATTACTCTTTTAAGTCCCTGGACTCTTCACACAGATCTGTTGGTTTCCCTTACATCCTACCTTTTAGTAGTTTTGCCTCGTGGTCTGCCAGCAACAATAAACATGGAGAGAGCCAGTGATCTGTGACCTCCACATCGACCCCAAACAGCTTCAGACATACATCCAGCCACTTCCTGTTAGTGTGGTGTCTCATTTCTCTTACATAATATATATGATGCCCAGGCTTTAAAAAAAAATCTCTCATTAGCTACTTATTGGAAAAAGACGAAATAATAGCATGCGTGCAATAAAAACTGTTAGAAGGAAGCCTCACGTAGGAGAACCTCTCCTGTTAGTGACCTGAGATGGGTCTTTCTAAGGCATTCAATGGGACATGAATAGCAAACATGACAGATGTCTCATAAACCATCTGTTCACAGAATGAGTATTCCTAAAGTGTCAAAAAGAGGACAACTACCTTCTGGAAATTGTGAACAAAATCAAAGTCCAATCAAGATTTTGGGAGACCTGAAGCTTACACAACATTAGGGTACCCTCCATAAAGAAATATAGACATGCAAAGATAGTATTAGGTAGAAAAGTGCATATATATTTAGAATGAGAAAATAAACCACCAGAATTTTCTGCAAATTCTCGTCCTTTTTTTTGGTGATCTCTTGGGACAATTTCCAACAAAGAAATGCTTCATGTTGTCACCCTTTCTTCTTTCCTCCACCTAAAACAACTCCCAGAAATTCTCAGCATGCACCAGGTAAGACACTTGAAGTTTCAGTTCATAAGTTTCATGGTAAATTTCCTTCTGCAAGTTAAAACAAACAAATGAACAAACAAAACCTTAATACTCTATTATCTTTTCAAAGATACAGTTCTTAGTTTCATTGATTTTTTTTCTATTCCTTTTTTTTTTAGTCTCTCCTTTGTTTATTTCTACTGTAATCCTTATTATTTCTTTTATTCTACTCTATGTTTTGTTTGTTCTTCTTTTCCTGGTTCCTTTAGGTAAAGTTGCATTGTTTATTTGGTTGTATTTTGTTTCTTGAGGTAGGCCTTGCTATGAATTTGCCTCTTGGAACCATAATAATCTTTTATTTTTTTAAAATATTTTTTATTGATTTTTTTTATAGAGAGGAAGGGAGAGGGATAGAAAGTTAGAAACATCAATGAGAGAGAAACATCGATCAGCTGCCTCTTGCACACCCCCCACTGGGGATGTGCCCACAACCAAGGTACATGCCCTTGACCAGAATCGAACCTGGGATCCTTCAGTCCGCAGGCCGACGCTCTATCCACTGAGCCCAACCGGTTAGGGCCATAATAATCTTTTAGATGGTTTCTTCTGTCTGCCTCTTGGCCTTCTTCTATTAAGCTTCTGGCCTTTTCAGATTTGCTATGATGTGATCATTATCTCTGGTGAACAAACCAATGCTTTGGAATTAGAACATGGTGTCTAGGAGTTGTTGGTGACATGACTCCACAAAGCAGGCACCACTCTCTTATTCCCCATTATGCAAAAGAGGTTGACATTCCAACTCCACAGCCCACAGTTCTGCTCCCCTGGATTGGATCTGCCTTTACCAGACTAACATCCAAATGTTTCAGTCATCTTTATTTTCTTGAGCTTCTCCATGTTGACCATAGGCATGCATTCGGGGCCACACCTCCTCCAGACTAGGCAAGCAGAGGGTGCTAAGTTCTTGGGCAGGTCCTTTGGCTCTCGGAGCAAATGTGGTACAGATATCAAGCCAAGATATCCACTGAAGCCAAAAATAAAACTTTCCAAAAAGATATGTCAGATAGTAAAGCAAAAAATAAAAAAATAAAAAATAAATTCCTTACATCATCTGTCTAGAGCAGCGGTTCTCAACCTGTGGGTTGCGACCCCTTTGGGAGTCGAACGACCCTTTCACAGGGGTCACCTAAGATCATTGGAAAACACATATATAATTACATATTGTTTTTGTGATTAATCACTATGCTTGAGAAGGTTGAGAACCACTGGTCTAGAGAATCATAGGGTATCTTATAAAATATTCCATTTTCAGCCCCAGCTGGTGTGCTCAGTTGGTTGGGTGCCCTACCATGCACTGAAAGGTTGCCAGTTCAATTCCTGGTAACATGTCCAGGTTTCCGGTTCAATCTTGGTAGGGGCATGCAGGAGGCAACTGATAGATATTACACTCTCACATCAATGTTTCTCTCTCCCCTCTCCCTTCCTCTTTCTCTAAAAATCAATAAATTATTATTTTTTTAATCTTCATTGTTGAGAGTATACAGATGTCCCCATTTTTCCACCCATTGCCCCTCTCCACCTGGATCCTGCCCTGCCTCAGGCCTTCACCACCCTATTGTCTGTGTGCATAGGTAATGCATATAAAATCTTTGGTTAATCTTTTCCCATGCCTCCTCCCCCATTACCGCTAATATTCGTCAGTCTGTTCCATGTTTTCATGCCTCTGGTTCCATTTTATTCATCAATTTATTTTGTTCATTAGATTCCTTGTTTGTTTATTTTGATTCTTTAGATTCAATTGTTGATAGCTATGTATTTATTGTCATTTTATTGTTCATATTTTTTATTTCACTTCTTC
>NW_005371734.1:1167429-1175215 GCF_000412655.1 Myotis brandtii
CTTGTCTGGGAAGCACTTTATCTGACCTTCAATTCTAAATGATAGCTTTGCTGGGTAGAATAATCTTGGTAGTAGGTCCTCGCTCTTCATCACTTTGAATATTGCTGGCCACTCCATTCTGGCCTGCAAAGTTTCTGTTGAGAAATAAGCTGACAGTGATGTGGGTGCTTTTTTGTAGGTAACGAACTGCTTTTCTCTCTTTGTCTTTAACCCTTGGTATTTTAATTATGATGTGTCTTGGTATGAGCCTCTTTGGGTTCCTCTTGTTTGGAACTCTGCGCTTCCTGACTTATAAGTCTATTTCTTTTACCAGGTAGGGGAAGTTTTCTGTCATTATTTCTTCAAATAGGTTTTCAATATCTTGCTCTTTCTCTTCTCTTTCTAGCACTCCCATAATGTGAATGCTGGTATGCTTGAAGTTGTCCCAGAAGCTCCTTACGTTATCTTTATATTTTTTAATTCTTTTTTTTTTTTTTTGCTCTTCTGATTGGGTGTTTTTATCTTCCCCATATTCCAAATAGTTGATTTGATTCCTGGAATCCTCTACTCTACTGTTGAAGTCCTGAAAATTATTCTTTATTTCAGTTAGTGTATGCTTATGTAATTTCTGACTGGTTCTTTTCATGTGTTTGACATTCTCACTAATTTCCTTGAAAGTCTCATTAAGTTCCTTGAAGCTTTCATTAAGATCTTTTAGCATCCTTATTACCTGGTTTTGTACTTTGTATCCAGTAGTTTCCTTGCTTCATTTCATTTAATTCTTATTCTGGAGACTTCTTCTGTTCTTTCATTTTGTGACTTATTTCTTTGTCTCTGCATTTTGGCTGTTTCTCTGTGTTTATTTCTATGTATTAGGTAGAGCTGCTATGTCTCCTGGAATTTGTAGAGTGGTCTTGTATAGTAGGTGTCCTATAGGGCTCAGGGGCTCAGCCTCCTGTCACCTGAGCCAGGCACTGTAAGTGAGACCCTGTGAAGTCTGTGTGCACAGTCTTATTGTAGTTGAGCTCTGATTGCTTTGGCATCACTGGGAGGAATTGACATCTAGGCCAATGGGCTGTGATCATCAGCTGTGACTACAGTGGAAGAGCTGCTGTGCAAGAGATACCCCTATGGAGCAGGACTTGCTTCAGTGGGGCTTTGGTGCTCACTGAGTCTGTTCCTTGAGTGTGTCACTTGTTGATGGGTAGAGTTGGAATCTGGAATGGCCTGAAGCTGTCCACCAGGTTCACTGGCTCTGGGGCCTCCCAGGAGGTGCAAAGTCAGCCACTGCCTGGGGCCACCCAGCAGGAAATACAGAGCTATCTGCAGATGGCTGCTATTTGTATTGGGCTTGGGAGGGCCCAGGGAGAGCCAAACTGTGAAAGAAAGTGATCTGGTGCTAGTGCTAGGTCTTGGGTCTCTTATTGATAAGTATGGGGCATGCTCACACCAGCTGCTGCTTGTTTCAGATATTTTAGGAGAGTCTGAAGCCTGAGCCAGGACAGGCCATTCATATGAAAAAGCAGCTGCAAAGAGCTTGGGTGGGGCTCCAAATTGGATGGGGCAGGGTTTAAAGAATCAGGAGGGCAGAGTGAATAGTGTGAACCAAGCTGATGGAAAATCAGATATAGCTGCCAGTCAGCTCTATAATGGGGGAGGTCCAAGCACAAAAACAATGACCCCTACAAGCACCCCCATCTGGGAGAAAGCTACCCCCAAATTCTTGCCCCAATGCCAGACAATTCTGTTCCTCTCCATATGTCCCCAGTTCCCCCAATGCTGCTGCCAACTGCTGGAGCTCAGAGAAAGTGGGCTGTGTAAGTTCATGTACTGGCCCTTTAAGAGGGACTGCCTGGGACTCCAGCAGCCTCCATGTCACTCACTCACAATCCCTGCAGGTTTTTACAACCTGGAGTTACAAGGACTTCTCTTCCCAGTTCTTGAACCCTGGGCTAGGTGTGTGGTGTGGGGCTGGGACCCCTTGCATCTCATGGGGGGCCTTCGCAGTGAAGATATACCTCCTGATTTAAAAAAAGCCACACATGGATATTGGATCAGCCAGTTCCTTGCCTCTGCCCCTCCTACCAGTCTCCATGTACTTTTCTTCTTTACTTCTCCGGTGTAGGACTTCCATTCAGCCAGATCTCAGGCAGTTCTATATTTTAGTTGTAATTTGGTTGTGGTTGTGGGAGGTGGTGAGTATAGGCGTTTACGTATGCCACCATCTTGGTTCTCCTACACTATTCTTTAAAAAAATAAATTTTCATAAAAAACTATATTGCCTTTCATGTCTGTCTACAAATTCACAAATTGTTTATACCAAAAGGTTACTTTCTGTTTGTAAATAGCACGCTAAAACACACGATTTATTGGGAGATCTTGAGTCCTCAGTGAGCTACAAATAATAATTCTACACTGTTATTGGGGATAATTTTATAATATTAACAAAAATAAATTTTGTTTCAATATTTCCTATCAGGATTTTAGGAACATTAGGTGGGGCAGAGCCCGAGACTGGGAGTTTGGCCCTAAGGGTCTATACTTAATTCCTGAAATAAAGTGTTTTTGGCAGTTCACTTTATAAAACTCAGTTGAAGCTCATGTAAAAACTGCTGGGTATTGTTATGGTTTATATAAATGGTTGTTGATCTGCTTTTTCTTTTAAGTAAAATGTTAGTTTGCCTCAATTTTAACAATTCTGAAGCAAATTTAAAATAATACCGAGCTGTCTTTGTAGAGCTTGCAGCACTGTTAAGGAAACTTTAATGAGTAAAATTTATCTTATGCAACTATATTGCTAATTATTTAGCAACTAAATTTGCTGGGAAAACTAGGCTCCCAGAAGAATAATGCTTACTTTGGCAGGTATATTCTGGTATGTTTCTGAATGGAGTAACCCTTTACCAGTGTCTGTAATATAGTAGGAACTTACACACTTTTTAATAAACCCCTTACACTATGTCATTCTTAATAGTGCATATGGGAAACAAATAATAAATACTTTCTAAATATATATTGTTATTGGATAACTTAGAATATTATTTTCCAAGATGAGCATTTTAGGATTCTACTTTATTAATGTGTAGATATGGAAAATCCATTAATAAACCTGCCCTTTGAGAAAATATCACAGTGGTATTCATTTAGGGAACCAACTCTTGGATGAATGATCTTCTAAGTATGATCCAAGGACTGAAATAGAAACCTATTAAGTGAGCTATTAAGGGTCATTAATATTTGTCATTCATAAACCAAAATTGCTCTGTTTGAAGAGTTTTCTAAAGACTTTAATGCAACATTCTGTAAAGAAACCTGGCTGTCATGCTATGCTTGACAGTGTTGTAAAGTCCTGCTGGGCACATTCCTTCAGATAGCTGAGATTCCTGACATTTGGTAGTAGACTCATATACTATTATTAATGTATCATCAGTGTCATTTTTAGTAAATTACAGCATTTACCTGCTGCTCTTCTTTATTTGTCTTTAATCCTATGTTACTGTTGACTTTAATTCATCATTATCAATTTTTTGTTATAAATTGTTTGGAGTGTTTTTGTTTGTATTGATGTAGATTTTCATAAATACATGAAAAGTGTCTAAATATTAATAGTCATCAGAAAAGTTCAAATTAAACTCAAAATGGGATCACATTTAGCCCACTAATATGGCTAAAATAAAAAGAATGTTCATTAAGTTCATTAAGCTCACTGTATTCTTACCATAGCAAGGAAAAACGTGATCTTGACAGAGTTTTAATAGCATAAAAAAGGAATGCAAAATCTTGGTATCTGTGAGTACCAGGAGTCTGGTTTCAGATAGATATTCAATGCAGGGGTTTGACTGGAATTGGTACAGATCATTATTATTTAGTTCCGGTGGACACAGCAAGTAAGGATTTTGAAGCATGAATTTCAAAGAGTTTAGGAATGTAAACAGTTGTTTGATGCTATCTGCTGAACAATTGAACAGTTTGGTATTTATTTAAATGGCTTTTTCAGGAAGTCCTGGCACAAACTATAAAATTATTTGCATCTTTTATTTTTCTAGATAAGAGCTTCCTAGAATAGTAAATTAATGTTGATGAAGAACAATAAATTCATGATAATGAAGACAGCCAAATATTAGCATGTTTATTGTAGACCCTAAACAAAATGTATGTCGATTAGTGATTTTCCGCCTTTTTCATCTCATGACACGCATAACTATTAAAATTCTGAGGCATACCAAAATGCATGTTATATTTTTTTTGCTGATCTGAAAAAAATAGGTATACTTTTTATTCATTCACACTGGATGGCCATTATTGTTGGTTGTAGTCATTTATAAAATTGGACAATCTAAGGGAAAAGAGGTCAGTGCCCCTGACTAAATAGTCAGGTATTGTATGTTTTAAAAATTTTTGTGGCACATTGATTGAAAATTGCTGGTGTAAGTTGTTTCAGTTCTCACTGTTCTCATTAGCCTGGGCTGTGAGCGAGTCCACTAACATCAGGGGATCTGATCAATCTAAATTGTCATCACATGAGTGGTCATGACAATGCATCACATTTCCAGAGATGGTTGTTTCAACCTCCACCTGTGTTAGGTTTTCCTTTTCTTTGTGTTGAATGATCATTAGTTGGCTCATTCAGTGGAACAGGGGCTGCTCAGCAATATAAAAAAAAACATAGAGAACACACATCAGAACACCACAACCATACAAATAATTAGAGAAGAACTATTATTAGAGTTCGTAATTTACTTGTCAGCCAGGAGGCAAGGTGTCCAAATTGGACAGAGAATAGGTCTCATCTTCAAATCAAAGAGCCAAAATATCAGATAGAGGTTATTAGCCAAAACGATAATCTTATGGTTTCTTCCCTCCTAAACCTTTTTCATGATATTAAAGACACCAAAGAGGTTTGCAAGAATGTAAGCACAGGTGTGAGGTCATACCTCACTGTAGTTTTAATTTGCATTTCCCTAATAGCTAGTGAAGTTGAAGATCTTTTCATATATCTGTTGGGCATTTGTACGTCTTTCCATTTCTTTGCGTCTTTTCTAATCTCTTTTAATAATGTGTTGTAGTTTTCAGTATGTAGGTCCTTCACATCTGTTGTTAATTTTATTCCTAGGTATTTTATCTTTTGTTGCAATTGCAAAAGGATTTTTTTTCCAATTTCTTTTTCTGAAAGTTCATTGTTAATATACAGGAAAGCAGTGGGGTTTTGTACATTGATTTTATATCCTGAAAATTTACTATATTTGTTTACTGTTTCTAAAAGTTTTTTTGGTGTCATCTGCAAAAAGTGACACTTTTACTTCTTCATTCCCAATTTGGATGTCTTATTTCTTTCTTTTGCCTGATTGCTCTCACTAGAACTTCACCTGAGACCTGTTAGAATGGCTATTATCAACAAGACAAGTAATAACAAGTGTTGGAGAGGTTGAGGAGGAAAAAGCACCCTCATTCACTACTGGTGGGAATGTAGACTGGTATAGCCACAATGGAAACAATATGTCAGTTCCTCAAAATATTTAGAATAGAGTTACCATATGACCCAGCAATCCCTCTTCTGGGCATCTACCCCCAAAACTCAAAAACATTTATTCACAAAGATTTATGCACCCCTATGTTCATTGCAGCATTATTCACGGTGGCCAAGACATAGAGACAACCAGGGTGTCCTTTCACTGAGGATTGGATAAAGAAGATATACTATGGAATACTACTCGGCCATAGAAAAGATGAAATCCTACAATTAGCAACAACATGCATGGACCTTGAGGATATTATGCTAAGCAAAATAAGTCAATCAGAAAAAATTAAGGACCATATGATTTTGCTTGATCTCTTCCCACCTACCCACCCTCCCCCACCTTCCCTCTGAGATGCCACAGTATTCCACACAAAGGATTACAAAGACATCTTCTGTGTCTTTGGATCTATTTTGTTCATCAGTTTATTTTGTTCATTAGATTCCACATATGAGTGAGATCATGTGATACTCTGACTGGCTTATTTTGCTTAACATAATACTCTCCAGGTCCCTCCATGCTGTCTCAAAGTGTAAGAGATCCTTCTTTTTTACTGCTACATAGTATACCATGGTTTAAATGTATCAGAGAGCTTGTATGCATGTATGCATAACCCATGGACACAGACAATAGGGTGGGAAAGGCCTGAGGCAGGGGGTGGAGGTGGGCCAGAAGAGGTCAATGGGGGAAAAAGAGGGACATATGTAATAATTTCAGCCATAAAGATTTAAAAAATAAAGTTATATTAACTTGGGAAAAAAACATGATTTTTCTCATATGTGGGATATAAAACTGAGAGGGAAGTGGAGGAGGGTACTAAAAGGTAAAGGGGGGCAAATATATGGTGATGAAAGATGATTTGATTTTGGGTGGTGGGCACACATGTAATATACACATCATGCATCATAGAAATGTACACTTGAAACTTATATAACCTTATAACAAACATCACCCCAATAAATCTAGTCTAAAAATAAGAATGTCAGCACAACAGTCATCCCTAAAACAGCATATAGTCCCTCCTATGAGGCCAATATTATATCTAAAGAAACTCTATTCTGAACCAAGACTTGTTGAAGTTCATGCATTTCTCACGTGACACCTCTCTTGGTGGCACTCTCTAGCTCTTTTGCTAGTCTATGAACCATGGCACGTAGGATTATTCCTACTCATCAGGCCTATTTTAAAGCACATAGAGAACTTTTTCTAAAAGGGGAAATGGGTGGGCCAGAATGGTTCCTGGGTGTTTGATGCAGAGACTAACCTGAAGATGGGGATCAGATTACTAATATAACAAGTCCCTGTCCAGTTGGCAGGTAGAAATCAGTAGTGCTTTGTACACAAATCCAATACCACTCATTGGGAGCCAGCCAATGATCTGTTTTTTGACAATCTATCCTAATGGATTGTCAAATAGTGTTAAGTTTGGCACCACTTGTCAAGAATGGTCCAGTACCAGGCGGTGAAGTTTTCAGTGTCAAGATCCTTAAGTAGATCTAAGGCAAAAGAAAAATAGTGTCTCTCTGAGATCTTTGAAAGTTAGTGGCCTTCTGGTACCGTATATACCATCTGTACCCTGATTCTCTTCTCAGTTCTATTTTTGTGAAAGCTCAGCTTCAAAAGCGGAGCCCAACAAAAGATCACTTAATGTTGTTTTATTGAAAACAGGAACTTCCTTTTCTAAGTACAATGTGACATGGGGTTTCAGATTTCTTGCTGTCTGGTCTGTTGTGGGGTTTTATTCCTTAAATGTTAGTTAACAGTCAAATGCAGTTGGCTTTAATACAGCAAGAGAGGAAAAAAATATCTAAAAAAAACCCCCCAAAACAAAATATCACAGATTAAACCATTGCAATCTACAGTCTTATTCTCTGTATCCTGAATGGAAGTTCTTTACGTAACACCTTGTCATCTACTCTGTCCGAAGAGCTTGAATTCGAACTATCTCCTTTAGAAGATTGTCTGCTTCTGGAGAGATCCAAAGAATCATCTTGAGATCTCTGCTAAGGACCATCTCTTAGTGATTCAAAAATAGTTTGTGCCTCTTTCTATGAGAGACATAAATCCAAGGAACAAGTGCTTGGAATTTTACCATTGCTCTAGTTATGAACAGTACTTGATGGGCTTTTCCTAGAACTGGTCTTAGTTTTTATGTCATTCAATGGTTGCTTAGAAAGAATATAAGCAAAGTCTGAGCAAACCTCTTGATGATAATACTGCATGTATTCCCTAAATTCCTTGAAGCATTCAACCATATTTATTTTTAGTAGGTTAGAGTTGAGAATTGTGAG